>NC_141825.1:1533035-1839642 GCF_982586985.1 Callionymus lyra | reverse complement strand
ACACCTGAATGTGTATTAACATCTTTAATTATATGACGTAGACCAAAGGAACCTGGGCATGTCCATGAAAGTTGAGCGGTCGACTCTGGACCAGGTGAAGAAACGCTTTGAGGTGAACAAGAAGAAAATGGAGGAGAAACAGAAAGAATATGACTTTGAGGAGAGGATGAAGGAGCTGCGTGAAGAGGTGAGTCTTTTTCAACACAAGGAAAACACAATGAAAATGACCCTATCGCTCTTTTGTCCCTTTTACAAACTGACAAAATGTAAGCATTTTACATCGTTCAGTCAAGTTGTGGCTTTACTCATGCAATCTGCGCGGCTTCTGAACAGAGCGCACTGTCTCTCCCCACCAAGATCTAAAGAGGGAATCGGGTCAAACACAATCATAACACGTGTACACTAGACTGTACAAACATTCCAAGACTCTGTGGAAGAAATGACCATCTCAGTTTTTCCTGACTACCTGAAATGAGTTGCCAAACCTTGCACTGTGTTTAATGATGTCAAGAGTCTGCTACGTGGAGTTGAGGGGGTCCAGTTCGATTTGCTTATCCTGCCCGCTTCAAAATCACATATAAGAATGTTAAAGAAGCACATCAATATGTCCACAAAAACATCAGTTAAAACAAGTGACACTTGTGACATGTCAATACATTCCGTTGAGACGTAGTGTGATTTAACAAAATAATTACAACTGATTCAACTATTGCTATACGCTTTATACAATTTTATTGTTATTTTGGTAATTGTTTATTCTCGTTGATGCTGGTTATTCAAATACCAATCGTGTGAGTCGTTCGTAGTTCTTATTGTCATTGTATCATAGTATTGGGTAGATTGTCTGGCACTGAGGTAGCACTAGTTTTTTTATGTTTATGGCCCTAACTGGGATGATTCACAGTTCTTTTTTTAAATAGTAGCAACTTTTCCTGATCCTAACAAATATAACATAATTTTTGTGACTTTAATCTCGTGTTAGAGCCAACATTACATAGATCCTCTCGAGGCTTCAATTTTTTTTTTGATCAAGATCAGCATATGGTAGTCAATTTCATTAAAGATTCTTATACGCTTACCGACCCCTGGAGGAAGTTAAACCCCACTACCAAAGATATATTTTTTTTCACCTGTCCGCCAACTGTTTTCAAGAATATACTTTTTCCCTGATAGACAACAGAATTTTTCCACATGTAACTAAACGGATATGGCGTCTTGAACCGTTCCTGTTCTATGTCACACCAATTAAGACAATCGGTAACTAATCGTATAATTTCAGAAAATTAATACAGCCGAGGGTTTTACATCCATATAGCCACAAACTATTAATGACAAGTTTAGAAAATGTTAAAGGAATCTATATACCTCTGAGACTTCTGATTCATGGATTTTTGAAGACTTTTTAGAAAAAATGTAAAAAATTACCCGAATTAATAAAGAAGAACGATCAAGCACAGGTGTACATCTCCACTAAATCTATCGCCCTCTCCAACATCACTCACTGCCTTTCCGACATAAAAACCTGGATACATGACAATTTCCTAAAACTCAACGTCAACAAAACCAGACTTTCAAAATTGCCTACTCTCAATTGTCTTCTCTGTCCTTTCTGTTCAACAAATTGTGTGTGTATGTTTCTCATCCTTCTTGTAAGTCGTCTTTGTGTGTTCCATAAAGTGTTTATTATTATTATTATTATTATTAATCTGTAATGGACTCAAAGATAAGAATAGAGTAAATAACTCCATGCAAAATGGAAAAGCGCTTGGTCGAGATGGATTCCCCACTGAATTTTGTTTCCTAATAAACTTTCACCTATTTTAAGTAAATTATTTGAAAAAACATTAGTGACTCTGAAACTACCACCAGCATTGAACCAAGAAACTATTTCTAGTAGGACTGTGGCACGTACCAGCCCATAAGCCTTCTTTGCTGCGACTATAAGATCCTCAATAAAGTTCTGTCCCATCGTCTTAAAACGGTAATGTCCAAAAGTAATTTGACCTGGCTATAAAGCCACTGGCTTTGACCCTAAGGAAAGACGAGAAAATCTAACAAATTACAAATTCATTTTTCAGTGCTGTTTTTCTAATCTATGAATTGGCAATATCAATTTACTTACAGTAAATGTCTTCCCATTTTATTTAATGGACAAATTTACCTACCTGGGTTTAAAGATTACACATTTATACCAAGATTTTTTCCATTGTCATTTTAAAACTTGAACAGACCAAAAATGTCCTTTCCAGATGGATTCATATACCAATCTCATTGGTAGGAAGGGTGAACACCATAAAGATGACAGTTCCTTCCCATTTCTTTTAAATGATTCCATATTATTTACCAAAATCTTTCTTTAAATAACTCGACAGTATTTATTCTGGATTTATATTGAACCAATCTGTGCCAAGAAAAATGTTTTAAGGAAATTCCAAGGTTGGAAAGAGGACTTGGTCTACCTAATTTATTTTGTACTTCCCTGGTGCAAACTTTCTTGGTTGGTACTTGTCAGGAAACGCAGGGTCCACTTTGGGCTAATATATAAATATATATATAAATTAATAATTATAATAATGCAATTTCTCTGCTGTGTTACACTGCCATTAGGTCAGCACCAGATTTCTAACCCTGTGGTGAAAAGTTCTTTAAAGATTTGGATTCAATTTCGGAAGCATTTTCATTTGAATGATCTAAGCATGTTCTCTCCCTCAATGAATAAGCATCTCTTTCTCCCATCCGAGATGGACACTGGTTTCCTTATCTGGCAAAGTAGGGGAATGGTATTTTTAAAAATATTTGATCCTAAACAGCCATTTTCAAACGTTTAAATATCTTCAACAAAATCACAATCTTCATAAAAGTAATTTCTTCAGATATCTCCAAATCTGGAGTTTTGCCAAATTTCTAGTCCTTCATGGTTCACAGTAGTCACCTCTTCTACCCTATGCTTCTGGAAATGTGTTATGGTAAATTCCTTCCTTTCTTCCTACATGTTCTCATATACTGTATAAAGAAAAAAAGGTCATGATGTAAATTACCCTGACACGACTTTATCACTGAGCATTTCCTTCTTTGGGAAATATCTTATGTTAAGAACGACTCTGGAAAACGCATCATTGTTTTACTTTGTCTTTGGAGTGGTTCTTATGACCTCCATTGTAGCACTTTGAGCTTCTTATCCAATCATGGAAACCCCATGTGTTTCAGGAGGAAAAGGCCAAAGCCTACAAGAAGGAGAAGCAGCGGAAGCGAAAACGACTAGCAGATGACGACATTGATGATGACTTGGACGACGATGAGATGGCTGCTGTGATGGGATTTTCCAGGTTTGGAGCAGCAAAGAAGACTACCTGATGTGTGACGGCTGGTGTTTGGTCCTTTGCAGAAGAGGACTGGATGGAGTCCACTTAAAGTAGTTCCATGCTACTTTTTAAATAAACAGAATAGTCAGCTATTTAAGACATCTTGTGTTTATATCCTTATGACTTTATTTTCATATTGAACAACATTTTTTCTTCCTGTTTAATTGTTTTAATTGTGATTAAAGTGCTTTTGAGTTTAATTGAATGCCTGATTTTATTGTTGTGACACCAAGAAGTCAAGGATCCAAATCATACGTAATCAGACTCTTAAAAGAAAGAAAAATACACGAGGAATTTATCATATATATTCTCTACGATACTTACGATGATTTATAGGATCTATTATACAATTTTCACCAAGAGGCTCCTGGGAGATGAGCGCAGTGGCAGCCTAGTCTGCTCAGTCAACCTTCAGTGACCCAGAGAGAGAACTGGAGCTTCAGCCACAGATGGCCCTCATAAGCCCACAACTACCATCAGTGGATTTTGCTCTGAGGGAGCCTACCTGTAAAGAGGTTCGGGAGGTGGTGAAAGAAGCCAGGACTGCCTCAGCCCCAGGCCCTAGTGGAGTCCCATACACGGTGTACAAGCACTGCCCACAACTACTTTGTTACCTGTGGAAGATCCTGAGGGTGATCTGGCGCAGGGGAAATATTGCCAACCAGTGGAGGTGTGCTGAGGGTGTGTGGATCCCTAAGGAAGAGGATACCAGAGATATCTGTGAGTTTCGAACCATCTCACTGCTAAGTGTCGAAGGCAAGATTTTCTTCATTATTTTGTCAGGACGACTAACGGAGTTCCTTCTGAAAAACACGTTCGGAAGGGTGGAGTCTCCTGGAAAAGCTCTGGTTGGCTCTCATATACTGCTCTCTGGTTGGCTCTCATATACTGCTCTCTGGTTGGCTCTCATATACTGTTCTCTGGTTGGCTCTCATATACTGCTCTCTGGTTGGCTCTCATATACTGCTCTCTGGTTGGCTCTCATATACTGCTCTCTGGTTGGCTCTCATATACTGTTCTCTGGTTGGCTCGCATATACTGCTCTCTGGTTGTCTCTCACGCTGACCAATAGACGAAGAGAGACAATAGCGCGAACACAAGAAAATGGAGGATGTGTTTTGCTGTCATGCGTGAATGTTACTGTATAACAAGTTGAGATATCAATTTTAATTCGAAGTAACAACGCATCGACTTAAAACCAACAACTCGTTTTTGTGCAGTAGAATGTCGCTGAGCGCGAATTACGAGTCTGTTTCTCAGAAAAGGACCTTGTCGAGCATCCTCGGTAAGTTGACACTTTAATTCTCAACTAGATAAATATATATTAGTTCATGAGTGGAGAAGGAGGAAATATTAGATTTAGTTGTGACATGTATAGTCAGAATCTAAAATTAAATATGAATGAACGATATACTGCTGTGTACAGTGAAACGGCATTTCTCATGTAAGTTTCATATATTACAATTAAAAATAAATAAAAGTACATGTTAAGTACACGTATGTTAAGAGAAATTTTCTAATAAAACATGTTAAACAGCAACACGTCAAACTCGCCTTCCAATGCAATGGTCTACTATTGACTATTGTGTGAATGATATTGGTGCTGAAAATCAAATAAAGCACTATAAAACTTAAGTGTCTTTTATTTATTTTTTTCCCCAGCTGATCATGTTGTGAAGAAACCAAAGCAGGTGGATGAGAAGCAGCTTCAACAGGTTGCGATCCAGCTGTTGCAGCAGCAGCAGGACCTCAATAGTCTGCTCCAAGAGGCTGGGGTGAGTACGCTTTGAAACCATGCTGTTGTGATAACTCACCATTTACATTGTAATTGAGTAGTCTTCCTTCAAATGACAGTAAACCAGGTAATCTTGCAGTCACAGTTGCTTCTTGACTCACTTGATCAGAGACTACCAACACAATTGTGTCATTGTGTCAAAAGAACACTTACTTAAGTGCCTGTATTATGATCCTCAGTGTTGGATTTTACTTCTCCGTAGCAGCTTACCTGATATTTTGAAGATTACTGTGGAATTTATTACTACACCATTGTTTGTATTTTTATATAAATGTTTTTTATCCACCTGTTAGTACCCAAAATGTAGTTTATGTAGTACCCAAATAGGAGTGTGACTGCATATTCTGGGGGGTGGGGGAATAAAAAGAAGTATAAATTAAAGGGACATATGCATCTTGTTGAAACTGTAGTAGAGAGTTTGATTTAATACGCTAGTCATGTTGCATGTCTTTAGAACATATTGTGCATTCATTTTGTATAGGTAACACTCTACAGATTATTAATATCTTTTTTAAATACATTTTCAAGGATCTGAGTCAATCTACTAACGGCAGTCTCACTAGTGATGCCAAGCATGGAGCATTTGAGAAAATCCCAAATGTTATTTCATGTTCTATGATGGGTGAGTGTGGAATGTTTTCTCCAGGTCTAAACAATTACAAGAATATTTTTTAACCACTTAAGTGTAATGGAGCAATGAACAAACAAATTAAATGTAGATTTTTCCTTGACAGTGTCTGATTTGAGGCATCAGGCTGCAAAGCTCGGTGTCCCAGTTGCAGCACTGTCTGTGAAAACTATTCTGGGAAGACTGAAGGAGATCATCGACGAGAGAGAAGACAAAAGTAGACCTGTCCTCACCTCGTCTCAAAGAGTAAATATTTTATTGTGACTACATTGGACAAGAAAACAAGTTCATTTAGGCTAGTTTAAGTGATGAATATTAAATATTTTACCTAACATAAAGATAATACCAGTGACCAAGATCTTCTCTTCTAATAAAAACACTTAACTTGCAGGTTAAGCTATGTGAGCTAATGGAGTTCAGCAGAGATTTTCTCTCACAAGGAGCGTTCTCCCCCAAACTTCTGTGGAAAGAGTACAGGCAGGGGCAGGTCTTGTATGCAGACAAAAAACACAGATAATTTACACATAGCTACAAACGTATGGTATTTATTTGCAGGAGGAACCACACCTGGAAGTGGTTCACTGTCTTCACAGCCACAATGTTCTCACTGTGAAGGAGATTCTGGAGAGGTTTGACTAGTTGAATATTCAGTGGGTTGAAACTGATCTGCCTTCTTATCTCTCTAGTGATGAAGGTGTGAAGGGGTGGCTGGTCTCTCGTTTGAAGGATCTTTGTTGTTTGGTTCCCCTGCAGGAGGAGGACAAGAAGGTGCAGCATCTGCTGATGTCAAGTACGGATGTTATTGTAAAATGTTCTGTTAGAGCTAAAATAAACTGGCAAATACTCAATTAAATGTATTAATTAATTATTATTCCCCCCCCCACTAGCAACTTAAAAAATCGATCTTGGACCTCTCATCAGTATTTGTCTGTTGTGTCTACAAAACTCCCCTTTAATTGTAATACTTGCATTAGAAAATTAGCTTAAGCTCCGTTCACTGAAAAATCTTGTTTCCCCCAAACACAATCACTCTACTGTGATTGGTAAAGCATCTGGGTTTGTCAGCGTCAATAATCCTGGAACTCTTCAGCTTCAAAGGACTTATAAAAATAAAACTGGGCCGTTTTTACGACAGGAAGAGGAGCAAAACCCATAATTATGATATAATGGGCTCTGCTCTCGTAACCTCTTGTTCGCCAAGATTGCTGACGGGAAAGAACTTTATAAATAAATAACTTCAAAACATCGCTCATGTTGAGGAACTTAGTGCATATTGGAGAGGAAGGCTTCAACATTTGAAAGATGTGAGTGAGGATAGTTGGGTTCTCGTATCAGTTGCCCTTTAATCACACACAAAAGTCACTATATTTTATTATTTATCACACAAACCTATAGAAAAACAACACTAAACTGCAATAAAAGTGTGAAATAAAATAAAATAAAATTTAGTTACAGACAATAATGAAACAATCAAACCCACCATGTAAACGTATATTTTTTTCGTGTCAGGAAGTCAAAAATACATGACAAATAAAAGTATGATTTAATTAAACACTTCCAATATAAAAGACGAGTAAATCAGTCAAGGTACTGTAAATAAATGCATCAACTAAATTTGAATAATAATATTGTATCAATATTGCTACATACAAACTTTGCCGACCTCTGTACTAGAAAACATCATCACAAAGTAATATTGTCTTTGGTTTATTGGGGAAATTGTCTTTCATCTTTTATCAATTCTGAAAATTATTCAGCTCTGGTTGGAGTTTTGGTGGAAACTGGCTTCTCAAGAGATGAATCGACAGCAGCCGACAAGAAGCTGGTTCCAATGTGCCGCTCAATCCTGGACAACATGCTCTTCTGTAAGTCTAATCGCTTTAAATACATTTCCTCAAAACTGTTTTTATTTTGATGTCCATTTAAAAATGGAATTAAGTCGATTTTCTTTCTCCTCGTTCTCTGCAGGGCTGATGGAAGGCGTAAACACAAATTCCATGCCGGAGCCTACAAAATCCGGAGCTAAACTCTGGTGCCTGCTTTGGGTTTTATTAACAACCGTGAAGCCTGGACTGAAACATGTTTTTAATGTGTTTAACTTTAGGTCTGAGATCTACGATGCTTCTTTGTGTGAAGCTGCAGTGTCTCCAGATGCTCTGAAGAATTTCTTCATGCACTCTCTCACACAGACACTCACCTACAAGCCTCGACTCACAGGTAAAAGTTAACTAACTAATCTAGGTAGTATAAATCCACAAACTGGTTTCTGTCTTGTAACTACAACCCAGCTCACTTTCATCAGTGTCGGACGCCGTCTTGCAGCAGAACCAGTGGACTTTCCCAAAAGCCAGTCGCTTATTGACATCTGTTTTCTGTAAGGTGAGTTTTCCCAGTCACCAGTCATCTGTCATTTAATTCAGTTATAAGAGATTTTAGGACTTCAGAATGCTGTAGAGCTACTATCACCGGCGGCTCTGGGAAATAGGCCTGGTCTAGCTCACAGTAATGACTTTTCATTCGAATCAATCAGGTGCAAATTCAAGTTCTGCTGATCAAACCAATGTTTATGTTTCTTGCTGAGAGCCAATGGAACTTGAAACCTGAAATTCATTTTCACTTTTTTTTTTCTAGTTAAAACTGTACTATTACTAAGATGTGTACATTACCCTCACGTGTGGTTTAACTTGACAGCTTGCTGTGGTCTTCGACGTGCAACAGTTGCTGCGTCACCTGCAGCAGGTTTTGGAGACTCACGAGGTGAACTGGAAAAATGTGCTTTGCTTCCTCTCCACTCTGCTGGTTTACAACCACTCTGCCCAGTGCTTCCTAAAAGGTATAGAAACTCGCTTGTGAAGCAAGTGTGTTGTTTTTCGTTCCCTAACTTATTTCTTATCTTTTTTCAGAGATGCTGTCCAGACTTCTGACCTCTGCATTTGAAAGCTACGACCTCGAGAACATGATTACTGCTTTTCTGCTGGCTCGCCAGGCCGCTCTGGAGGGTCCAGCCATATTTCTGTCCTACAGTGAGTGGTTCAAGGTGGGTTACCTCTTTATTGATGACTCTCCTCATACATCCTGGATGAAGATCTCTGAAACCTCACAGGTATCTTTTGGTGGAGCCAACAGCTTCCATGCGAGCTCCAAGAAGTCCCTGGTCTTTCTGCTGAAGTTCCTGTCCGACTTAGTTCCATTTGAACCTCCTCAGTACTTGAAGGTGAATGAAATGATGTTGGATTAATTTGTTTGTTCATCCATTTTTCTATCCATCCATTTGTCCTTTCATCACTCCATACTTCATCCATTTCTCCAGCAATGCATATCGAATATTTTCGTTCTCTTCTCTCTCAGGTTCACATCCTGCACCCTCCTTATGTTACCATGAAGCACCGAAGCCTCCTCATGGACTACGTCTCTCTGGCTAAGACCCGACTGGCTGATCTGAAGGTGACTGAACAACGTCAGTTCTCTGAATGCTTTCTCATGTCTTATTCACTCTGCAGGAGTCTGTGGAGATGAGTCTCTACGAGGGCGTCTTCAATTCTGGCGAAACGCAGGAGCAGGTAACAGCAGGACACCAAGTGCTGACACTAAATGTTGCCATTTTATACAGCTTGCTTCTTATGTAAAGACTGTCACAAATCATTTTAGCCCATTTCTGTGAAACCTAAAAATCAAATTTCTGTGTAT
Source organism: Callionymus lyra (assembly GCF_982586985.1). Lineage (NCBI taxonomy): Eukaryota > Metazoa > Chordata > Actinopteri > Syngnathiformes > Callionymidae > Callionymus > Callionymus lyra. The sequence continues at coordinate 1,830,170 of NC_141825.1, read as the reverse complement.
TATTTGATCAAATATGGTCAACACTGGAACTGATAAAACAAAACAAAAGCTGGTTCACTTCCAGATTTGGGGGTCCAACTTGCAGCCTTCTATGGAGTTTGTATGTCCCCCCCCTCGTGTTTTGTGGGTTTACTTGGGGCACTCCGGTTTCCTCCAACAGTCCAAAAACATACAGAGATTGATTGGGAAATGTTCCGTAGGTGTGAGTGTTTATGTTGTATGTCTTTGTGTGCCCTGTGGCAGACTGGAAACATGTTGAGAGTGTTCCCGCCTCTCGACCAAAGAAGCTGGGATAGGCTCCAGCTTCTATACCTGTAAAATATTTTTTTTACAAAATAAACATTATTAACTGTATTATTTTTATTAACTCACAGCTTGGTTAGAATTAATCTTTTGCCCCGACACAAAAATAAGACCGTCCCAAAAATGTTTTTTCTCCAGGCTGAGGAGGACGTAGAGAAGGCCATGGCTGTATTTGAGACTACTGGACGGATCTCTTCGACCATCATGGAAGCCAGGTGTGTCACAGTTTTTAAAACATGAGGTCATTTCTTGTGAAAATATCAGGAAGTCATCAAACGCAAACTCTCATCTACAGTATTTTCCGGAGGCCTTATTTCCTTAATACATTTCTTCCAGCTCTGTTAAAATCACGACTTGTGAGTATTCCACTTGATTTCCTCACTTGGGGTAACAACACATTGTTAACTCTGACCTGCTTTACTTTCAGTTGCCTGTAAAACCAGACGTTCGGATGAGTTTCATCAAGTCTCTAGAGAAGTACGAATCAGAAGAATCCAATTAAATGAATTCAGAATATGTGTGTTTTAATAAATGTTTAAAAGATATTTGTCCCACTGTGGGGAAATGTTTTTGTCACAGGAGCAACTTTACATAAAAAACAAACCTACAATCCACACATTAAATGATAACTAAAAAATAATACAAATGCGGCAGTTTTCAATGTTTTCAAATGTATAAAGGCAACACATAAACATTGCAGTTGTTTTGATTCAATTCAATTCAATTTTATTTAAAGTTTCTTATCATAACAAAGTTATCTCAAGACACTATACAGTTGAAGTAAGACTATAGTTGATTAAGGAAAAACAGATCCCAGCAATTCAACCATGATTGCATCATCTCTTCTACCACAAAGAATTTGAACTATTTGACATATTGACTACAATAACAAACTTTCACTCTTATTCTTTAAGGATTTAATTGTTCACAAGTCGGTGTCCAGGGGCATCATGTACCAAAAGTGCATGCGCTCATATTTCCACGGCAAAGTTAATATGTATCAAGAATGAAAAGACCCTCAAAACGTGAAGGTGGTGTATGTACATATTTACTTCTCAGATCCATGTCAGGACAGAAGTTCACATCAGAGACACATTAACGATCCCAACATTGATTAAATATAGGTTAATGGCTCTTACTTATCTAGCGCTTTTCTATCCAAGGTGCTTAACTCTAAGTTACACATTCACCCATTCACACACACAATCACACACTGATGGGAGTAGGCTGCGATGCAGCGCGCCAGCTCAATCATCAGGAGCAATCAAAATCTCGTCTCGGAGGTGGGATTGAACGTGCAACTTCTCAGGCCACAATCCAACCACTCTACCACTCTACACGGGTCTGCAGTTAAATGAGAGGATATTAAATTATTTACAAACATGTTTTTCATTCTGATCCTTGTTGATTATGAAAACATGTTTGTTTTAAACTGCATGTTTTTATTAGCTGTTTCACACAATTCAGAAAAGAATGCACGGATTATAGGCTATTTTTTATAAAACGATGAACAAAATGATCCGCATCTTCTTAGTACATGAGGCCCCTGGTGTTTGTAGATGCTTGAGTAAGAAGGTCATTTCTGTTTTCAGGATTTAGAATAAACATTTTTTCAAGGAAACGACTAAAACAAAGTAGTAAAATGATTTTTTTTTAAACATTTCTGAAGTCACTGATTTTTGTTTTCTTTGGTCTTCAGAGCGGGCAAAATTCCAGCAGCTCAGTATTCATCATACATAGAATTGTGTGAAAAATTGAGACGTCATGATGGTGAGTGTTATCTGGGATAAACGGTTTAAGATGGTGACGAGTGTGTCCAGGTTCTCGTTTCTTCGATTTTTTTTATTTTTTATTTTTATTTATTTTTTAAATGGAGGCAACTAATAACAAAACCCCTCTTTTCTCGCATGACTCGCATGTTTCAAATGTTAAATCTTTCCTCTCCAAGATGCAGTAATTCCTCATCATGATGATGTTTTGAAGTTACTTTACAAGTTCTCCCGTGTCTGTGAACAAGAGGTTACTTGAGGGTCTCATCCTCCACGCAGCTGTGATCACACCCGCTTTGTTTATACAAAGAGTCCATTGGATGTGTTGACCTCTGGGATTGATGACCCCTATATAAGTCCAACATCAATTTAAGATCAAGTCCACACATTAGTTGCCCTTTAACTTGATTGTGTGACATTAGTGGGAGGGGAAATTTTGTGGGGATGAAGTCTGAAAAAAACAGAATTACTGGTTAATTAAATAAAGTTCCACTGTTGTTTCCACAGGAGGTTCAGCATATGGGAGTTCTCCTGATGATCCTCTGCAGATTATTTATCTTCAGCTACAGGAGCTCAGAGGACTGATACAGGAAAGTGATGGAGGTTTGTCACACAGTCCCAGAATTCTTTCATCTCTCCCTGCTCTGGTGCATGCTCTCAAATTAGAGACTAAATATTATAATATCAAGTGATGTTTTTTGTTCATACTTCCTATGTTAGCTGCCTCTGACACCCTGTGACTGTGACTCCTCAAATCTGCAGAGATGTCGGCTCAGCTCTCCAGGGTAGCTCACACGCTTGGCGCCCAGTTCCCAGATCTACGTGACGACTCGTTGGGACAGAGAGTCATCAAGCTGTCCACTGACTCGACTTCGTCCTCGGAGCTACAGTTCCAGGTGATTACTGTTTTTTTTCTCTGTCCCTGAATAAATGTTGAGCCGTCTTCTCTTTCTGACCTCCTCAGGTGGTTGATATGATCCTGAGAGTATTTTGCCAGTGTCTGTTAGATTCTTCCCAGACACAACCTCCTGATAAGTGAGTCCTTGACCCTCAGATGAGCCTCTGGCATGATAATTGCGGACACACTTAACCTTTGTGTCTGGAACTTGACGGAGAGGAACATCTTTAGTCATCTGAATATTTCTGCAGGCAGAGTACTTGGGCCTCCACATTTGTGAGTGTCCTGCTGAGCAACAATCGGCTACTCTCCAGCTTCCTGCACAGACTCTGGTATCTTCTTCATCACCAGGTAAAGTTTTTGCTTTCCGTCAGCAAAAGCTCGCCCATTGTAATTGGCTCTTGTATTGTATAGTTTTATTTAAACTTTTAAAATGTCTTGATATAACTCTGTTATAATTTGTCAATTTGAAAACAATTGGATTCATTAAAAGGGATCATCACTGAAGACGTCCCACCTTCTGGGTCTGGCAGCACTCCTGGTCCACCTTAACGTCAACATGTCCCACAATCCTCTGGTCCAGCTGTCTCCATCCAAGCTGCCTGTTCCAGTCTCCATTATTGAGGCTCTCACTGCTGCCTTGATCTGCTGCACACGTGCCGACATGATTTTCTGCATCAGGTCAGTGCCAATGTGTCTATATTATATTATATCTATATATTGTGTCTCCATTTCTATGTAAAAACAATAATATCAAATTATAATACATTATATTAATATCGGATACAATTCTTAATCTCAATGCTTGAACTTGAAATTTTAATTTATGTAATTCTAAGAGACGACAAACAAACAGGCAGTAGATATGTTCACTAGTCATGATAAATAAATAAAATGTTTAATGTAAATAATATGTTAAACAAATGCACTTCCAATATGGCTATGTAGTTGACAGTCGAGTGATTTTCTCCCCCTGCAACCTAAAACTAACTTTCACATTAACCTAATTAAAAACACAAAGAAACAATCCAAGTGTGTCTGGTTAGGTCTTTTGCATCTGGAAACTGACCAAAAACCTTAAAAAGACCCACAAAAATATCAGTCAAGAGTCCAGAGAAGGAACCTTGGATGCTTTGAGTAGCAAGCCGACTGAGGTTGAAAGCGAAGATCAAGCACAGACTTACTAACGAATTAGCACCATCTACAAACATCTTTATATATTTATTTTTGGAAAATAACAGCCACAATGTATTGTAGGTCTGTGAAGGAATGATGAGTCAATACCTCCAAACAACAGAAGGGTCCTTAAAGCATCAGTATGCCAGTGACAGACTTTATGCACTTTCAATAATTCATGCACAGATTCATGATTTGTAACATATTTCTTCACCTTGCAAATTTAATTTTTAAGATACGTAATTTTTACGTAAAGTTTTTTCTTAGATTGTTATTGCATGTAGGTATGTTAAAATTGTGTTCGATTGTGTTTTTTTATGTTTAGCCTTTAACTGAACACCTCTTACAATTTGTCAAAAAGGGGTTCTTCTATTCTTTTTATTTTATTTTATTTTCTATTATCATACCATCACCAGTGACAAATGGACAGGAAATAATACAATCACATGGTGTGTTCATCCTGTGCTGATTTATCCATTATCCAACAACGTTTTTTCAGTAATTGCTTAAGTAAAGTTTAAGCTTAGTTATTGTTGTTGTGGTACATAAAATATTGGACCCGATAGCTACCCTGCCAAGAGCTCACAATAACACTGTCGCAAGGAAAAACTGGCTCTTGGAGGCAGACACCTTGGATGGACCAGGCTCCAGGCATTAAGTCTCCTTCCCAACTGATCAGGCCAATACTAATCCTTTATACAATGAAAGGAATGTATAGCTATAGCATGAAAGAGACTGGACCAAGCACTGACATTTTACAAATGAAATAAATGGACTATCAATCTTTCATGGGGCAATAAGACCAGGTCAAATATATAAGAAAAGAGTGTATTATATATTTTATATACTATCAATATTGCATGTGTACATTATTTTTTATTCTATTTAATTTTCTCTTTTTTACAATGTAATTTTATAATTTTAATATTTGTTGTTTATTGATTGTTTTAATATGCAAGAGTTTGCCCAGAAATACTGTCTTATCTAATATTTTATGCTTCTGTGTTTTGATTTGAACTATGTATGTTTATTCACTTCCTGATATCTTTATTGATGTTCTTGCAGGTTTTGTTTGGCTGCTGTGTGTTATGGAATGTGTCGGGGAGCGTCTTCATCTCAGCATCAGAGCTATGTTCCAATCCCCAGCTACAAGAAGGTTTATACCTTGTTTAGTTAGAATATTATGACTTGTAGCTAAAACATGTATTTAACCTTAAATGAGTGTTTTGATTCATGCATGTCTTTAGTGAAGATTGATAACCAGAGTTGTTGTACTTTTTCTCCAGCTGCTCTACCTCATCCCCAGGCTGCTGCCTGAGTGCAGACAGTCTTCTCCTGCTGAGTCAGTGGTGGAGTACCTAAATGGGAGCTTGGACATGTGGAGTAGCGCCACAGACGGCAGCAACACCTGGAGGAGAACAGCTCTGAGTCTGTGGAGACATCCTCTTTTCCGTCAGCTACGACGTGATCCCCAGTATCAGGTACAGACGAAGATTCTGGTGCATTCTGATTCATCATACCTGACTGTCGCTTGTCCAGTTGTCTGTCACAGAGTGGCTGTCCAGTGAGCTCCAAGTGTCCAGGAGTGAAGATGCACTGACTGACCCAGAACGGTGAGAGAAGATGCACCCAAACTCCTCTTCACATTGTGGTGTGATCTGTTGATGTGCAACTCTGCCACCTGTCTAGTGTCTTTTGTCAATGATTTATTTTTTGGGAAGCTTAAAAAAATAATTAGTTGGTTTAGAGCTGACCTAGTTTGTAGATGCTTAACTTAGATGGATGATGAGATCTTAAAATATGAATGGTTAGTTAAATATCAAGTTTAAGGTCAATTTAAATGTTCTTGAGCCACCTCAAGCTGTAGAACTGCCCACTGCTGTTTTCAAATCAGCTTTTTGCATTCTGGTCATTGAGAAGCTGCTTCTGTGTGCATCGCAGGTTGGAGTATCATCAGTGGGCGTGTCTTGACCACTACCTGTTGAGTAGAGAGGAGGAGGGGGGCTGTGGAGGCGACACAAGGAGACTCATTGCTTACCTGCTGAATGCTGTCATGGAGCATCAGCTGAGGTTTAAAAGACTTTTGCTTGTGTTTTTTAAGAAGTTTCTCTTTAGCTCTCCCATGCCTCTCACCATCTGTCTTAATAGCAGACACAGTCTTCAGAAATCCAACACGTGTCTTTCAGACATTCTTTGCAGATTACAGGTGAGTTTTACACTTTAAGATCCCAGTTGACAAGTCAATGTCCAGGTGTTTGTAGCTACTGTAGTTGGCCTTGAAACATTCCTGAACTGGAGGTTAATTAATATGTATTATAAGGATTTAAGTGAGACTCAGACATGCAAAAAACTAGTCTTCTAACTAGGGCTGTGTTAGATGAATTCTGACGAAAATTACACACTGGACAAATCTTGAATTACATTTTCCAGCTTTGGTACATTTTGACTCCAAGCGGTTTTCTTTAAATCATTTCCAGCACAAAAGAACACTTGCAAACAAGTGTCAAATCAATCACTGCCTTTTAACTTATAAATGTGTGTACTTGTGTGTGTGTATATATATATATATATAAGTACTACCATAGCATTTTGGTCAGTGCCTAGGTTTGGGTATTGAACTTCAAACTAAAATAAAACCACTTTCCACTCTATAATGCTCCACACTTGTGCAACAACGGTCACTGTCTCCCTCCCTCCCACCCGGTGAACTCATTGTTACTGCATCATTATAAAACGCTTGTTTTGGAATTTCAAAAACTTGACTCAAGTGCGAAAGAATCTTTTCTGTGTTTATGGGTTCCTACTGGTAATATTTTAGAAGCCACTGTAATGACTGTTATTTAAGTACATTTTGTTAATCTTCTATACGTGTTCCACATGGTGTAACTGAAGGTGTTTGCAGGATTTGCTCGTTGATGTGGAGATTGGTGGCCTCTACTGCAGACGTCCAGAAACCTCTGATATCTCTGACTTTTTGTTTGAGCTGGTGTGTCAGAGGTTGTCGGTCACAGATAACATGAGCTTTGCTCTTGTTTTTAATACTTGGAACAGGTATATATATAGATGTGTATATATATATCTATATATATGCACACACACAGCTTCCTCAGGGTGTGACGCCTGTGTGTGTGTGCAGGGTTCTTCTGGCTCTGCCGTCAGTTTGTTTCATCAAAGCGGTGACCATCGGTGGGAGGTTGTCTCTGGACTGTAACAGCCTGATCAAGCACATCAACCTGCACCAGGTGAGACCTCACTGACGAGTGACTCTCTCCATCTGACTGCTGCTGTTCTTCAGAGGAGGGTGTGTGAGGGTGGACTGTCCGTCCATGTGACACGTCACTTCCTGAAGGTGAGAGTGGCTCTTCCTCTTCATGAGTCTTGTTGTGTATCTAACTTATTGTTGCTCTGCAGGGCTTGTTGTGTGCTAGCGCTCGCTGTGGATACTCGGAGTTCAATAAGTGCTGGTCTCAGATCGGCCTGCAGTGCCCCCTGCTCCTGGTCTCCACAATTGTTTGTTTCTCTTCACATTACGGTTACGTTGATTCTTAAAGATTAACTAATGAAGTGTGTGTGCAGTTGTGGTGGGATCGGCTCTCTGCTGTGGTCAAGAGTCAGCTTGTGTGTAATGGAAATGATCTTCCAGAGCAGCTGCAGCTTCTGTCCTCCACTCATGAGTGGGCCTGCAGGTACCAGAACTGTAGTTTAAATCTCTCAGCTTCTTTTTTATGTTTGTATGTCTATGTGTATGTGCGTGTCTGTAATTTTGTTTTCGTATGTTTGCGTGTCTGTTTGTATATATTTGTATATGTGTTTTAAATCTGTGTGTTTGTATGTCAGTGTGTAAGTATGTAATAGTTATTTGTTAAGTGCCTTGTGACCAGGGTCACAAAGTGCTTGAACAATCAAAAGAAATACACAGTTAAAAATACATACAAATTAAAAAAAACTCTAAGGCCGAGACATAAGACAAACACAAGGGTCCCACAAGATTGAGAGAAAGCCTGCACAAATAAAAAGGTCTTAATATGTTTCTTGAAGGAGTCAGTAGACTCCATCAAACACAGAGGGAGAGGAAGATCGATCCATAGTTCCATCCATCCGATTGATAGTTCAAATGAGAAGATGCAAAAGCAAGGATTATAGACTCCAGATTGTGTTGTGACACCATTTTCCTAAATTTAGAGATATTTCTCAGTTTTGGCCAGTTTTTTGTGTGTGTGTTTGTACCTCTGTTTATATGTCTGTTTTTTTATACTTGTTTGTTGATGTTTGTATGGCTGTGAATCTGCATTTGGGCTTGGTAAAAAATGTTTTAGATTCTACTTCATTATAATATTAATAATTTTAGCAGGAGATTGATTATCACACATACAAACACCTCAGTTACCATTGAGACCGTTGTTGTACAAATGTGTGCCCTTCCTTTTAAATGATGAGGAAAAATGAAGTACATTGTACAGTTAAGCCATTTTTATTATTCAAGAGCAGATTCCGAATCAAAATTAAATTAATTGAATCAGAACCTTATAAATGGGAAACTGGCCATGACACCAAGCCCTAGTTTGTGTATGCTTGTTTGTGTGGTTTTAGAGTACGCACTGTTATTTGCTAATGCGTCTGTTTGTGCATTTGTTTGTATCTAAATTTGTGTCTGTGTTTCTTTGTTGTCTTGTGTGCTTTTTTTTATTTTTTATTATGCATGTGTGTCTTTACTTTTGTGTGTGTGTGTGTGAATGTGTGCATTTTTGTGTCTGCATGAGCATGTGGATATGTGTCTTATTTTGTCTGTTGATGTGGTGCTGGTGTTGTGTATTTCTAGTGTGAGTAAGGGTGAGATCCTCCAGATGCCGCCAGCATCATCTCTCATGTTAGCAGCGGCTCTGTATGCAGCGTGGAGGAGGAGACCGGACGACATCAGCTCCACTCTGAGCCTGCTACGACTTGAAAAAGAGGACAAACACCGAGAGGTCAGTAGATGACCACAACTGATCATCATCATCAGCTCATGTCCAGCTGAGCTGAAGTCGATCTGCAGGTGCTAGTGTACCTGCTGTTCCTAGCCGTGAACACCTACCTGTCCGCTACCCTCCACCATCAGGTGACTCAAAATCTTCCATGTGTTGTGATGTGAGGAGCTGATTTAATCGTTGACTGAGCAATCTGTTGTCATGTTGTGTAGGAGAGTCCACATTGCTCTCAGAGTTTATGCTCACAAGTCCTGACTCGACTGCTAGACTCCTCTGATTGGCTGCTGATCTTCAAACAAAATGGTACCAACTAAGACATGACAGCAACAGATGGTGTGATGTGATGAAGTTTTTCTTTACTGCAGTACCTGCGGCATACAAACCTGTTACCATGCTATCATCAGACGCACTTTATCGGCTGATGCCCTGGGCCTTTTTCAGGTGAGGATCTCTGCCGCTTCACGGCTCCAGGTCTCTTCTAACCCGTGTTTGTGTAGCTTGTTGCTGCAGCAGAACTCTGTGCAGCTCCTCAGAGCATCTAGCTGTCCAGGGTTTCTTCTCACTGCCTTGCCGTGTTACCTCAGTCTGCTGCAGCTGTTCCTGGACGAGCCACTGCACAGTCACACTCAGGTGAAGACACAATGGTGACGGACTCTTGTGATGTGAAAATGATAAATGTGTCCATGTCTCACAGGTCCTCAGTGGAGCCAAACATTTCCTCCTCAAGTGTGTCACCCACATGTCTGCTGCTGACTCCCCTTCCTCTGTACAGCTTGCTCAGGTACACAAAACACACAGAGGCAAGCAACTCTTGACGTCCACTATCCTGCTATCATCATTATAATGTCCTCTGTTGCAGCTGGAGTCCTTGTGTGCTGGTCTGGACCCTGAAGTTGGGGCAGCTTTGTCTGCTGCCCAGCAAAAGCCTTCAAATCTGAGTCCAGAGATGGACTTTCTCTGAAAGTTGTTTTTGAGTGTCTGTTAAGAAGTTACTTTTATTTACAAACTGTACACTGTACACATAATATACTTAAAAACAAGTTGACCAAAATGTATCCTTGCTCTGGTTCTGTCCGCTTCAGTCGGTCCAGTGTTGACAAGACGTCTCATTAGTGTACCCCCCACCACCGTCATCTGTCCTGCTGAGTCAGCTCTGTGCTCAGCAGGCTGGAGTAAGACGTCCGCTGCTGCCCACTGGGCTTGCCGGTGTCGACCTGGACCAGGGGGTGGACCATGGACATGTGCACATTCAGGTTGTGGGCTTTCTCGAAACGTTTGGAACACATCAGACACGCGAACTCCAGGTCAGCCTCTGCCTTGTGTTTGGTCATGTGGTATTTGAGGGACGCTCGCTGCCGACATTGGAAGCCACAAATCTCACACCTGCAGAGGGACAGAGGATTTGAGGACTGTGATGAAGAAGGAAAGTTCTGGACCATGTCTGGTACTCACTGCAGGGGTTTGGCTCCAGAGTGTCTCAACTGATGCACCAACAGATGTTTCCTCTGTTTGAAGGTCTGACCGCACTGATCACAGATGTAGTTCCTTTCCTCTGTGAACACAAGGGGTCACTGTCTCCACCTCTACATTTGTGTGTTTTTTTGTACCTGTGTGTATAAGCTTGATGTGTCTTTGCAGGTATCTGTCGATCATAAAAACTTTGTTGCAGCCTGGATGTGGACATGGACGCTCTCGCACCTCCTCGTGATGCTCCTTGATGTGTTTCTGAAGAAGAGGAAGTCAGACTACAAACAAAGGATATTCTAAGAGAGAAATGCTGAGTCAGCACAAGAACATGTAGAATTTCTGACCTTGAGTCCATCTGGAGCTCTGTAGACGGCACTGCAGCCCTGGTGAGGACACTTGTAGATGTTGGGCAGCTCCTCTCTGACCACAGCGACATCATCAGTTAGAACCTTGCCTGGCCGGACCAGAACCATCTTCTTACCCTTTGGTCTTGAACTTCTTCTTCCAGCCGGGTTTGGGTCCGGGCTTCTTTCTGACTTTGGGTTCTTGCTGTGTCTTCGGACAGTTTACCAGGTGAGACCTGCAGAGGTTCAACAAAACTCAAGGTCCACTCAGGTGGTTACAGAAGGACTCACCTTTTCGCTGACAATGTCTTTAACACCTCGTCCTCAGAACAGCTTGCAGGTTTACTCTTCTCGTCTTCAGACGCCGCTCTATCCACACACACACACATACGTAAAGGTTTAGCAGCTGCAGGTGTAAACCAGCTGATGAAGACGGCAAAGAAAAGACTAACCGGTCAGAGAGGTCACTGTCTGCCTGGAGCTTGTCCCGTCGACCAGTAGTGACTCCAGAAGAGAAAACTAAGAAAAAAAGAACTTAAATCGGACTACACACAAGATTTCCAATGTGCTTGGACTATCTGTTTAAGCATGAATGGCAAATAAAAACCTTGAACTACAAGTCATTTGACACCTGCAGCTCTAGACTTTGTACTTGTTTCCTCTCATCTCTAACCTTGTTTCCTCTTCTAAAAACGTATTTCCTCTCGTCTTTAAACGGGTACCCTTTTGTCCCTTAACTTGTTTTCTGCTCTTACCTGGTTTCATCTTTTCCCTTCCTTGATTTCCACTTCTCTTAACATGTTTCCTCTCATCCCCTTCCCTTTTTTCCTCTCATCTCTAAACATATTTTCTGCTCTTATCTTGCCTCGTTTCCTCTTGTCCCCAAGCTTTTTTCCCTCTCTTCCTTAACCTTGTTTTGTCTCCTTGTTGTCCAACCTTGTTTCCTCTCTTCCCCAATCTTGTTTTGTCTCCTTGTTGTCCAACCTTGTTTCCTCTCTTCCCCAATCTTGTTTTGTCTCCTTGTTGTCCAACCTTGTTTCCTCTCTTCCCCAATCTTGTTTTGTCTCCTTGTTGTCCAACCTTGTTTCCTCTCTTCCCCAATCTTGTTTTGTCTCCTTGTTGTCCAACATTGTTTCCTCTCTTCCCTAATCTTGTTTTGTCTCCTTGTTGTCCAACCTTGTTTCCGCTCTTCCCTAATCTTGTTTTGTCTCCTTGTTGTCCAACCTTGTTTCCTCTCTTCCCTAATCTTGTTTTGTCTCCTTGTTGTCCAACCTTGTTTCCTCTCTTCCCTAACCCAATGATGTATGAAACACAGGAGTGGAAAGGTTTGTCTCTCACCATCTCTGGTGGTCCAGGGGACTTCACTATTTTCTGGGACTGCAGCTGGACTGAAGTGGACTTTATTTTCCACTAGAGACTTCTTCTTCATCGACTCATCTTCCTCCTTGTCTACTTCACACATTGTCTCGCTGCCACTCTCCCGCTCTTTTGCTTTTGCTCCAGCGCTCATCCTCCACTGAAGCTTCAGTAGTGACACGTCTGAGCACTGGGCGTCCATGGTGTACCTGTGCCCATCTACGCACCCCCAGATGGCCCTGACGGAGCCGAAGCACCGGCCGTGTAGCACCTCCTTCAGATCAGGGCAGGATCGACAAGCCAGGCCGTGGTGGTGGGCCCAGGAGACCAGACTGTGGAGACACTTGGAGTCCGAGGAAATTCTGGGCGAGGCTGAAGGAGACAAGGCAGGTCAGCAAATGTCCAGGTCTGCCTCATGTATGTCAGTAACCTTCATGTTCAGAGGTCAGGGACGTAGCGATGCTCGACTGCTTACTGGAACACAAACGTTCTTGTTAGCCGTGATGATGCCACCAAGGTTTCATAGTTAAAATCACCTGCTGTTGTTTCCTGTCTCCACCAGGGGGATGTTGACCCTATGTAGGAAACGTGTGAGAATGTTGTGGCACTTGTAGAACTTGGCGTGACACTTCTTGCAGATGTACTCTGACAGATGTGGGTCTTTGTCCAGCTGCACTCCCACCAGCTGCTGGAAGTCTGTGTGGAACAGGAGGTCGGAGTGGACCTCGGCGTCCAACTCCTCCTCAGAGACCCCCGCTGGGTTCTCCGGCAGGGTTTTGAAGGCGTGGCGCAGACTTCTTGGGGAGAACCTCCCGTGACAGAGTCTGCAGACAGCAGGGGAGCCTTGACCTTTAGCAGGAAACACAAATATGGAACATGTAATGACAAATGTCTCAACTTTTGTTTTGTCTACCTGTTCCTTTACTTGGACTTGTTATGCCACCACATTTCCTCACTAGCCCCAGCTTGTTTCTTCCCACTGACAAAACTGAAGCCAAAGTGACTCAGTTTTTTTTTTACATCAGCTGGATTAAAAAGGTTGACTCTTTTATGAGTGCAAATATGTTGATACACAGCAAATATGGAAGAACATTCCTGAACCTTTTGAATGAACAGATCTCGTGTCGGTTTGACTCACCCGAGGACGTTGACTTGTTCTGGAGATCTGCAGAATCATTGAGACTCACGGTGGCTTTGCCTCTAGATGTCTTGTGCTCAACACTGAGAGACTCGCACAGTCTGGTTCGTCTGGTCCCCTTCCTCATCCTCGCCACAGTGGCAAACCAAGATCCTGCAGGAGGATTTAAAGACGTCACCTCAAACTCTTCTGCCGCAGCCCAAGTCCCTTTTAGCAAATTATTTACAACACTACATGCTTTATTATCTTCCTCCTCACCTTGGCAGACCAACATGAACATAAACTTTATTGTAAATGGATGAAGTTGGGCACCGTGGTATTACCAGGAAACATACAAGCTAACTCTTTAAGTCACAAATCAGGTGCCACACTCTGGGTAGCTGTCTGCCTTTAGCACAACGCCCGCATACATCAATAAGAAAGCTGAAAACCCCAGAGATCTCCTGGGAACAGCAGGACCTGAAGCTCTGCGAGGAAGCAGTAAGAAATATCCTTCCTTCTCTCAATCAATCTGAAGAGAGCCGCAGGTTCGTGGTTGCTTGTGGGGCCGGATTGTTCAGAATGACGGCTGCTCAGATCAGGGGTGGGGAGGTCTTTTAACTACTTACTTGCTATTGATCTTTTGATGCTGGAGAACCTCCTGAAATGAAAATGTCTTATGTTGGTGCTAAGGGCCTTCATTTACCAAGCCCTTCTCTCTCTCTTCTTCTTCTCTACCTCCCCTGGAGTACCTCCAGAACCGGTTGCTGGATCCAGGGTGCCCTTCACCTGCATAACACGGCCTAGGAGTCATGATTATGTCTGAACCCTGCTGTACCTGCTCTACACTCTTCTCTCTTCTCTCCATCACCATGATCTCTCTCTCCCCTCCCAACTGGTCACAACTAGTCTGGTTTTGTTCTGCGACTGTTTGTCATAATCTCCAATACGTTGTTATTTGTGTTATTTAAACTTTAAAATGTCTTGAGACAGCTTGAGTATGACGCAACTATTCTAACAACTTTTGAAAATCCCGATGCGAATAAAGAGCGACTCATACAAATGATGAAAACGTTTAGTAGCGATCATGAGTAAATCTATCCGTGAGCGGATGCTAGCTCTGGCGCTAACATCTCCTGAAAGGACGTTACCGTGGAGATGGATACGGTCCTGAAACCAGATCTTCAGCGCTGACTCGGTCCGAGAGGAAACAATATCAGAAAGATAAAACGATTTGGACTCAGTCTCCAGACCTGAGGCGCTGTCGCTGATGTAAACATTATAACCCGGAAGTGGAAAGGGACGCGAGTAGCGCTGCAAGTCATGGCGCCACCTGGCGGATTTCACTAGTAATGACTACATTTGGCGATAATAAACTTAAAATAAGATTATAATTTAGAAGTCATATGTAGTGATATGTCACATCAAAATAAAAGTAGCCTTGTTTTTCTCTCATGAAAATTATTTTCATAATGCCAGTTAATTTAACTTAAGTGGTGGAAATGGAAATGAAGAGAAGAAATGAACTCCAAAAATAAAAAGTCCAGAACCGAAGGAGTGCAGCATAGACCTTGTCATCTTTAATACAAGCCATGTACAGTTAGAGAGAAAACACTAGATGAACAAAAAAAAATGACAAATATATAAAAAAAAGTAAACATTACAAGAAAAAAAATGTCATCCAAACATAAATGTCTATCTTGTTACAGGGAGTGAACGAATGTGAATGATTGGGAGGAAATGAGTGAATAAATGGAGGAAGAAAGTATGTACACAAAATCTTCATCCGAGTTAAAAGAATTTGTCCCTTTTACGCATCATTTGGAACAAATAATGATTTTTTTGGGGAAACTCTTAAACATTGTCCATATATGAAAATAGCACATCACACAATACTGAAGTTTCTTTGCCAGTCTGGAGATAAAATATTGCATCACTTTTGTAAGTCCCAGCAGTCCGAGGGAACTGTGTTGACAGACGATTAAAAAAAAAATACTTTTATTGAACAAACTGGCCATTGACACACACACACCGACACGCACACAACTCATCAAGATTTCATCTGATAATATGAAGACACAGAATGCAAAATGTGAGTAAACTTAAAAATAAAAACCATAAAAATTGGGATTAAAAAGTCAATTTGACTTTATCTTGAATGTTATTGTCTTTCTGGGTCTTTCTTCGAGCTAACCGACCATTTTATAATAGTTCCCGAAAATAATAATAATAATAGTTAATGACATACCTGATTATCTTATACTTTCTCTGCACAATCTCTAAAAAATCCGTTGCTTTGCTTAAAATCTGCAACTTAATAAAAACACTTCCAAAAAATACCAAAATGTTTTAATTCCATTAACAATCAGGTTAATCCACATCTTTCATCTTTAATTAACGTCAACACGTTTGGATCCCAAAATCTGCACTTTTTATCCCTTAGACGACGATGGTGTTGTTCAGATCCGAGGCCTGAGGTTATTGCGAGTTCACTTACTGATCCATCATGATGTCAGACAAATATTACAATATTTATAATAATTGAAAGAAGCCATCATCTAAATTTAATTGTCAAATTATCTGTATATAATCTGGACTGGACTTCTCTTTTCTCAAAATTCTCGCACTGATCAACGATCCAATCACAACATGACACTAAAATGGCACCTAAATCTGTGTAAGTGTGTGGTCTTCACTCTCACGTTCACCATCCCTTCTCAATAGCCGTCTTTAGCACGTCACTCACAATCCTGCAAAGAGCTGGACCCACTAGGTCTGGTCCCCAGGCCCCCGTTTCCTCTGAGTCGTTTAACAAATAGAACTGGACAGGAAAATGCGACATCAGCAGAGTCTCTGATGTGTGTGGAATTACAATTGGCATTAATGTGTGCGTGTGTGTGTGTGCGCGAGTGTGTGTGTGATTGTGTTCCGAGCCTCTGCATCTCCTTAGAAGATTTTTCCTTTCTTCTTGTTCTTCTCCATCGTCCTGCACACACACACATCAAAACCAGATTAATCCACAGAGTTTTCAGAGTCGATCGTAAAACATTGTTGTGAGTGAGACGGACTTGGAAGCGTCCAGTTTCTGCTGCTCCAGTATTCTCTGCTGGGTGTCCCAGTTGGCCTTCTCATCCTCGAACACCCGTCTCTTCTCCTCCAGCTCCTTGTACTGAGCCTCCAGGTTCCTCTTCATCTGCTCGTGGCGTCGCTCCAGCTGCAAACGTCACACACACACACACTCGGCTCAGAATCAGAATCCGACGCTACATTCGACCCACAACGTTTGATTGACCCTTAATTAGACCCTTAATATTGCCTTTCAATGGTCGGATCTTCTCAAAGGTTCATTCTATCTGAAAGACTAAAACCTCTTCTGAAGGCAGAGATATTGTGCTCAGAAGGTCATTACGGTTAGCTTGAAAAAAAGGGACAAAAACTATTTTGAACAGTTCTAGAGAAATTACATGAAAACTAAAGCCCTCTTTAAGTAGTCGTGAAGCTCACCTCGGCCTCCGAGTCCTTCAGCTTCTGCTTCTTCTCCTTCACCTTCATCTCAAACACCTGTTCCATCTCGGCCTCCATCTTCTTCATCTTCATCACATGCTCACGTCGCTCCTCCTCCATCTGAGCCAGCGGACTCCTGCGAAAACCCAAGCACAGCCCAGGTCACCGAGGTGATCCGGGGGGAAAGCAAGAGCAAGAGTCTCTCTGGTCCTACTTGGTCAGCTGTCCCTTGGACTTGCTGTTGTCCACGCCGTTGCAGGTTACGGCGGCCAGCTTCTTGCTGCGGTAGTTCTCGTAGTGGACGTTGTTGGT
The DNA here is from genome assembly GCF_982586985.1 of Callionymus lyra. Classification (NCBI taxonomy): domain Eukaryota; kingdom Metazoa; phylum Chordata; class Actinopteri; order Syngnathiformes; family Callionymidae; genus Callionymus; species Callionymus lyra. The sequence continues at coordinate 1,812,957 of NC_141825.1, read as the reverse complement.
GACGTCCTTCAGGTCCTGCATGTGAGTCCTGCGGAGCAGAGGAAGCGTCAGGCCGACACCCGGAGAGTGTGAGTGAGCGTCAGCGGGGACCTCACCGGATCAACATGTTGCGCAGCACCGTGAAGTCGCAGTGTTCTCCGTTCTCCACTGAAACACAAGGACATGCCACATGAGCTGCTGCAGAGCGTAGCGTTGATGGAGCTCACCTTCATGCAACACTACTAGTCGTGATGGCAAACAACATTTCTCTAATGCGAGTAATTTTTAAAACAACGACACAAGACTGTGACCATTTAGAAACCATGGAACGACGTCAAACCACGCCCTCAGGGAGCTTAAGCTAGCTTCTCTTGAACCTGCAGAGACGCCTGAACAACCAGGAGGTTTGAGTGAAGTCGACTCTGGATAGAAACGAAAGAAAGTCGGCTTCTTAAGTAACGATATTTAAGTATTTCTAATAATCAACTTCTACCATATTTAAACAGCTAGAAGTAAATAGAAAGAACTTTTTTGATCCCTTGATTCACATTGTACTCATTTGTAATTGAACTTTTTTAATAGTTAAAACAAAATTGATATAATATACAGAGTAGTATAATAAATGGTCCATCAAATTTTTAAATATATATACATGTATAAGTATATCTTTAATATATTTTTAACCATGTTCATTGATCATTTCTTCTTCACACAATATTAATATTTTAATCGATTCGACTCTTGTTCTTCTCCGAACGCCACTGAGATACATTATTCTCGTGGGATCATATCATCAGTGCTTTAGACGTCTTATCAAAAACATTAAAAAAAGAATCCATAACTTTCAGAAAATTGCCAGGAGTTTTCAGGTCAGTATGAACTCTGATTACAATCTTGAAGGACACATCCGAACAATCACAATCCAACGTCAAGAGTCAACGGGACTGCAGACATTCCCGTCTCGGTGGCGGTCCGGACGAGGGGCAGCAGACGAGCGGTGGACCTACCATTGATGAAACTTAACCGGTCCTGCCCTTCCAAAGCCAGCCATTGACCTCCTGTCTCTCCTAGAGGAGGGAGCTCTGGCGGAGACGAGGGGTACGCTGTTTCAGTTACTGTCTCATCACGGCTAAACCTGGGTCTGATCGTGCTGCAGGTTCATTTTTTCAGCCCAGATTTGGTCCATATCAAGAGCTTCTGGCTACGGAGCACAGGATTCGTCGAGGGATCGGTTTGGAAGGGAAGAGTTATACGAGGGTCTACGCGTCACCAGCTGGCGGCGCAATTCTGGATGTCAAGGAGCTAAGCGGGGGTCAGAGGTGAGAGGAGGGAGAACTATTTCTCTTGACGCTGGCAGAAGTGGGGTGGTCAGGAGTTTTGGGGCAGCATTAGTCTGCGTTCTTCTCAAACATGCACCATTTGTCTGATGAAGTGATGACGGCAGCCTTTGTTACATGAGGAGCCTCCACGCTAGCATCTCTCCACAGGCCCGTTCTAAGAAGCAGCGGGTTTCACCGAGGACCCCTGCCTTCAGTCCAGTGATGCCACCTGAGCCGCCACTGCAGTCTGGGGTCGCAAAGGTTTGTGGTTGGTGGGCGGACGGTGTGAGCAACACTGGAGCAAAGACAGAGTCTTGGCTTTAAAGCAAATGTTTTCTATCTCATGATGACATCAGACCTGGACCACAACCAGCAGAGAGCCTCACACCCTCCACTCACCCGGGCAGACACAACTACACCCACTTTTTAAAATGTTTAAATTGAGTTCAAAATTAGAGAAAAAAAATATCTATTTAGTCTATTTATGTATAGTTGTTACTCATCAAATGTTAAAATCTTTGGAATTTAATTGGACAAAATGGTTTGGAATGGTTGAAAACAAGGTTTTTAATGAAATAAGAATTAATTGATGTTTGAAGTTACATCTCCATTCAATAAAATCTAAAATGTGTGACTATTTGTATGAAAAAGGAAGAATCAACATCTTGAAAATCTTTTTTTGTATGAAAGAAGCTGCATTTAAATTTCATAAAAACATATAAAAGTAAAGAATATAGAGAGTTATAAAAGAGAGAATATATTTTAGAACTGACTAATTCGGGCTAATTTCGTTTAAAAATATATTCTGCCATAATAAACTTAAAAAAAAAAGATATTTAAAGTAAGTATAGACATTCAAATACTTTAAATAACAATTGAATGGTTGGAAACTTAAGATAATTGATTAAATGAAACATTTTAGAAACTAGAATATATTCTAATTGTATCTTGAAATATAAAATATATTAAAAATAAAAATAACGCTTATATTTTATCTTGAAGCAGAAATATCGAGAACGGTACTATGTAATTCTGATTATGGTGTTTTAAAAACACGAGCTGGTGTGTCGAAAAACACAACAGCACCTTCAAGAAAACCCAAGCATAGTGGAAAAGGCATCATCATGAGGTCTATTCAAACATTGAAGTCATCTTGCAAACTGTGAGGAGCCCAAGTCTGATGGAGCACTGGTTTGACCACCTGATGATGAGACGGCACAGAAAGAGGGATGATGGAGTGACTCTGGCCGGCTGTGAGGGAGAAGAAGCTGGTGGAGTAGAGAGGAAGAGGTGGAGGAGGAGGAAGAAGAAATCACGAGAAAGATGGTTTGTTTACCAAAAATGCCCTCTGTCAGTCATGGAACAAAAGCAGACAGAGACAAAAAGGAAAAAAAAAAAAGAATGACAAAGTAAACGACTGATAAATGGTCAACCACAGATGAATTATTCTTTCAAAACTTCAGCTTGTCATCTGCAACTGCTGGACTGTATTTCCCAAAATTCCCTGCTGCTTTACCAGTATATATAGCAGGAGAGAAAACTACTGGTCAACTGGACGGCTCAGATTTTTGGAGGCCTGTTCAAACTGATTTGAGTTTTAGTGTGTTTTCTGGTTTCTGTCCGAGGACGTCATGCAGCATCGAGTTAGATCATAAGTTTGAATCCACATGCACTCACGATTTGACTCCAAAGCAGCACAGTTCCCAATTCAGTCCAAATATTCCAGAAAACATACCTTCTGCCACGCCCCAAGGGTACTGACGACCTCTGACCTTCTTGCCATTGACCTCAATCACCACGTTGCTGCCGACCACTGCTAGCGGCATCTTCTCCTGCGGATATTCATTAAAAACACATATTGAAATAAAGATATAAGAAATTAATAAATAAGAACTAAAGTATTAAATATAAAAACAAATAACCGACTTAAAATAGTAAAATAACCTATATTTAAGACTAAAATATAACTTAACTGACAACACAGAGTGGGTTTCGAATGTAAATCAGCTTACAATACCTTCGTCAAATTCGCTCAACATTAGTAAGTACTGATTGATAATAAGTCATGATGGAAGGATGAGTGAATTCAATCATCTTCATAAAAAAAGGCCAACATGCTACTCTCTTGACTGCACCATCCAGTTCTACTTTTTTAAGCAAATTTCCTCATACTTTTTCTCTGAGTAACTTCCAAGAGTGTCCATGAGCCTTGAGCTCAAAAATAGTCTGTAGTGAAAATCTCATCCTCCACTGCAAGTTTAGGTCCTCATGTACTAAGAATTGCATTGGTTTCCTACCAAAAAACAGGCGTACACTCAAATCCAGAAAACGGTGCACAAATATATTCAGATGTATAATCCGTGCACGACACAAATCCAAGCACTGTTCCTTTGTTCATCCAAATCAAAAATGAAAGAAAATGATGACAGAGAAACAACAACTATTAATCAGTTTATGTCAGAGTCGCACTATTTTTTCGTGTTTCACTCAAGTCGGCTCGTCATTGAGGCTTTAAAGTTTCTGACCAATCAGCAGAGAGCAGAAGTGGGACGGACGCAGCAAGAGAGTCAAACACTGGCCACAAGGCAAAGGTGACCTCTATCTCTTATTATCTACATTTGACTTCCTGCTGGGATGGATCTCTGGCTCAAAAGGCAACAGGGAAAAGTTTCCTACCTTGATTTTTCGGATGAGCTTGTTGTCCTCGTCATCCTCCGTGTCCGGAAACTCGTAGATCTTGATCTTGTGCTCCTGGATTTCTTTCATAATCTTAAGAAGAAACGTTGCTTTTAGAAGCAGCAGTCAGGGTTTGTGATCATGTGACCGAGCCAGAGGTCAACATGTCTACAGCGGAGGGATGTTGAGAGGACGAGAGCGGCACCTGTTTCTTAAACAGCTGGCACTCCTCGGGGGTCAGCGTGTCGGCTTTGGCGATCAGAGGGATGACGTTGACTTTGTCGTGGAGCCTCTTCATGAACTCAATGTCCAGCGGCTTCAACCTGAAGGTTCAACGTGAGATCGACAGTGTTGTTACTAGTCTGCTGCCCTCATGGGGTCAGAGTTGAACAATAACACGGGTCACGTGGAACAGTAAGCCATTTTATTTACTTATTTCCACAAGTTATTTTCTAAATTGAACTTAATTTACTCATAATCCAGTATTTCTTGATCACAAAAAATACCTTTTAAAATAAAGTGCTTTATATACTCATTTTATTTCTAAACATATGGAAATTATGAATAAATGTCATTTTGGAAAACTAAGAATTTAGTCATATTGATGAGGATGATGTGATGAATGTAATGAAATAATAAAAGGATAAACATCTGTGGTTAAAGTGGTTTCAATTCCAATAAGACTGTGTTAGTCCAAGAACGCAGTGAAGCCTGGGATTACATGTGGAGATGGTTTCAGATTGAAACAAAAGAAGGTGCAGTTCCGCAGGTCACCTTCTAGAGGGAGCCAAACCAAACTGAAGTGAAGCTAAGGAACTTTCACAGACCAGGGTCACAAAAACAAAGCACATACAAATTTTAAAAGGCCAAGACAACATGAGTGAACAAGCCTCAGATGATACTATGAAATAAATAATATTTTTGTGAGATTTCCACTTGCGCCACAGATGCATTACAACGATGACTATTACACTACTATAATTTCTCAATACTTGCTATGTGTCAGAGAATTTTAAGGCTGTGGCGGGGCTACAGGAGATCTGGGGTCACGTTGAAGTGACGAGGTCGGAAAGAATTTATAAAATCAAGCAACAGTCGCACGTCTTCAAACTGCTGACGACGAGTGAATGAGCGAAGCTATTTTTTGCTTATGGACCAAAAAAGTATGTAGGACAAGAGAAGAGAGGTCGCTGCTGTGGTTGTAAGACTCAAAGAGGAGCTTATATAAGAGTGTGATGGGCTGCTTCTCACACTCAGCCTCAGCGCCAGTGAAAATCTTACGCCATTTAAGGACCATCACTGTCTTCAATTTGAAATTTATTCAAACCCTAAAACAATCCTCCACTACGGATTCAATTTAAATTCCTAAATTCCTAAAATGAATTTAGTGAAAAAGTAATAAAATGGGAGTTTTGGCTTCTGAATCTGGTGGAACAATACAATTTGAGAAAATGTGTTAATTAAAAACAATGTGCAATATAGAAGTACAAAATTAATATTAGTTAGAATTTGTTTTGCACCGAAGAAGACCAGCTTTTATGGCCTAAGAATACAAAAATATACATTTTAAATTAATCTAGGTACGAAAAAAAAGTTGTTTCAAAAGATTTTGTTTTTGATGTACCCAAAGCAATAATAAGTAAATTATAAACAACATAACAAAAGCATAGTTTGTGTATTAAATCTTGATCAATAAAACATTTGTTTTGTTCATTTGTGTTCTGATATACTGGAGTTTGAATCAAAGATAAAAGAGATTTTGTTTTTTGTCTTTTAATCAAGAGTCTGAGGTGATGAGATATTATTGACCCTCACTCAGATGAGTTTGATACTTTCTAAGCACCCACCCGTGTCCAGAGGGGGCGATGAAGTACAGGCAGCAGTGGACCCGATTGTCAGGCATCGACCGGCGGTTGACCCTGGACTCGGCGTTCAGGAAGTCCTCGCATTTGCTGTCGATATAGTTGATGACCGGCTGCCAGCTGAACAAGAAACACCATCAGAAGCAGGTTTAAAATGACAGACGAGTCAACGGGGGGTTGCCGACCAGTTGCTGTTGTCCACAGCATCCCCGAACCCTGGGGTGTCCACGATGGTGAGAGTCAGCTGGACGCCTCCTTCTTTTATCAGAACTTTGGACTGCTCCACCTGCAACACATACAGAGGACACATCTCATCACCTACAGGTCGACACAAGTGTTCGTCGGAACTACTGAAAACCGAACCAAACTTTTTTCACTCTATAAAGAGGTGGTTCAGAAAGGTCATGACTTGTGTCCGTCCTCTCACACGCCGGCCTTAATCGTTCCACTGTCTACCCGTCAGGCATAGTAAAGGATTCCTCACCCACTCATGGACACCTGCTCACTGGCAGGAGAGACTTCTCATCCTCAGTCAGACTTTGCGAAGCTGTGCATGTTCTACTCATCACAGAACGTGCAGCAGAAGTCATGACAGATCCAGTTTGTACCTGCCCACACTGTCTGTGCTCTACATTTTCACTTGGTCAAAAAAATGTACATGAAATAACCACAGGTTTTATAAGGTAGTGTAATGTAAGTTTATGAACATAAAATAAGTACAACCCAGCTTAGAAAATATAATACTTAAAATAAATAGTTTTAAATTATAATTATTTGTTTAATTAGACACTTTTTTTTAATGGAGTTTTTATATGGAAGTATATCAGTGCCATCAGAATATTGAATGGATTACTTAATATTTCAAATATTGAAAGGTTGAATTTGTTTTATTTTAACTTTAATTATTCAATATTTTTTGATTCATAGCCTTTCAAATTCAATATTTAATAGAAAAATCGAAGCCATTTAAATTCAATATAAAAAATTCAAAGCCTTTTAAATTCAATATTAAACATTAAAAGTCTTAAATTCCATATAAAAAAAATTGAAGCCTTGCTAATTCAACATAAATGCAGGTCAAACATAAATGCAGACTTGTCTGTCATTTTAAACCTGCTTCTGATGTCGTTTCTTGCCACCAGACAAAACAAAGCGAATACCAAGCTACTTGATCATACCTTCAGCCAATTGTGCATTAACTTTCAGGTGACAACATCGACGCGCTGCTGCATCAGTTTATACATTTTCCTGACAAAGTGTCAACTTTGTTTTTACGTCTGCAGTTTAAACATCTTACTCTACATCTCACTATCAATCAGTAGATTCTGCTTTTAGCTCATATGTGGTGAGAATCTTTATAAGGCTTGTTCTGCGGAAAAAAGGCACTTTCTTTAAAAGTCGCGGGTTCGAACCCCGGAGCCTCATGTACTTTGAGAACGTGCACGCGTAGTTATACATGTCAGGGTCCATATGTATCAAGAATAAGATTATGAAAACATGTGAACTTCCCGACAGGTTTGAAGGTGATTTGCAGTTTTATTTTTTGTGTTCATGCCCATATGTAAAAACAATTACTCTGGAGCCCGTCTGCCATCATTTACAACAGTGTGATCCATGTCAGAAATGTTGAAAAATAACGATTATAAACTGGTCAACACGAAAAGGAAAATTTGGGATAAATTTAGAAGAAAGCGCATATATTCATAGAACAAGCATTATATAGCGTGTCTGTCTCACCAGATATGAGCTAATTCTAAAACATGACATCACTTGACAAAAGTTCGAGAGCAGGTTTCGAACCCGCAACTCCAAAAGACTTAGGTGATCACACATAAACTGACTGAGCTTCAACAAACGGTCCTATAGAGAGGGATCTGACCGTCAGACTAATACTTTGTTCCTGCTTAAATCCTTTGAAATCAGAATCTACTGATCGATCGTGACACGTAGTGTAAGATGTTTAAACTCCAGATGTTAAAACAAAGTTGACACTTTGTCAGGCAAATATTTAAACTGATGCTGCAGTGCTTCGATGTTGTTGCCCGATTGTTTATGCATGAATGACTGAAAGTAGTATCACCTAGCTTTTAACTTGTTTGGTTTCATCTGGTGGCAACATTACTTACTTACTTAGGCCTGTGGCTCCTGGAGGAGCATAGGCCATCAACGACATTCTTCCATTGTACACGGTTCTGGGCCACCCTCTCTGCTTCTTACCAGGTGGTGTCATTTTCCTTCAGCTCTGCCTCTGTGTCTTGCCTCAGGCTGTTCTTGGGTCGTCCCCTCTTCCGTTTCCCCTGCGGGTTCCATTTTAGTGCCTGGCGTGGGATGCTGGATGCTGGTTTCCTTAGGGTGTGTCTGACCCAGCCCCACTTCCTCTGTCGGATCTGTTAGTCGACTGGCTCCTGACCCGCTTTCTGCCACAGCTCTTGATTTCTGGTCTTCTCAGGCCATCTGCTGTTGAAGATGCGCCAGAGGCAGGAGTTGAGGAATGTATGGTTCCCGTTGCTTTAGTCATTCGCCACGTCTCGGCTCCGTACAGCAACACAGATTTTACGTTTGAAATGGAGATCCGCAGCTTAGTTGCCATGCTGATATGCTTTGAAGTCCAGATATTCTTCAGATGATGATGGCTGCCCGTGTTCTGACAGTCCTTGATTTGACGTCTTGCTCCGTGCCCCCCTGCATGTCCATCACAATCCCAAGTATACAAAGGACTCGACTTCTCTGATGGACTCTCCACCAACTGTGACTGGAGTTTGGACAGTGGTGTTACTCTTCAACAACTCTTTCTTCTTAAGGCTGATCTTGACTCCTGTACCGGCTGATGTTTCTGCAAGGCAAGTTATCTTGTCCTGCATCTGGCTGTGGGAGGGCGAGGTCGTCCACAAAGTCGAGGTCTTAGAGCTGCTTCAGCAGGGTCCACTTTATACCGTTTCTACTGCCTGTTGTGGTGGTCTTCATGATCCAGTCGATAACCAGTAGGAACAAAAACGGCGACAGCAAACACCCCTGGCGCACTCCTGTCCTCACCTCACAACTCTCGTACATCTGGCCAGCATTCGCCACCCTGCATGTCATGCCTTGGTAGGTGCAGCGAATCAGGGAGACAGCCTTTTCGGGAATTTTGTAGTGCCTCAGCAGCTTCCACAGGATTTCGCGGTCAACGCTTTCCAACACCTTGACATGACATGGAGCTTGGGATCCAAAGCACCTTCATGCGTTTCGAGCAGAATCCTGTTGAGAACCTTGCCGAGCACAGACAGGAGTATGATTCCCCGGTAGTTATTACAGTCCCTGAGGTCTCACTTCTTAGGCAGTTTGGTAAGGATGCCCTTCTACTCCTGCAGGATCTCCTCTCTCTCTCTCTCTTCTTCTTTAAGAGAGTGTGCAGGATGTTAACGGCCGTCTCTGTGTCAGCTTTGACGGCTTCTGCAGGTATATCGTCCAGCTGCTTTACAATTCTTGAGTGCAGCTATTGCTTTCCTGATCTTAATCTTTGTTGGCTGGCCACATTTAATCGGGAGGTCTGTCTCGGCTGACGGTATGTCTAGTGGTTCTTCTGGTGCTGGCCTGTTAAGGAGCTCTTGGAAATGTTCGCTCACCTCTTCAGTTGCTCCTCTGTTGTTGCGAGTGGATTTCCGTTTTTGTCCTTCACAGGCTTGTCTGTCCGTTCAAATCCGTTTTACGAGATTCTTCTTGACGCTGTACAGCACCCTCAGGTTTGTCCGTCCTGCAGCTTTCTCAGCTTGCTTGGCCAGGTTGTCAATGTGGTCTCGCTTGTCTTTTTTTATGCTTTTCTTAACCGCTTTATTTCACTTATTTCCCTTCCTTTCCGACCTTTTCCTCTTCCTTCTCGATAGTGTCAGAGGAGATCCACCCCTCCAGGTGCTTCCTGCCAAAGACGTCTTCCCAGGACTTCTTTACAGGTGTCTCTCCACAGCTCTTTGCCACTGGGTCTCAACGCCAGTCTCACCGTCCTCAAGCTGGTCTTGTAGAGGCTGGAATCTGACAGGCTCAGGGTAAAATTTACCCTCATTTTCCTTGATGGTAGGAGGCCCATGACGTACTTGGTATGTGCGTTTGCTGTGTTGTCGTACTTCTTGAAGCGCAGTCTCACTGAGGTCATCAATAGGTGGTGGTTGATCTGGTTTTCTGTGACTTGGTCAGGAGATCTCCACATAGCCTTGTGGATCCGCTTGGGAGGGAAGGTGCTTCCTCCAATCACAAGCTCGTTGTGGGAGCACAGGTCTGCGAACCTCTATGTATCTGGTGTTGCCAGCTGCAATCTTGGCGTTGAAGTTCTCCATAAGTACTGTTACGGCTTTCTTCCAGGATTCGGCCCAACAACTTCCTTTTGGCTTTGGTTTTTACTGCAGTGCGTCATAGTATCTTCCAGAAGGCCCTTCATGACTCAGATCATGTAGATTTAGGTTTGTTGTTGATGCTTTTGTGACATAGTATTTCTCCTAGGTAGAGTTGTTGGCCCCGTGCAAACCCCTAATCACCCAGAGGAGAGGTGGTTTAATTTCCGATTTTCCTTACTATCCTGCCTTCCATCCCTGGATATTGATCAGGGTCTGCCCATTAGTTTGGTTTTACACCAGTGTGGTGGCACTGTTAGACCTGCATTTATGTTGAATAAACAAGGCTTCAAATTTTTTATGTCAAATTTAAAGCAATTCTATGCGATTTGAAGTCGAGCAACACCAGTGGACTAAAGTGGTAGTGTTTAGCCCGACTTTGTCATTAAAGACAGAATTCTAAAAGTTTTTTGCGACTACTGCAATAACAGACTGACTTTCAGACCACATTTCCCATGATCACTCGCATAACGTCGCAAAAGTTGCCATGTCCAGGCTTGCAGCAGTTGGACGAATTTTATGTTTCCAGACTTCCATTGTCTGAATGAAGGATGGATACCGATGAGGTGATGAATCAGATTGTGGATGATGAAATACGATGCGTTTTGACGGCTTTGTAAAAAACATAACTTTGTACCGTAATTCGCCCCCACCACAACCAGCGTGATATGTAGCATGTTCACACCATCCCCAAGAACTTTTACAGTGAAAATAAAATCACACATAACGCCTCAAGTCACAGTATACGAGTCATTCAACTAGTTTTAGGGCTGTCTCACTAGTACTCCCCGAACAGAGGGGTCACTAACCGAGAGTGAGGTGAACCGGGTCAACAGAAACATGATACCTGTACATCTTAGACTGACCCACAACAGGTTAGCACCTGAAGGCTTCAGTGACACCACACACCAGCAGCAGAACCAGACACACACGTCTGCACATCCATGAATTCCCCCTTTTCCTCCAGCGCTGCAAAACGATGCTACATTCTTTCACAGGACCATTAAGTTATTTTGGATCACCCCTGTGACTCAAACTGCAGACCTCTCGCTGTAAAATAACATTCTTCAGCTTCCTCAAACACATCAACCCCAGAGCTCACACACACGAAAACACACATCCAACCACAAAAATTCCATCCGTCTCAAACACCATCACTTAAAAGTAATCTGATCAGGCTAGTGACACAACACCAGATATTTTTATGAAATGTATAAATACTTGAAGTTCTCTTTTCACTGAGCCTCAAACCACACACACAAACACAGTTTACACATGCAAAAGACAAACACATGCACATACACACATGTTCACAATTACACACACACAGTATAGCACACATTGTTGCTTATGAGTGAAGTCACGAGTACTGCAAATCAATTGACCTGGATGTGCAGCAGTGGTCACATGTTCATCAGATGTTCCTAATTAAATAGCCTTCCTGGGTTTTGAATCCAAATCTATAATTAAATCAATAAGAATTAATCCCGAGCCTACAGACTTCCAGGAACAATATATTCTTGTTTGACCACATCAGTGATAAAGAACTGAACTTTGAAATACAATGATTCTTATTACTTCATTTATTTCGTGAGTTCATTGGGTTGTCTTAAAAACATTAACCATGCCCAGTATTTATTCGACTAAAATACATTTCACTGGTTTCTGTAATGAAAGTGTTAATGGTGAAAATACCATGTATTATTTTTGGAAGTGTGTTGGTAGTGTGCCTGGTGGAGTTGGTAGTGTGCTGTGGTTTCCTAGCCCAGTATAGATAGTGTCCTTGAAGGTTCTCATTCGTCCAGGTCATGTTTATCCAAGAGGTTCAGAAACAAGTTTTTTTAGGGTTTTGAATTTAGTTTCCACCAGTTTGATGATGTATAGACTTCTATTTTTGCTGGAGCACCGGCAACAGTTTCACCACGGACACCTGTCACCACCAAAGCTTTACCTAGGAGTTTGACAAGCGCCAGATTAAAGACACAAACATTTAATCCGGAACTATTCTATGTCCCTGGCCACATATGCTATGAAAATCCAAAAGGAACAGTGACCTAAACTATTTTTTGTCCCTGAAGAGAAACTGAATATTTGGTAAGAGACGGGCGAGATGGACACGAAGACAAAAGCAAACCACACCTGGCGATGCCGTGATTGATTCATTCTGCATCACATTTCATGACCACTTTCCATTTTCCACTGTGGCAGCAACGCTCCTTGTGCAGGCCTGGGAGGGCGATGAGAGGGAACACAAACGTCTGCATTATATGTGCAGAACTCGGTCGTCACATAAGGTGCGGCCAGAGGCAACAACTGTCAAAAGTGACTTGCGCATGGTAGCATATGCACTGTGACTAACCCTGATGAATGTTTTTTTTCCAAGTGATTTGTCAAGTTGCTCCAGGGAAAGTCATACTTAGCATTAGCATTGAAACGAAGACAAGGATGGTAAAACTCAATTCCCATAAGAGGCCAGATTCCTAAACTGATGTCCAAGTAGTCAGGTTAACAAAAACAGTGTTTTAAGAAACTTCTGGATCAAGAACCAAGAATCTTAAAACAGACTTTTATCTGTAAGCCTTGTGTAAATTGCTGCGGTAGTCGTAGTATCACTTGCAAATCGGACAGTGGACTTCTATGCTTCCTGCCGTGGTCAATTAATAACTGAGAAGATTACTCAAGTAAGGACTCACTGGACAAAATGCAGGTGCATCTCCAAAAAAACAATTTGCAGACCTTATTAACTATGAAACATAAACTTCACTTAATAACCAACGCATATAAAAGTCTCAGGTTACTTCTTTGACATCATGGATAAATAGAAGTTAGTATGTCCAGGGTTGAAATCTGTACATCAGGGTTTGACTAGTAGTAAGGAATCCTAGTTCAGGTCAACTGAGGACCTACCTACACACACACACAGGTCACTTCCAAACTGGATTAATTTAGTACGGTTCATTAAATAGATTTTACAAGGATCATGGGATCGAGTAAAGTGATGATGAGTGTGGCCTTATCATGTAGCAGCCAAAAAACAAGAAAAAAAGGAAGTACGAGTAAGTGATCCAGAACTCACACACATTGCATTTAGTTCAAAATCTTAGAGACCTGCAGGGGAATTTGTGTCCTTATTATCAACCAATCTTGAAGGGAAGGTCGAGATGCGTTTAAAGCAGCATTTCTAAACCATTGTTTGGTCTGCCTTCAGTTGGCAGCCATAGCAAATGTTTAGAGCATTTGCTGATTTGGCAACTTCCAACATAAGTCATGACTTTAAAAAAAAAACCCATCTCTTCGGCACATTGTAAATTAAAAAAATAATAAAAAACAAGCCAACTCACATGTGTAATTCAAAGTATGGAATGAAGTTTCAGGCATTTGTTCAAAATGTTCCTAGCTGCTCCCTAGAGACTTCTCTTCAGGAAAAAATGAAACTAATGAAATATGGAATACTCTTAATATGCAGGGTGCACTTTTGAAGCCACAGTAGCTTACATGTGACTCGGTAAAGTTAATGAGGACAAATGACAACATCTATAAGTTCAAATCTCCATTTGAGATCACAAAGATGTGTGTGTGAGCCTTCAGAGGGTGTCTTGTTGTTGGACTTTCCCTCGATTCCCCAGAGCTCTTCAGTTTTCCTGTGCGGCCTCGTCCTAGGCCATCACATCGATCCTCCCACCACTGCATCCCTTCCTCACTCTCCATCCCTCATCCTTCTCAAGAAACCCCCTTTGCCCAAAACAGTTGCTCCTCCCGCCAGGCTAGGATGGAGTCCCCCCCTCTCCCTCCATTTGTCATAACCATAAAAGGACAAGTCCAGACACTGAAACCGTTGCACAGCAGCTCTGTCCCACTTTTTCCATGATCCGTTTTTCCTCGCTCTTTCTGTTCTGCACTTTCATGCTCAGTGATGAGGGCAAATGTAGCTTGAAACCTGAGATTCATGTTTTGAATTATTTCAGGCTGATGTTTAATTCCTGAGGCCCTTTTTACGGCATATGCGACTTGGCAACAGAAGAAAATTCCCACACAAAGGTGAAACATTTTGACATGTCATCACCTGTCTCACACTTGAAGATGACAGTATAAGTGAAGAAGAACGTGACTAAAATAAAGTTACACAGCTGCAGTCTTTTGGGGAAGGAATGAAAAAAAGATACATTTTTGGCGTAGGGGTCCATTGATCAGCTGATTGATTATTAATGAAAATCAGCTTTAACTGTTTTTACTTATAGGTTTATATACGGGTTGCCTTTTATTTAGATTTTTTAAAAAGTCACTCCCCTGCGCTTTTATTATTCACTAGTCAACAAGTGGCCACATGTAAAAAGTTTGTATTCACCCAAAAAAGTTTTTATCCATCAAGAATTCATTGAGTGTGGAAACTTGCTTTCCTCCATCATCAGAGTTGTCGTGTGCACATAGTGCACCATCTACCCATCTATCTATCTGCTCTATCTAAAGAGTTGGAGCAGTAGATGGATAAATAGATTGAGAAGTGCACATCAGAGACATATAAACGATTATTAAAAAATGTAAACACAAACATGACTGCATTACATAAGTGAATATCAAAGTATTCACAAACTCCTTAATTTGTTTTGCATTCCCATAGCAATGATTGTTGTGGATTATGACCACATGATTATTTTCTTTTTAAAAGCCGTCACACAATTCTGAAGAAAATGTGCAGGAATTATAGGATTGTTTATATAATATAATGAACGGAATTATCCAACTCGATAAACGCGCTGAAACGCACTCCTCATTCATTTCATGCTTTAGCTTAGTCCTTCTTAGTGAACTTCTGGCTACATTTGTTTTGCAGATTTTCATAGCCATAATGCATGCACCATGACACAATAAAAAGGCTCCATTTAAATATTTTAAATTGCAAATAATTCAGGAGTTATTTTACTGCATAGCATGCGTAACATTGTCATTTGTGCAGGGGAACCTGGCCTGCGTTTGTCTGGTTCTATGGCCGAAACAAAAAATACTGTAACATGAGTGCGAAGCCCGGGATCTCTGCATTCCTATGGCGTATGAATTTTCTAGATTGCATAAACCTTTAGGAATTTACAGTAATATGACATGTAAATGTCAAATTATTTTAACAACGTTCATTAAAGCTGACTCAATAACTGTCTGGCAAGACCAGGTCTAAGTTACGCATAGGGCTGCACAATTTATCAAAAAAATATCGATTTCTCGTTGTCGTTTACGTCTCTGTCTGTCTGTGAGCTGTGCGGCGCAGCTTGCTAGGCTCGGTTGCTATGGTGACACGTCTTGCCAGCGACGAGCGCGGTTCAGTATATACACGCACATGCTTTCGCGTTTCGCGGGAAACTGATGCAATTCCGGCGAAACGGAGTGTTATAAGTGATATTTTTCTCTGATTGTGTCGGCACAGAAGCGCTGAAATAAACGAAATGGAAATATCGCATTGTTTTCCTTATCTAAACCCCCGGACCTCCCCTACAGTACTCGCTCCTGCACATGGCTGCACTTGCATGCCACATTTTTAGGTGAAAGAAAAGAATATCGCATTAATATCGATTATCACACTTATTTCCAGTATAGTGCAGCTCTAGTTAAGCAGATATAGGTTTAGATTGGTGGAGGAGATTTTAGACACCAAACTATCTGTCTTTGTTTTTCTTTTAGGCTTCATATCTCAACACCTGTAAGCTTCTACCCCGCCCTCTTCCTCTCTATCTCCTTTGGAAACCCAGTGCTTCCACAGCTCCTTCAGATCATGATAAATATCTAGAATATCCCAAACCTTGCCATGACAGGGCCAACCTATAAAGATTATTTTCAATCTCTCGAATCTGCTGCAGTGCTATACACCATCTCTTTTCTCTCCGTCTATCCTTCCACTCTCCATCCACCTGTCTCTCTTCTCCCCCCCAGCAGGTCACAGCAGCACGCCGTTCACAGAGTCTAGTTATGCTCAAGGTTTCTGTTGGCTGAAAATGTGGTTTTCCTGCTAGGCTATTTAAATTGCAAATTCTCTTGAGATGCTAGATTCCATGCAAGAACATTTTCAGGGTGTTTCTAGGGTTTAATACAAATTCCTACCTGCACTGTTTTCTTAATGCGCTGCGAAGGTCCCGGGTAGTCCTTGGAGTACAGGTCGGTCAGGAACAGAGAGTTTATAAGGGTCGATTTACCAAGACCAGATTCACCTGAGAAGGACAAACACACAATTGCAATCACAAATCTAGCGGCCATAAATTCCAAACTGCACACTGGCCCTGATGATTCACCGTCTGTGGGGGAGGTCATGCACTCAGGCAGAATTAAACATTTCCCTTTCACTTATTGCTTCAGTCACTTTACTTGGCAACATCCTGCCACTATCTCCTGTGTCGTTATGTCCCAAAATTTAATTATCTGTGTCGCACAAACACGCAGTTTGACTTGACTTCAACAAATACCCCCTGATAAAAGATTGGCCATTTGGCTTGTGTAAATGTGATAAGTAGAATGGAGGATTAAAGGCTTGTTATAGCAAAACCTTTTTGAGAGGGAACCTCTTGAGGTCTGCATTGAAGTGCATGTGGTTTTGGTACACCACTAGAAAATGAATCATTTTGACAACATACTCACATGAGTGAAATTGAAAAGTTCTCTCGTTTTTATACCACAAACTCAGATTAACATTTTAAAAAAAGTTGACTCCATTAAAGCCATTTTCAAATTATTTGAGTAAAGTTTAAGTGTTTTTAGTAAAACTTTTCAACTTTATTTATATTACTTTCAGTCAACAAATTTAGCCGGAAGATAATACAAAGAAAGATGGAAAACGCATCAATTGTTTTACCTCAAGTATAAAAAAAGAAAGAAAAAATTCTTGTTTCAGGAACTATATTTTGATTTAGAGATCAAAATGTTGGGCTTGAGTTTAAGGACAACTTATATAAAACCCACAACTTTCCTGACTTACTCTCATGTTTCAGATGTAGAAGTCTTCCTATCCAATCTTGGTCAACGAGAGAGGAAGTAAATAAGAATGAATCTCCAGAAAAATAAAATGTTTTTAGTTGGCGGGGCTTTAGTACATTTTCTAATGTCACCATTTCAATTAAAAGTACAATCATGAGTACAATAGAGGTCCGAGATCAATTCAAGAGACACTTAAATCAACACATTGGTTACACTTTATGTGAGTTCAAGCTAATTTGTTAGGAGCCAGTTTAGACCTGAATTAATAGGAATAAGAACTGTTATTAAACAATGAAAAACAATCACAACAACTACCATCATGAAAAAAAACATTGTATGAACAGAATATCTTCATTTAAAAAGTAGGTCACAAATCCAAAAATATGGAGCATTACACTGACCCATTAGTTAACAAATGATTTCCTTAGTTTAACTTGAAGTCACTTTAAATGTTTTAATCTTTAACATCAACTAATCATTTACGGTAGTAGGTATTTTTATCCATGTCTTAGGAAGAATGGCAAATCTTTGAGGAACAGGAAAATTATGAATTGATTCAGATGTAAATATGACATACTAAATGTGTGTGAAGAGTAAAGAATGCCAGATGAGTTCCCAGTATTCAGCATGTGAGATAGTTGACATGGAATAGCTGACCCGGGTGGATTCCACTCCGCCTTATTTTAACCCTCGCCTGCCCTCTCACAGCGTTTGCTTAGCGCATCTGTCTCTGGGGGAGTTAATGGATGCCACCTCATGGCGACTTCACAGACAGACACAAGCCTGGTGACATGTTTGATGGACAGCTCAGTGTAAAGGGTAAAGCAAACACACACAGAGTCACAATAATAAAGGAAGCTTTGGTGAGCGGAATGCATCTTTTCTTTACCATCTAGAGAAGATCAATATTTGCTTATAGTTGAAAAGACGTCAGCTCTGGCATGTTAAAGCTTTCTGCAACTTCTGATGACCACTCAACAGAACAAACAGCAGGAAATGTTGAACAAATATGACCCAGCGAGTCAGAGGGAAGCTGAGCCAATTCTAGTAGATAGATAGATAGATAAAACGTTATCGATCCCTCTGGAGGTCTCCTTCAGGAAATTGTTTTTCCAGCCAGCACACAGCAATACAGACGATAGATCATAAAAGAACAAGAACAAAGTTTCTCTAAAAAGAATGTGCAATTCAAACAATCCAAGTCTAAAGATAAAAAAAACATAGATCAAAGAAAAATAACAAAGACAAAGGTCAGCAACTGCAACTAAAATGAAATGCTCACATCACAATAGTTTGGGAAAAAAACAACACCTTTTCTCAATACAAAGGTCAAAGTCAGAGCCAAGAAGTGTTATTTTGGAAGTGCATTAAATATCTTTCTGAGCAGGACACTGCATTAACTCAAGTTGACAAGCATGTGACAGACCTTCGAACGCTAAGTAGATTATCGCTTGGTTGCACGATAAATTCTTCTTAATCTACAAGATTTTTGTTGCTGTGGTCTGACTCCTATTTTTAGTAAGCAATCTACTAGAGACTGGAAGAGAGGGTATTCAATATCTAATGTACTAAGAAGGATGTAAAGAAGACAATCAGATGATGGAGGGAAAGAGGAGGAATGAGCTGGAGTGACTGGGTCAACAAAACAGCTCATTAATCTATTTACAGGGAACTGCCTCCGAGTTTGCTCTTGATATGTGGAAACAATATTTAATGAAAGCTCTAAGAGGGAGACTAATTATTCCCCGCCCAGACATTTAGGTCCTCCGCCTTACCTCTTTGTTATACATCTGTACCACAAGCGAGATTTTCATCATAACTCTGAACCTAACTTTTAGGCATTAAACAATCACACCTCCCTATTTGTTCAGGCTTTTCTTTGATTTTCTGGAACTCCTGTTGTGTTCTCAGTTTTATCTTGACCTTCAAAGTATATATTTTATTGAATATTGTTTTTATTGTTGAAGCACTTTGTGACCCTGGTCTGGAAAAACGCTATACAAATAAAAATTACTTACTTACCATCTATTAGGCATTAAGAGGTGACAAAAAATGGTCATCCCTCTAGCATCGTTTCAAATGACATTTCTTTGGCGTGCAATATGAATGGGTTCCACATCACCTCAAATTTCTGGGCAGTACCAGATAATGTTGGTCCCAGTTTTTTCAATTTCAAGTGGTACAGCACGAAATATCCGGTAAAGGAGAAGTCTTTTGATAGTAAAGTAAAGGCGGCAATACTTTTCTTCTTGGTGAATAACAGATTGTAGTTTGACTGTTCAACACCTTAACTTAAATATCTCTCTTGAATATTTCTCCAATGAAGGGTATCTAAATGTAGGAATGTAAAAGTTTTTCTATTGGCATGATGCAAATTGGCCAGTTATAAACAAACCCTTTACTATTTGCAATCCCAAACCAGCCCACAAAGTAAATGTGCCATCTGCCAATGAAGGTAAAAATGGATGATTAGAGGCCAATGGTGCCCTTGTGGCCAATGTTTGAAAACACAAGTAATGCCTAAATTGCTTCCAAACCTTATAACCATCTGCCTCTACACCGCTATTGTGGAAAAAGTTGTGGAAAGCATAGGCGCATACAAGTTAACCACAAGTAATATGGTGCAAATAGAGTTGGCTTCAATTTTTAGACCATCAGGTGGAACCGCTACGTTTTGATAGTTCTTCCAGAAATGTATATTTCTGATATTTGCAGCCCTGTAACAGATAGATATTTGGTAGACCCATTCCACCACACAATTTAGGCATCCGCTGATGCGATCTGGGAGGCTTTTTATTCCAAATAACCTCCAGTATTTTTAATTTTATTTTTAAAAAAAAGGCAGGGGGAATGAAGATTCAAATGCTTTGAAACTAATAACAAAATAGAGGGAATACATTGAATCTTAGCCAGGTACTAAAATTAGACAATAAAAACTTCCAAACACAGAAATGGCACATACAGTACCATTACCATTTGCAATTGATAATTAATTATTAAAAACAAATTCAGGATACAATAAAATCAATGAAACATTCCAGTGTCCAGAGTATATCTATCCATCTATTATTATTGCTGGGATTTAACTGATTTTTAAAGTTAAATATTCTTTGTTTGTTGATAGTTCTGGATATACTGTAGTTAGGAAGTGACCTTAAATTGATTCCGATTTGTAACACAACTAAAATTAGGCATGTGCATCTAGCCCCTTGTCAATAATTTTAGAAATTCTTACTGCAAAAATACAGGAAGTAAACATAAAATTTACGGTTGTGGACTTGTGAGCCAACACAATTCTTGAATCATTAAAGTTATTATACAGATTTGCTGTATAAGCTTTATTTTTAATTCACATCAAATTAGCTCTTCGGCAGAGGTATACTGGGTCTCTGTGCTTTTATTTTTAATATTAGATAGATTTTTTAAAAAGAAAAGTGCCAAACGTGAAAGTAACAAGACTTAACGACATGTAAAGGTCTCCACTGAACCATTGCAGTTGTTGTTAGTTTACATGTCATGTTTCTGTTAAACATGTAGCACACAGGCTGATGTGAACACTGAGGTTGTAGAATAAATCATCCCTGGGGATGGCATTAAAAATGGCACATTTAAAAATGAGAATGTCGTCAGAGCTAAACTCAGCTGCATGGAGGAAGAAGAAGAGAATAAACTTTGAAATGGTCAGTGTGGGTTACCCATGAGATTCCTAACATTCCTGTATAGTCTGTCCTAGTTTTTGACCCGAGGCAGCAGCTGGCCTATCTACATCCTGACAGGCCAAACAGTTGTGCTCCCTTACGTTTACATGTATACACAAAACACAGCAGACCTGTGTGAGGTCAGAAGGTTTTTAAGCTTGAGAATTTTCAGACATTAATCTGAATGGAGAAGGAAGTCACAGACAGTTACGCACGTTCTGAAAGGGCTGCCGCTACAGATAATCCACTGTTGTATGAGACAAATGGAACTGGACTTGCAAAAGGGGTGAAAGGTCAATACTCTACTTTTTTGGGAGAGATAACGATCTGAATGTCCAGCAGAACACATTGTTTTCATGTGGTGGTCTAGAGCCAGCGCCCAGAGGGGACACAGCCCACTTTTCTACGCCTGAAAAAAATGAGGTCCTGGGCACGGTCCACTGAGCTTCAGACTTCTTCTGACAGAATCGGCACGTGCCCAGTCACTGCAGGCATGTGTATCTGAAAATAGAGAGGATGGGAGCAGAGAGAAACGAGAGCCGCCTGCAGTGGTGTGACTGAGCATGCAAAAACATGCAGGCTCACGCACTGGTTACGCCCATACACACCAGTATTTAAAAGAAGCTCTGGAAACACAGAGGTCTCTCATGTTTGTGCTACAAGATGGGAGAATAACGGGGGACAGTATTGAGGACGTTGTATCACTTATGTAAGAAGCAGCAGCCGTCGCTCTACAAACCCACCCTGAACATGCATCAGAGTATACGGACATGAAACCAACATAAGCTGCAGAGAATGAGTTTTTGTAAAATAAGCTGTGTTTTTAATTACCCTTGGGCGTCCATAATCGGAATAGCACAGCAAAACATCAGACGTTTGAAAAACCTTAAAAACATTTTCCAAATGTCTAAGCTTCCATGCAGATTTTTAAGGCTATTGAAATATAAAAAGTCTGCTTTTTTCAGAAGGTTGTCCAAGTCGATTTTAAATTTACTCCACAGTTCAATGGTGAGAATTTCATCAAGTAGATTTAAAAATGGCAATGTTCTTGATCAGCTACAAAGTGCTTGGGTGATTCAACCTCTATTTTTTTGAGAAACACACGCAGGACTTGTTGGAGCATGCAGAGCACAGGTGTATGTGAAGCACAGGTGTTGCCGAAAATGATTTAAATGTTTGTTAGAAAGTCTGAGAAATTGGTTCTCATAGGTTTTGTGAAATAAAGTGTTTTTCTGCTCCTTCAGTTATGCAGCAGGAATCCGTTAATACATTAATAAAAGGCCAAGAAGACAATAGAGACAGGTTGGGATCTTAACACGTTTCCAGATTTGCCCTCAGACATTGGTTTTACACATTCACACAAAAAATTGTTGACATCCATAACCTCTCTTCCTTGTCTTACCTTAAATACCGATATCTTTATAGGTTGGCATCTGAACATGACGTTTATCTACTTTTGATATTCAACCACCCATCAGGCGAACCAGTTAAGATATCAACATTTTATACAAAGGAAAACAAGGGAAATCATTCAATCATTTCCAAAAATTCACGAAAAAGTCCCATATTTTACACTCTACCGTCTAAAAGGCATGGCGGGGTGTTTTCAAATATATGATTTATTGTGTTTATTTATTATCTTAACATAATTTTAATTGATCAACCATTACCCATCATTCCTGAATCATGCTTCACCTATATGCATAAAGGAGAGAAAGCCTTCCTCTAAACTCACTACTTGCAGACAAGTAAGTAGGCAAGTGAGTCCTTCCTAAGTCAAAATGTCTGATCTGTCTATGTGCAGTAAGACCGTCAAATTACAGTCCAACTAGCGGCACTGTGGGAGATCAGAGTAAAGCTACATAGCACATATCCACATAATTATTTTATGTTTTTTGGCTGTACGTATTTCATCTTTAAGCTTAACACTTAAAGCAGAATTTACTCTGGTTATTGTATGTTTGTCAAGACTGTGTCAGAAAACTTCTCGAAATGATTATCCCAAATAATGGATTTTACTTAACTCTGTTATCACACCAAACTTGATACGTGCGTTTCAAAGCGACTAATTTAGTCAACGCAGTGCTTTTATTACATGTGACTGACAAACAAGAGAGCTGTAATAAAGGATTGGGGAATGTGATGCATTTTGGAATTCCCCGATCGCAACTTCAGTTGAAGGGCAAATCTATTAGTATTAAATGCAAGTTTAAAAATATTATCTTCTGAGAAAGGTTGGACATGTGAACCAATCAGAGCCCGGACTTTAAAATTATCTGTGATACATAAATAAATATAGTTCCTCAATAAGTTCTAGTAAAGAAAGGACTGCACAGTCTGAATAAGAATTAAGGTTTTGTTTGGTTATGTTCACCTTTGGTTTGTCTCGTTGTAGATCAAGAGATATAATCCTGTTCATCTGCTTTTAAAAGCACTTAGGTCCCAGGATGTAACTTGTTTTCGAGGTCGAACAGACAGCTGATGATGCACCAGGCTGAAGAGAAGCCGACATTGCTTCCTCTCCCCTGTTGTCTCTGGTATCTGTAGCTGATTTGATGGACTCACTGGCAGTGGATCTCTCCAGTCTCTCCAGGAGTACTATTGAACAGGCCAGCTGGACATAGCGGAAGGAAAAAGCCTTTTCCTCCTCCGAAAGGAAGAATGGCTGGGAAAACAGAAGGATTTGGAGTGAAAGAGGAGAATGGCTGAGAGAGAGAAACTCTGGTTGAAGAGAGTAAGAGACTTATACATCTTCCAGGTGTTACCACTTTTTTGGCACTGATCTTTCCGAGTTTGCATTAAATGTGATTTTCACTATATATTTCCAGCTTACCGCCTCAAACCGCCCTGATTCAAGAGTTGTTTTTTTAACTATTCCAGGTAGTGTTTCCACTAGTCCTCACAGTGAGCGGGGCGTCATATCGCAACGAAAAAGCACAAACATCACAAAGACAGAAAAACAACAAAGCTGATGGTTCAGTATGTGTGTTTGACAGATCGAATGAGAAGAAAGCAAATAGCAAGGAAATATATCATGTTTCGTTTTAGAATATCATACATTCTTTCAGTTCGTTTTTGACGAAGCAATTAGTTGTCACAGCAAAAACTATTGAAGTAACTGTAACACATTATTTAATAAAGTGTTAAAAACGTGTTACTTAATAAGACGTTACTCAAAAATGCAGTACTGAGGAAAGTGTTCCTCGATACCTTAGTCTCCACCATTTGTGGCCTCTAGAACTGCTAAAAGAAACAAAGCTGAGCCTCTGAGCTGTGCCCATTTTTTAACACCACCATGCCAAGTTCAGCAGCCTCCACAGTTCTGCTAGTGGGCCTGACTGGCTGCTTCTCAAAGCCAACATAATCAGCTCTTCTTTCCCGTCCCAACAGTGGCATTTCTGTTCTCCCCCACTCATATGTCAGCAACAGGCTAAATAGTCAACGTTTGTCCAAACTTCTCCTCAGTCTGTTTAGATGATCACAAATTCAGCTTGTGATTTCCTGTTTCGTATGATTCCACTAAAGTTTGGATTTCACATCACCAGAATCTTTAGCCAACATCAACTCTGGATTCTGCAAAACCTTCAATCCATGCTGACAAGCCCTTTATGAAATAGGAGGCTTAGTTCAGATCCAACTTCATGAACAACTTATACCTCAGGAAGACTATGATGGAGCCTTTTCTGACTTTAATAAAACACAAATGTTTCTTAAATAAGCCTTAAACAATGTGGCGACTTTATTTTCCTCCAAATACAAAAGCCAAAAATGTACTAGACCTCAGGAAAACCTCAAAAGTCCAATCATCTCAAACAGCTGCTGCTCCTCTTACATGTGAGTTCTAAAGAATTCTCATGTTGACGTCACGCAGTCCCACTATGAACCAGTCGGAATCTTTCCTGCTTCTCAGACAGGAAAGTGTGAATGTCGTTTGCCTGTGACAAATGTGTTAGCTTAAAGTATTAGCCCTGCTGTGCACCAGGAAGCCAAAACTATTAGGGTCAGAAAAGCGAACTAAGCAGTACATTTCAGGGTAAATAAGTACTTAAGGCATTTTCCTAGAGAAGTTTTTTAATTGTTTATTCGATCAGCTAATTAATTAAATGCAAACAAATAATATAATATATATATATATATATATAATTTTTTTTTATTTATTCTCATGTACACACACATTGCGCAACCATTTTAATCAACCAATCACATTTTTCTTGCCTTCCATCCAATTTGTCTCTTTGCAATTTGTTCATATTTGCCCCCAGGAAACTTTCTGGTCCTTATAGAAGTAGATAAGAGCCATCAGAATAAGGAATGGTTGAATCTAAAATCATAAGCATTACATTTGTTTTATTAAACCAATAATTTCTATATTTAAATGTTTTAAAATAAATAAATAATTGAATTCAATTATTGTAATAGTGAAAGGTTGAATTTGTTTTTATTTAATAATTTAATTAAATCGTTTGAATATTGAAAAGAAACACACAGAATTTTCTGTGTTACAATTATCCTCTCTTCACAGTACCCAATAACCATGCTGGGATGGGACATTGTCAGCCAGTCTGACTCCAGTGGGATGCCAACCATCATCAGTCATCACTGTGTTCAAGCATCATCCACTCAGCTCAGAACTACTTTTCCCCACTGCTAGGCCCACCATTGTGTGCAAGTACAATGCGTAATGTAATTTACTTTTTTGTTACAATTTTACTAACAAAATTGGTGTTGAAAAAGTTCAGGAACCAGCACCAAAGTGAAAGTATCGGTAGTAAGAATGAAATTCTTCAATCAATACCCAGGCCTTATCCTAGATCATTAGACTCTCCACCTAAATTCACTGCCATTGGCTTATTCTTTCTAACCATAAATCCATGATGAAAACTATGTGTTTTTGAATTAAGAACCTCCATTGTTACATATTCTTCTTTAAAATAGCTTCAATTTGTAGTGGGCCACTCCTTTAAAATGTCATGCATCACATAAACTGAGAAGTCTTAAATAGTGTGGAAAAACATTGAATGAAGACATTTTAATTTTCATCTATCTCTGGTGTGAAGTGCAAGGCTGAAGATGGCAGGTTTCCCAAGAGTTTGCTAAAGACAAAAGTAGGTGAAATAATTTTATCCCACGTAATGCTGCATCAGTCTTCACAGATTAATTTTGTAAAAAGTTACATTTGATTATGATTATCAATGTGATCATCAGTGTCTGCTAATAAGGGAAGGAACATGAGAAACAAACTGTATATGTTGTGTCCCTCCTCTGATAGTGGACATAAAACAGGAAAAATGTTGCATAATATGTCCCCTGGCCGATAGAAAAAGAAAAACATAGTCCTGGAAGCAGGACAGTAATAAAATGGAGAGCTGGGTGAGTTGGGGGAGACAGAGAGAATGAAGTTGAATAAACAGAGTTTAAGTGAGAAGACAGAAAGAAAGGATGAAGAACAGACAGTAGACCACGAACTGGAATCATTTTTCACTTACCAACAACCATCAGGGTGAACTCAAATCCTCTTTTCACCGACTTCCGATACACCTGGTTTGGAAGATTAGCGAATCCAACATAGCCCTCCAGGTTACGCTGCTGAGAGAGAATACAGTGGTTAGCTTTTACAGGTGAATCAAGAATTTTTCCTCATGATCAACATTTCTTCCCCTTCCTTGAAAGCTACAAAGCCTCCTCATCTGTAGCGACCGAAGTGCTTTTGTGCCATTTGTTGTAAGATTTTACACATGTTTAAGTGCAAACTTGTTTTAGGGAGCTTGTAATTAGCATTTCTGTGTTAGCGACAGACACTTTGAAGTAAAGTTTGGCTGAGATAAACATGTGGTTGTGATGTGTGAGGGCAGAAAGACTCAAACTGAAAGTACCAGGAGCGGATTCAAGTTTAGTTTACTGTGAACCCCATTCATTCATTCATTCAAAATAACTTAACAACTTTAGATAAAGATCCAGAGTACCCTCTACCAAGGAAACGTGGGAACATTTGAATGGGTCTGAACCACCTCTATAATGGAACATCCAGAAGAAGAAGAGCACGGATGACGCGTGTCAGTGGTTTAAAGCGTGGCAACACTTTAAACAAGGTTATTGTATGCATAGGAGAGTGCAAGGATAAAAAAGCACCTCCTCGAGTAAAACATTGCATATACAATAACAAATTAAACAAATGAATTTTTGAAGAATAGATATATCCGGTTACTTGATAAAAAAAAATGTAGAGAACGACCAAATGCATTTGGCAGAACTTTCTCCAAGTTTTTCTCCACGCTTAACCTGAAAATTTGGGACCCTCTCCCGAGAAAGCCGATTGTAGGCATCATTCATGCACAACTGTTCATAGTTTGTCTTTGATTACTAAACCATCTCTAAGAGAGTCCAAATACCTGCAGAAAAAACTCAAGTCGGGTACCTGCTATTTTATTTCTTTGGGTCACAACTAGTGCTGGATATCATGGCTAGTATAAAAAACCCAAACTTTTTTAGCTTGTCCTCATACCTTCTTCTGTGGTTGACTACTTTTTTTGTACCATTAGGGCTTCTCAACAACAAGCTGTCGAGTCATGACCTCAGATTCACAGAAGAACATTAGCCCTCTCAGCTGCTGCTCTGTCCCGTGCTGTACGCTACATGAGGCAAACACAATGGGTTTCTGGGCTACCCATCTCAGCGGCCTATGTTCAACTTCACCAGAGTGGTGGACCAATGAGGGTTTGAACAAATTGCATGCAGACCGAGTCCATCTCTGATTGAACACAGATAACAACCAGCTCTTCCATCGGCACTTGCAGCTACGAGGTGACCTACATTCCACCGCTAGCTTTGAGTGTACTTCAGGGTCCAAATAAGCTTCTAAAGTGATGCGCGTTTATCATTAATACACATATACAAGGAGACAATGAGCTTAGTTAATTAATTTTACTGATTTTTTTTGTCCATGCTGACCCGTTAAAACTGATGGATCACACTTTCTGGGGTCAAGGCTGAGCATGGGTAGACAAAAGTAAGTAAGTAAACTTGAATTAATTCAGTGATTGAGTTGACTTAATGTTTCGAGAACAATTATTGGTCAATAAGTGCATTTAATTTTGGTCCTTTTGGTTTTTTTGAATGAAGCCTCCAGACAAACTGGAGTTTCATCTTGTTGTTTTTACTCAGCAGTTTTCATTTCTGCACTGCTAGCAGCTAAACACTCAAAGAGGTCGAAATGGGATGATACATTCAGCTTTCCCCATTTCGGGAACCACCTTCTGTTGTTCTATTGGTCACTACTCAAACCTGACGAGATTAAAGTAAAAACAACAGATGCATTTCATTGCTCACCATCAATTCAAAAAATGTAAGTAAGTGATGGTTATTTCTAAAGTGCCTTTCTAGACCAGGGTCACAAGCGCTTTAACAATCAAATACAATACAAAGTTAAAACTATATACTATAAAAGGCCAAGACACATATGACAAAGACAGAAGTCCCAGAAAATCAAGTAAAAGCCTGCACAAATAAAAATGTCTTAAGATGTTTCTTGAAGGAGTCAGTAGACTCCATAAAGCGCAGAGAAAGAGGAAGATCTTTCCAAAGCTCAGGCTTAAGCTGGTCTGGAAACGTGTGCGAGGAACCATCAGTAGATTATGATCCAAAGAACTAAAATGTATTCATACAGACAGACTTCATAATCCCTCTGGACTCAGGAGGTCTCCTTTGGTAAATTAGGTATCTAAACACAAAAGAGAGCACAGACTCACCAAGATACCCAAACTGTCATAGATTGACTAGAATGTGACTGTAAATTTATATTGGAAAACTGGAACAGCAGAGGAAAGAGGAAATGATCCATCAGTCCGTCAATAGTCGGCTGTGGTCGAACTCTCATCTCCCCTGAAGCCATTTCCACTCGCTCCATGTTGAATCCACCTACACGTGAGTGAGTGGGACTCCGAGTGTGAGATGTTACATAAAACGCAACACAATTCTGCTTTATCTTAGAATCAGCTATGAGTAGTATTTCATGCTATGTTCACTCTTGCTCTGCCCCTTTAAAGTCTAGAAATGGATAAGGACTTCTTTTCATACATTTTCTTTTTCATATATATTACATTTTTGAGAGGGAAACAGGAGTGATGGGCACTGAGCTGCTATTGGTTAAATGTATTGATCACTTTTATTTATTTTATGATTTCGAGGACACACTAAAACATTGGATCTAAAACGGACCAAAGCCTTCCCTGAATTACAACAGTAATAAACATTTGAATAAAGGTTCCTATATAGCTCAAGCCACATGCATTTAATGAACTGAATCAATAAATGTAACTTCTGTGTCATTTTCTTATTAGAACTGTACACAATGACTCATTGTGACAATCGGATATCACAAGTGATTTGTATCACAGCTAGAAACACTCTCTGCTGATGACAAGATAGAAAGTGTTTAAGAAATTTCTATTTCAGACAGATATGCAAGGAAGTAAGTAATTTATATTTATAGAGCGCTTTTCCAGACCAGGGTCAAAAGGCGCTTAAACAATCAAAACAATACTCAATAAAATATATACTTAAAATATATATAAATAAGATGAGTACAATAATGGATTACATCTATTTTTGCTTGCAAGTACTCTCCACAACCCTA
This sequence comes from Callionymus lyra, assembly GCF_982586985.1. Lineage (NCBI taxonomy): Eukaryota > Metazoa > Chordata > Actinopteri > Syngnathiformes > Callionymidae > Callionymus > Callionymus lyra. Next base: position 1,783,473 of record NC_141825.1, on the reverse strand, counting down.
TTTTCATTAAAGTATATTGTTTTGAGTACACACTCACTGGTGACGGCACCTTAAATGTTCATGTTGTCTTCACCGCTAACACCGAGTCGGGTTTGGCAGGTTTCTGCCTGTTAAAAGGACGTTGGCCCTTGCCCCTGTAGCTCACTGTGATTCCCTGTCACCTATGTTTCTCTTCTTTTTACATACATTTCTTGAGATAACTCTGTAATGATTTGACCATTTGACTTAAATTAAATTGAATAGAAATAATAGACAGCCCAAAATGTGTGCATCATCAAACATCTGAAGCTTCCATTACAGTTAATTTGTATATACAAGTAGAGGAGCTAAGCTCTATTGTAAAGCACTGTCCACTCATGAGATTGTTGTGCTTGATAAGGAAATTCCAATTCTTTGTTCTGACCTACTTCTGACACCAACCATAAAAGAAAGAAAATCTATCCCAACTTTGTCTTAAACTTGGTCCATCATGATCAAGGATGCCTTCCCATGTTGCCATTAGGGCTCTCCTCTGCATGTTCTACCAGTCTGTGGTGGCCAGTGTCCTGTTCTAGGCTGTGGTGTGTTGGGGTGGGAATGTGTCCAAGACGAGTGTCAACAGGTTGGACAGGTTGATCAGAAAGGCTGGTTCTGTGGTTGGCATGAAGCTGGACTCACTGGTGACAGTTGCTGAGAGGAGATCACTGGACAAACTACTGTCCATCATGGATGATGACAGTCATCCTCTAAACACTGTCATCAGTGAGCAGAGAAGCAGATGGAGCACGAATGCTTCTTCCCAGATGCAACACTAATAGACTCAGGGACTCATTCATTCCACGGGGTTGTATAATTCTGAGTTTGGGGGCAAGAGTGAATTGAAAGTATGATGTATTCTATTTCATGTTAATCCTTGTTATTTTTCTATGATCCTTGTTCTTTATATGTAGACTTAGATTGTGTAATCTTGCACTTTCCTTTTATTGCACTGTTCTTGTTTTTTATGGATCTATCATCTGTTTTGCTGTGTGCTGGCTGGAAAAAAACATTTCCTGGAGGAGACCTCCAGAGGGATCAATAAAGTTCTATTCATCCATCCATCTATCTATTAGGGGCAGCTACAAAATGCTCATCAGTTTGTCCATGTCTCTCTAAGTTTATTTTTAATTACTTGATCTTCAACGCTATGTCATACGAGGCACTACAGGACACGTGGACCAGTTACCCAGGGTTACTGGAAAAGATGTGGGACTATTCTTTGTGGGACCATAACTCAACCATGACAAAGATCAATTAACCAATGAAAGATCACTTGGGAGGAAACCAGAGTACTAGGAGAAGACATGAAAGAGTAGGCGTCCTCACAGCCTACAGCAAGGCAACAATGGGAGAATCCCACACATTGTAGTTGAGGTGTAATTGAAAGCAGATAACGTTCCACTGCTACGAGCGGCTCTCGTTCCACCCGAAAACCCGCCCTGGATTCAGATCCACCAGCATCTATGTAGTCTGGATGGATAGTTTTATCGTGTTCTCTTGTCAACATATGACATACAGACGAAAAACGAAAGCGATATAATTGCTTAACCACGTTATATTTACACGTGTGCATTAACCCGAATTAGACTATATCCAATAATAGTTCATAACATGAGACGGATTTCGGCTTAAAGAATGTGGCGACTAAGAAAAAGTATAAAGTGTTGTTTCTTCCATGACGTTTGGCGCGGATCGCTTCACAGTGCTAGCGCTACTGCTAACTCAAGGTGCTAATGCTAAAACAGTGACGGCTTTAAGTGAGAGAGGATCTTAAACACGCTCATAGATCCCGGTTCTGGTGGAGGAAACATGGACTCACAGCGATGCTCGGAACCACAGTCTCTGGTCGCTCGATCATGTTTCAGCGCTGTCACCACCCAGCTCCGGTCCGAAGAGTCGCGACGACGGCGTTAAAGAGGACGCGCGGAGGTTCACGCCGAACACAAAGCAAGTCCGGTTCCGACGGTTACCACAGAAGATGGAAGGATCGGCTCAGAGGTACATATGGCTGCTAACGGACCCCTCAACGCTGCCAGATGTGGATCGGAGTAGGCGAATGTTTCGACTGGATTTTCTCTACTCCAGAAAGCGCCGAGTAACCTTAACGACATCCGGAGGAGACCTTCAAAATAAGACCGGAACTCGACGTTACTTGTTAAATCAACCGTCATTTTCCATTCCCCCAAAATATAAATAAGTATACAACATTTATTTCCGTTCCTTTATTGTTTTTACTATACACCTCTCAAATATTAAAAAATATATATTTATATTTAAATATGAGTGTTTTTTTCTAGATGTTGGTATGAATAATTTATCGTAAGATCATAGAACTTAATCAGATTTATAATATGTTATCATTGTCTTAACTATGCACCTCTAAAGATATTTTAAATATATATTTATATGTAAATATTAGTGTTTTTTCTCAATATCGTCTAGATGTTGGGATGAAATCACTCAAATTCAGTGTGAGATCATAGAAATAAATCAGATTTATAATATGCTATCATTGTTTTTACTTTGCACCTCTCAAAATATTTTAAATATATATTTATATGTAAATATTAGTGTTTTTTCACAATATTTACCAGCTGTTGGGATGAAATCACTCAAATTTAGTGTGAGATCATAGAACTAAATCAGATTTATAATATGTTATCCTTGTCTTAACTATGCTATCTCAAAATATTTTAAATATATATTTATATGTAAATATTAGTGTTTTTTCTCAATAGTTAATCTAGATGTTGGTATGGATTAACTCAAATTCAGTGTGAAATCATAGAAATAACTCAAATTTATAATATACTATCATTGTTTTTACTATGCACCTCCCAAAATATTTTAAATATATATTTATATGTAAATATTAGTGTTTTTTCTCAATAGTTAATCTAGATGTTGGTATGGATTAACTCAAATTCAGTGTGAAATCATAGAAATAACTCAAATTTATAATATACTATCATAGTTTTTACTATGCACCTCTCAAAATATTTTAAATATATATTTATATGTAAATATTAGTGTTTTTTCTCAATAGTTAATCTAGATGTTGGTATGGATTAACTCAAATTCAGTGTGAAATCATAGAAATAAATCAGATTTATAATATGCTATCATTGTTTTTACTATCCACCTCTCAAAATATTTAAAATGTAGATTTATATGTAAATATTAGTGATTTTCTCAATATCTTCCAGATGTTGGAATGAAATCACTCAAATTTAGTGTGAGATCATAGAACTAAATCAGATTTATAATATGTTATCATTGTCTTAACTATGCTATCTCAAAAATATTTTAAATATATATTTATATGTAAATATTAGTGTTTTTTCTCAATATCTTCCAGCTGTTGGGATGAAATCACTCAAATTTAGTGTGAGATCATAGAACTAAATCAAATTTATAATATGCTATCATTGTTTTTACTATGCACCTCTCAAAACATTTTAAATATATATATTTATATGTAAATATTAGTGTTTTTTCTCAATATCTTCCAGATGTTGGGATGAAATCACTCAAAGTCAGTGTGAAATCATAGAAATAAATCAAATTTATAATATGTTATCATTATTTTTACTATGCACCTCTAAACATATTTTAAATATATATGTATATGTAAATATTAGTGTTTTTTCTCAATAGCTTCCAGATGTTGGGATGAAATCATTCAAATTCAGTGTGAGATCATTGAACTAAATAAGATTTATAATATGTTATCATTGTCTTAACTATGCTATCTCAAAATATTTTAAATATATATTTATATGTAAATATTAGTGTTTTTTTATCAATATCTTCCAGATGTTGGGATGAAATCACTTCAGTTTAGTGTGAGATCATAGACCTAAATCAGATTTATAATATGTTATCCTTGTCTTAACTATGCTATCTCAAAAATATTTTAAATATATATTTATATGTAAATATTAGTGTTTGTTCTCAATAGCTTCCAGATGTTGGGATGAAATCACTCAAATTTAGTGTGAGATCATAGAACTAAATCAGATTTATAATATGTTATCATTATCTTAACTATGCTATCTAAAAATATTTTAAATATATATTTATATGTAAATATTAGTGTTTTTTCTCAATAGCTTCCAGCTGTTGGGATGAAATCACTCAAATTTAGTGTGAGATCATAGAACTAAATCAAATTTATAATATTTATCATTGTTTTTACTATGCACCTCTCAAAACATTTTAAATATATATATTTATATGTAAATATTTGTGTTTTTTCTCAATATCTTCCAGCTGTTGGGATGAAATCACTCAAATTTAGTGAGATCATAGAACTAAATCAAATTTATAATATACTATCATTGTTTTTACTATCCACCTCTCAAAATATTGAAAATATATATTTATATGTAAATATTAGTGTTTTTTCTCAATATCTTCCAGATGTTGGTATGAAACCACCCAAATTCAGTCTGAGATCATAGACTTAAATCAGATTTAAAATATGTTATCATTATTTTTACTATGCACCTCTAAACATATTTTAAATATATATGTATATGTAAATATTAGTGTTTTTTCTCAATAGCTTCCAGATGTTGGGATGAAATCATTCAAATTCAGTGTGAGATCATAGAACTAAATAAGATTTATAATATGTTATCATTGTCTTAACTATGCTATCTCAAAATACTTTAAATATATATTTATATGTAAATATTAGAGTTTTTTTATCAATAGCTTCCAGACAATAGCCATTTCAAGGACGGTCTTTTCCCCTAGATTTCATCATTTCCGAACGATTTATTATAACCTAATAGTGGCACTCCTGGTGTTCCAGTTTGTAATTTAAGAGCGCTGCTGCTACCTGGCATATAATCGTCTATCTATCTATATATAGGTCATTTATATATGTCATTTTTAGATCCAATGTGTTAGTTTGTCCTCGAAATAACAATAAATAAAAATGGTCAATACATTCAACCAATAGCAGCTCAGTGGCACCCACACACTGGAGAAGTGGCTCCAAAGTATCGGGTGAAACTTAGAGGTAGAGGACCAGGACTGAAGAAAATAAACATCTTCCCACCCCACCTAGAAGAGGGGGGGAGTAGGTGAGGGAAATGTTTTATAAAAATATATTGGTATATATAATGCATTTTAAATGTTGTGGACATATTCACACTATTTTATTAGTGATTTATAAGGGAGAAGTTGGCGCACAACAGTTTTTGCCTTTCAGGCGAATAAGGCCAAAATCAAAAAAATGAGGCCTTGTCCAGACACAGAGCAGTTCATGGCGGTCATTTTGAGGCGAAGAAGAGCTCTCTAGGTCCCTCTGCAGACCCTGTGAGATAACCAAGCTGACTTAAGTGCCCTTTATAGAGATTTAAATTGTAGTGTCTTGAATGAGAGAACCCTTTGAATAACTGAAAACCACATTCAATGTATAAAATATTCAAGTTGATCTAAATTCTGACTAAAGTTAATTTTTTTTATTGGTTTAGAATTCTGGGATTCAACTATGATCAATTTGTTTAATTTAATGTGAAATAAATAAGGTGAGATTTGAAATTGAAAATGTAATTTCTGTGCAAGATTTGAATGTCTGGGTTTAAAAGAAGAGTGAGATTTAAACTTTAGGGAAATTAAAGAATATTTAGAATATCTAAAAACATTTTGCTCAGATTGTAAAGGCCTGCATACCTGGATTTAGAAATCAGAGATCTGAGATTACAAAAGTGTATTATACAATGGAAACTGTAAAAAATAAAAAAATAAAAAATAAAATAATAATCTCCATTTATATAGTGCCTTTCTAGACCAGGGTCACAAAGCGCTTTGACAGCCATTCTGAGATTAAAATGTAAAAAAATAAGTCAAGGTGTGGCAGTTTGAGACAACAGAGTTGAAAATGCATTTTTAATGGAGCAGATACAACGACTTGTCAGCCATCTTTGTAGAAAATATAAAAACTCAGACGGTTGGGGAAAATGGGAAATCTCTGTGTTTGTGCTTCTTCCAAGTGTGTGCCCGTCTGTGTGTGTGTGTGAAGGGGACAAGAATTAATAAATATAAAACCAGAAAGCTCTTTAGTTGATGGCGATGTCATCATGATCAGAGTAATACGTTAGTCCACACCGACCATGATGAGGCACAACAGTGTTTTGCACCAGCACCAGGGGGAGCAATTAGTCCAGAAGTCCAAAAGTCCTCAGCTGCCTGAACCACAGCAGGACGGTCAAAGTCATACTCCGGGGTTCTTCCCGCCCGTGGCTGCCGTGGTCGACTGCTGGTAGTTTGGTCGTTTGATTCTAGGCTTTCTGCGCTTGGGTTTGCTCTTGGACTTGGTAAGTTGGACCACGAAGAAGGACAAGACCACCATCGCACCCAGGAAGGCAAAGACCGGGATGGTCTGGCCCACTTCTTGATTGTAGCGACCAGGCATAATTCCTGCGGACAGAGGTGGTAATTATCATGCTGTAATAAACGGGTCGTCGTCGTGGGTTACCTCCAGGGATGTCCCAGGCGCCGCTCTCACCTGGAGACAGCGGTCGCACCTGCGGACGGTTGGCCCTCACATTGGGCAGAGCCACCTTGTCAAGGTCCACTGAGAGAAGCTTCTGGTGCTTCCAGAGATTGCTGAAGAACAAAAAGAGTCACAGTCCTGAAAACTGAGATGAACCTCTTCCAACAACTCAGATTTGTCTCAATGACCCTTCCATCCACTAACCTGGGGGCCGTCTCGTTAACGGGCTGTGGTTTTGCCCAGGAGAGGTGTGGGCAGGCAGGCAGGGGGCGGGGCTTTGGGTCACCAAGGTGACTCTCCAGGACCTTGGAGTAGCGGTACAGATGGTTTCCTGGGAAACACAAGGTCAAATGATCAAGTAATTAATTTGTTGGTTAAAGGTAACAAGGCTAAAAACTCTTTAAATAGTTGGGCTGTGTATTGGAGTAAGTAAGTAGAGCATTTGACGTAAGTGTTATGACTAAACTAAACTTTAAATGTATTTCTGCGTCATAATTGAGCATCCTGAAGTTTGCTAAATTGGTGAGGGTCTGCTGACATCACACACACGGAACTCAGCGCTGTCACCTTTATTAAGGTAAGGTAATGCAGAACTTTATTGATCCCTCAGGAGGTCTCCTTCGGGAAATTGTTTTGTTTTTTTCCAATAGCCGGAGCAAATACAGCAATTTTTCATAAAAAATAAATCAAAATAAAATAAGAACAAGAACAAAGAGAAATAAAGAGAAAGAGCAAGATGATACAATCAACTAAATATTAAACCACTATTAAACTCTTTAACTCTATTTATTGAATCGAGTCCAATGAAGTCAACATTTACACTAACAAGGACATTTGTTATATTTTATTTTTATGCATCGACTGAAAGTTTCTCTCGTCTCTACAGAACAGCAAAGTTAACTGCTTTGTTTTGTTTAATTCTTATTGTTTCTAGGATCTGCTCATATCTTTTGTTGTGATGCGTCTTTAGATGTTTAATAAAGTCACTGCCGTTGAATCTTGTAGATTCTCTTGTAGAACTTCTTATTATTTATCCTCCTCCCCAAAAATATATATATATTTTTAATAACGATACAGAATTTTGCTTTAGACATCACAGTGTTGTACAATACATTTCTGTTGTTTATTGGATCATTTTACTATTGTATACATTTGTATATGACAAAATCATGTGTACTTTGTTTAAAATAGAACATTGTTCTATTGGGTTTATTCAGTCTGATAAATAGGTAATTCTTCACAGGAAAAAGACCAATATCTGTTATTGAGTCCAAGTTTTACAGTTTTTGTCTGAATTCTTCCTTGTTCACTTCAGCCACATTGTCGTGGAATTGAAGCTACAGTGAATTCTTAAATATATACTTGATGACAAACACAGTTCAACTTTTTCCTTCTTGTAAAATGTGACTTATATTTAAGAAGTACCTTTGGTTTCACCTGTGTAAACAAAGCTAACTAAAACTATCCGTACCTTCCAACCTCTGTGGCAAGGGCCTCTCGGTGCCTGTAGGTGGCGCCACCCTGCTGTGAGAGTGGCTGAGGCTGGGTGGGGTCATACTGAAGGATGTGTACTGCAGCAGAGCGTCCAGCAGCCAGAAACAGTCTGATAGACACATATAAGCGTTAGACAACCAGCTGTTGCAATGGAGAGTGAACGCCAGCGCAACCTTTCTGTCTGTGACTGTCGTCGATGCAGTTGGAGTCTCCGTACAAGGCTATGCGCCCCCCACCCTCTGAGGGGGTCTGGTACATGCCCAGGATGGGGACCCCCTCTACAACGGCTGTGTCCTGTTTCAGCACCTCCAGGCCTGAAGAGAAAACATGGTCATGTGACTTCTGCATGACTGAAGCATCTTCCATGTCTCCATCTCTAAACAGGCTCCAACCTTGATCCTTCAGGTTCTTGGCGATGACGACTCCATCCTCAGGAAAGCGGGCGATACTGCAGCCGGACGCGTAATACACTGGGAACACACTCCACTGTTAACGCTCCATTACACTGAGGAGTAATGTCAGCAGAAGTCTTACTGTCGTGGTCGGCCAGCGTGAAGTCTCCCTCGTACAACCCATCGCTGAACGCCATCCCCCACACAGAGATAAGGTCGTTCAAAGCAGGAATGTTGGCGCCACCCGTGTCAGGCATCCACCACTGCCTACAGGTGAGGTGAGAATGAACACTCATTTGACATAAGAACATGAACCCATGACACACATCAGAGCAGTCAATGGATTGTTACATGGATAGTCACGCCTAAATTTCTTCTTCATGTTAAATTTATCATGGTTTTATTTTAGATTATTCACAAAAACAGATGAGAAAAAAACAAATACCTTTACCATAAATTAAATGTCCCTAAATTCTTGTTAAAAAATGATGGAATGATGATGGAAATGAAGAGTAAAGAAAATTATGAGAAAAAATTTTATAATATGGTGAATACATGTTAAAGGATAAGATAATGTTTTACGCCGATTATAGACATTCATTAAACCACATAGACTAGAAAATAAATGGTGCAGACGGGGTGGGGACAAGCGTCGGATCCCAGGGGGTTAAAAGGATTTCTCAGCTCTTCCCACAAAAGTGACTCTGATCGATGTATTCAAATTCGCTTCAGTGTCAAACACTTTATAAAAACTCTATTGTTTGACTCATAAGCTGTGAGCTTCAGTCAGCTGGAGGACCTCATATTACAATCATGTGTTTTTGCGTACCTGGTGTTCTCGTCATAGAACTTGACCTTTCTCATCACCGACGTGTTGTACCAGTCGCTGAAGATGATGAGAGAAAGTCCGTTGTCAATGTCCCTCTTCAACTTGGTGATCTCCTCGGGAAAGTACTCCTCCTCACTGTCCACCATCAGCAGCGTGCCTGCAGGGATATCTTTGTTCAGTCCACGGACAAGTGAGAGCAAACAGGTTGCTAAAGCTTTTTCCTACCATACTGGCTGGCGTCGAAGCAGGTGATGGGGGCGCCCAGAACCTCCACGAAGTAACCCATGCTCCTTAGGTGCTGGTACATGTCCCGGAAGTTGGTGTGGATATGGTCTCCATTCCTGAGTGGGTCAGACACGGTCAACAGGTCAACATCAGCATAAGGACGTGTGTATGCATTACAGGAGATCTACCTATTGAGTGACAAGAGCAACTGTGCAAAACATAGAAGCTGGAAAAGTAATACAGCCATGACTGATGCAGTGTTTGCACTTTTGTTTACTCTGCAATAAAGTCTCTGCGATTTATTACTGATTTGTAAGTAAGTAAGTAATTTTTATTTATATAGTGCTTTTCCAGACCAGGGTCACAAAGCGCTTAAACAATCAAAACAATATTCAATAAAGTATATACTTTAAAGGTCAAGATAACACTGATAACAAAACAGGAGTTCCAGAAAATCAAGGAAAAGCCTGAACAAATAAAAACGTCTTAAGATGTTTCTTAAAGGAGTCAGTAGATCCATCAAGCGCAAAGAGAGAGGAAGATCGTGCCAAAGCTTAGGAGCAACAGCCTGGAAGGATTTCTCTCCTCTGGTCCTGAGCTGTGTGCGAGGAACCATCAGTAGATTCTGATCCACAGACCTCAGAGCCCGAGCTGGGGTGTAAGGCTGGATCAGATCACTGATGTAAATGTAATGTAAATGTAATGTAAATATAAATGTTTATACCAAACTCTTTAGCACGCTTTTGCAGTGAATGTTACAAGGCTTCAAGTTTTAAAATATGTTTGTTTACAACTGTGATTAATGTAACTAAATAAACTTTTTTCTAAATTTTAGTTTGCTTTTATCTTAATCATGGCCTTATTTCTTAACGAAAGTATTAAAAAAAACAACAAATGATTAGAAAAGAAACGCATTAAAAGAGAACATTGAAAAAATAACCAAATATTTCATCTCTATCAAAATTTGATTATATTCCATGATCGTTTATCCCTAATTCTCACCAGTCCAGTGGGTCGTTCTTCATACGTAGATTGTCCCGGGGAAAGTATCCTGGCGGGTACCTCAGGTTATGGTACTGATCCCACAAAACTCTCTTGCTGCGGGGCGGAGTCTGTATAATCTTTACCTTTATTGGCAGCTTCACGGTGGACGTCATTTCGCCGCCGACCTCTGACTGTAACAAGCATGAGTGAGTATAGCTGGACACATATACTGGACGTCTGTGACTCCAATACATACGTCGTTCTCCGCCGGGGATGCCACAGTGAGCATCACATGACCCTGTGCAATACCTTCCCATGACGCCGCTTTCTTTGCCACGGAGATGGACACGGCTATGTAGCCGGCCCACGGCCACAGAACCGGTGAGAAGGACATAGCCACGTCAATGTGGTCTCCGTTGTGAGGGAGGTATGGCTGCCAAATGGGCTAGGGAGTAGAGAGACATTCAGAACAAAAAAAAGACCAACAGAATGATATATAGCCGAAAACAGACCATCAAACAAACAGATTTTGAGACGGACATGGTCAGGCAGACAGAAATACAGATCAGCATTGACCAAAAAAGATTTCGACAAACAGATAGACTAACACACAAACCAACGAACAGACTTTCACACAGACGGACACAAACAAGTATTGTGACTTACTAATAAGAACTTGAAGTCTAAATCAAAACTGAAATCCAAACAGATAACAAAAGAGTCTCAGTCATCATGACTTCATGTGCGTTGTTACCTTGTCAACAATTTTGCCGGTGACACCCATGCCATTGAGGATAGTCACGTTGATGATGGTGGGCATTCCTCCGTAGTAAATGGGCTGAGAGCAGTAAGGCCACATGTACGGACACTCGGTCAGATCGATGTAGCTCGGCGAGAGACTAAAGGGACGTGGAGAAGACGGTTCGATCACTTCTGACTTAAGAAAAATCTCTGTTCGTGAGGGTCGCTCACCTGGCCTGGGGTCTGTAGCTGTTTAGTATGTGGTAAGCTCTGATGAGGTCCAGCTTCCCGTGACCCTGCTCGAACATGTTGACACCGGGCAGCCGGCGGGCCGACGCAATCAGAGCTTGTTTCATGGAGGCAGGGTTTACCAGTTCCCGGTTCAGGACGGTGCTGGACGTCGGACAAGGAAGAATGTCAGGTTCCACAGATAAAAGTCAAAACGGGATCTTCAACTGTGGAACAAGAGCAGCAACTGGTCCACAAATTGAGGACATGAACAGGAGACAAGCTTCCGTCCTCTGGGACCGAGAATATGCATATGAAAGTAATGCTTACAGTAGGTGAGGAGAAATACACTTCAGTGAACGCCAAGATAATGAGCGTAAAGTGAGATACTCTTACACCTGCTCGTGAGCATGTGAATAGTTTGTGTATGTTCAAGAATGCACCAAACTAATGCTCGTCACTATTGTAAATTTGACTGTGAGATCACTCCTACTGTGACTGAAGTGCGTTTATTTGCCTCCAGTTTCATGTAAAACATTTATGTTTCACCTTTGATATGGTCTCTGTACAACAGGCAAGATGAAGAGGTATAGATAGTTTGATATTAAATATTGTTATCGTCTGTGACAGTCCTGAATTAAATCTCTGATCACGATCAGTCAAATTTCCAAAACCCTCTTTAACTACAAGGGTTAGTCTGTTAGCCATCAGATTGGATCGTCCAAAAGATCATCAAATTTGGTAAACATTAGTAAGTGCATACTTTACTCGGATGACTTGCACTGGATGGACTGAGTAGACTATCAGTCATACTGGAAGGATGTGTGGATTTAATAATCTTCATTAAAAAGGCTGACTTGCATAAATAAGGTGGATAGTGCAGTAAAGAAAGAAGGGCATTTCCTCATATTTGGATACTTTTCCTTTAGAGTAACTTCCAAAAGTCTGATCCCCAAAAAATCTGATCCCCAAGTGCTGATAAGTTAAGGGCCTCATGTATTAGGAATTGCATTGATTTCCTACTAAAGAACGGTTGACCACTCAAACCCAGAAAATGACGACAAATATATACACGAATCCAAGCACTTTTCCTTCGTTCAGCCAAATCAACGTAGAATGCAGTGCAGACAGGTTCATCTTTCCACACCTCTATTTAATATGTCAATCATATTTAAATGAACCACAAGACAAGAGATTCTCCTCTCCACGATCAGAAGGAAACTAATGAAATCATTAATTCAAACAGTTTCCTTAATTTTGAAGATTTCTGACATGAATATCACTATGAACTGTAAATAAGTTCAGACGAGCTCCGATGTAAATATAACATAAACAGTTATTAAACAAGAATACTCTATTAACAGAGGTGACCAGTGGCTTATTTAAAACATCTTCAGATGAATGAGATTTAACAAGAATAAAACTTCTCATCATCACTGAGCGCTAAAATGTGTGGCTCACCTGCGCAACACACACATATTCTTCTTATATTCATGGGGTAAAGGTGTTTTTTACAAATAGTCATCATGTGGTCGTGTATTAATACAACAATAACAAAGAATGATTATTGTTGTTGTCTGAACTTACCTTGCCAGAAGAGTGACAGCACCAGCTACCACAGGTGAAGCAACGCTGGTGCCTGACAGAGACCGACATCCTTCTTTCATCCCAGACCCACGCACACCTGAACCATAGGTGACAATGTCGGGCTTCAATCTGCCATACCCGCCCGGCAGCTCCTGCACATCCACAGCAACATCAGACTTAATGTTTCCAACAGATGATTTAACGCTTGACACAATGGACAAAATTAAAGTGGAAAACACACTACCACCTTTAAACAATTTAAAATAAGGCACAGTAGTGTGTGTTGCCTCCATGTGCCTGTATGACCTCCCTACAACACCTGAGCATGCTCCTGATAAGGTGACGGACGGTCTCCAGAGGGATCTCCTCCCATACCTGGACTAAAGCATCCACCAACTCCTGGACAGTCTGTGGTGCAACATGGCAATGGTGTATGGCTGCTGCTGATATACTCCAGGCACATGAGGTCTAGCATTGTCTTGCATAAGGCTTAACTAAGGGCCAACCGCACCAGAATATGGTCTAACAGGGGGTCTGAGGATCTAATCTTGGCACCTAATGGCAGTCAGGCTGCCTCTGGCGAGCACATGCAGGACCCCCCCAGAGAAATGCACTGTGTGTGAATGTTGCTTCCTAACTGGGTTGATTTCACAGAAGTGTGATTGATTTGGAGTAACATTGTGTTGTGCAAGTGTTCCCTTTATTTTACGTTATTTAAGCAGTGTACATTTTTTTTCAATATAAAAAGTGTAACCATAAAATTTGAGGTTCATATTCACCACTTCTTTTTCTTGACAAACATTCCATGGTTAATCAGATTACATCACATCCTCCTGGTGTAGCTTCGCTAGGATTTTACGACTGATCACATTTAGTCTCTCTACAACATCTCTGAAATGTCAGTCCATTATCTTTAGATTTGAAGGTACGTTTAAATTTGCCTTATAGCTCAAGTTTATCATTTTAATATAATAAAAGTGTGTGTTGGTTGTGCTGCTCACCCAGGTGGTCATGCCTCTGGAGGAGAACCTGGCTATGTTGTCTTCGAAGTCAATCCCCCCGACACCAATCACATCCATTTGGTCTGCTGGATTGTTGAGCGTTCTGCGGAGGAGAGTTAAATGAATGACTAGGGTTGCTTTACACCACGTCAGGCACAGTCTCTTAAAAAGTTTGTTTCCTGGAATTGCGAGGGTCTGCAGCACCAATAATGTGATTCCCCTTTCTTTGAATGTTCTATTCTAATAGTTGTATAGAGTTGAACTTCTGTGGGACTTTCGTTTGAGTTTGATGCAGTTGCAAAATAAGAAGATCTGGTTGGTACAGTCGTGACATTAATGTCAATTCTGTGACGAAATAATCGTTGATAAAGAAATCCGATAAAGAGAAGCTAGTTTGTCCTGATAGAACCACATTTTACAGCTATAGTTCATGGACATTAATAATCTCTGGTTTCTTTCATCTAGTTGAATAAACTGTACCCATCATAGAACATTTAATAATAACATATTTATATCCATAATAAAAGGGAAAATTACATAAACATCAATAGCTGAAATAAAAATAAATACAATAAATTAAAATTAAAAAATTGCAAATTAATGTACACTTGCAATATTAATGAGGTCACTAGTCAACTATTTAAATGGTCCCAGTCTCTCAAAAAAAGTCACACATTTCCATCCGAAAATGTCAATTCACTTCCCATTTGTTTACTCCAGACTTTGTGACGGATCATTCCCAACCATAGGAATAGACACAATATTCTTTTAAAGCCTTCACATTTATCCTTCAACAAATACTCTTGCATGTCAAAGCTAAAAATTGAAGTGTGTGTATAAAACACAAAATGTACCATAATTTTGAGAATTGGATATTAAGGTTAACTTTCTTGTGACTACCTCAGTAAATCAAATATGATATTTGGTGTTTGAGTTAATTTGCTTCTTCTGCTTCTATGTCTCTTCAATCATGATTATTACCTGTTGTATACAACTTGTATCCCTGCCATCAGGAGTAGATATCGCCCACAACAAGCACTCTTCATGCCGAACCGCTCCACCACTGATCACATCTCTGCACTACGCCTTGCCATTGAGAAGGCACGGTACTGAAAGAACCGCCATTTTTACATTGCGTTTATTGATCTCCGAGCTGCCCTCAACACTTTGGACCACGCCTCCCTCTGGAAGATTGTGAGATTGCTAGGAGCACTCCAGAAGACAATGACCCTCTTCCTGCAGATGTACAACTCTGCGGAAAGCTGCGTCAGGGTGAATGACTCAACCTGGCGGATCTGGAGTACGCCGACGACGCCACCATTCTGGCTGACGATCACGAACGACTAACGTTGTAAGACAAGGAAGCGAAGTAGCTCGTCCTCAGCATCAACTGGGGTAAAGCAGAACTCATGCACACTCAGGCCCAGACCCGAACCACTCGTTCTCAACTCAAGCACAGTAAACTTTGTCTCGTCGTTCAAGTACCTTGGCTCGATAATCTCCAAGTCTGGCCCCTGAACCCTGAGATCAACCAGAAACGTGCCAAAGCTGCTGCGGTCCTATAGTTTTCTATAGAAACTCTCTGGCGCCACCGCCACATAACACAGCATACTAAACAGTGCATCTACAAACCCTCTGTCCTACCAGTACTCCTGTACGGAAGCCCAACTTGATGGCTTTGACAGTCGAGCCCTACGGAGGATAGCCGGCATCCGATGGCACGAGCATGTCAGCAAAAGCAAACTCTGTGACCCGACCAAGCAACCTCCTGCTTGCCGCCCAGAAGCAATGAGACGGATACGCTACCAGAGCACCACACCCGAGCTGGACTTTGATCCCAAACAGGAAGGTTGGCGGCGGCCTCCCTGTACCCGATGGATGCATGTTGTGGGACGAGACGCGAGGAATCTCAACATCCCGCTTTCCCATGCACCGCAACTGACTGAAGACAGAGGAAGATTGCGAGGCAAGCTAGTCAAGCTGGTCGCCTCGACACACTACATGCAAGAGGATGAGTGAGTGAGTGAGTGAGTGAGTGATATACAACTTGGAAAGATGAGGTTTTATTAAGTTCAATAATACCAAAACAGGTATTATAGGAGATTTTAGACATCCCCTATCATATGGTAGGTAAGAGTGATAAGAGTTACAATCTGGGACTGTCTATTATTCCATATGAATTTGTTTACATTTTTTTAATCTTCACAACATTTTTACTGGTGGTAGTAATGAAAAAAAAATGATGTAGTACTTTTGGTAGCATGTTCATTTTTAGTGAGGCGAATCTTTTGCTCGTTTGTTGGCATGAACAGCATTCAAGACTCATTCATGAACCTGTTCATCCTCATAATGTTGAGGAAATGTTCTCTAGTTGTTTGGCACCCCTCCCCCATCATAGCATGTTTAAAAAAAAAAAAAGGACTGTATATGCATTTTCAAACTCTTGCTGGGAACACAGAGTTACTGGGGCCTTGAGATAGTTGACAGAGGCCGACTTACGTACCCATATAGAGGTCCATCATTCCCGATGGCAGAAACCATTATCACCCTGTTGGCTGTCAGCTCCCAAACCTAAAAAGCAAATGCATTGTTTCATAAGAGACTCTCAATGATGACTGAATGTTTACCAATCTGTTTAAATGTCGGCTCTGCATGCAAGTCACCTGAATACAGGCAAAAAAACATAAAATTAAATGGCAATCGATTTCAAAATCTTTTTTTTTAATTTTTTTTAATTGCAATTATATTGCGAAGCAAATTCCCTAGTCACAACTACGACAAACTTTTCTTTCACACACTGAGATGCTAATGTAAGGTGTGAGTCCTCAACTGTACAACACCACCTTGTTTTAGATCCGGTTAAACGCAGATGTCGATCAGCAGCTTTAAAGAAGGTGGCTCCTCTATTGCTTTGCTTTTCCATTGAATCTTTTGTTCGGAGCAGCATGATAGCAACATTTTCATGCTCATCTTGTTCTGTTAATTCGCAAGTGGCGTAATCACCTGGTATGACCGGTTACACTTAAATGAAGTCATGTCTTGGAGGTGCAGTAAGAGAGTTTACAAGCCAAGAAAATTAGAATCACCTTATCAACAAAGGGGTGATCCATGAAGTCCGGCCCGCCGATGCTGAGGTTCAGCACGTCGATCTTCTTCAAGATGGCATAGTTGAACGCGTCGAGGAACCAGGAAGTGTACGACACCTGTGATGAAGACAATTGACAAAAATATGTATTCTTCTTAAAAAATAAAATTCACATTAACTCCTAAACTCCTAAATTAAGATGTTTCAATAATATATAACTCTGAATAAAAGAAGTGTACACTCAATATGACCATATATTAGAACAGCATAATATAAACAATCCAATAAACTAATCTGAATATGATTCAAAAAAGACACACATGCACTTCTGTGTGAGGGACCTGAGAGCAGAGAGGTCTGGAGGACTTTCCTTCAGTATTGTGGTTTGAACACAATTTTAATAGAAAGACTAAATAATCACATTAGTATTGACAGAGACTGTGTGGTGCGGGATTAAATGAATGATGATGATGAGAGTGGATCCTAAAACTTGGATCATCATTTGATCTGTGATTAACACGAATTAGAAGTTAGTTAGTAAAGCGTTTAACAGTATTATGAATATACTAAACTTGTTAAATGTATTTTTGTGACAGTCTTGTTCTTTCTTTAAATTTAGCCGAGCGTCCGCTGACGTCAAACACATGGAACTCAGAGCTGTCGGCCTTTATTCAACAAGTATTAAACACAAACTCTATTTATTGGATTGAGGCAGAGTCCAATGAAGTCAACAATAACACTGATGACAAGAATATTGTTATGTGGTCGACTGAAAGTTTCTCTCATCTCTACAACAGTATTTTTCCAACCTTTTTAGAGCCAAGGAGCACTTTTTCTATTGAAAAATCACAGGGAACAAGTTAAAAATGTAAAAAGTTCTTTAATTGTCAAATATGCATGTATCAAGACATACAGCATACATCAAAATTGTGGTCCTCTCAGACCCACACAAGCTACCTTTAAAACAATCAATCCCCAAAAATCCAGTCCATCCAATTTGCTCAACATTACTTGTACATACTCAACTCTGATGACTCCCACTGAATGAACGGTTAATCAGTCATGGAAGGATGAAATCATCTTCATGGTGAAAAAGTTCGACTTGCATAAATAACTGAACTCTGCAGCTCGTGTCCTGACTA
Organism: Callionymus lyra; assembly: GCF_982586985.1. Lineage (NCBI taxonomy): Eukaryota > Metazoa > Chordata > Actinopteri > Syngnathiformes > Callionymidae > Callionymus > Callionymus lyra. The sequence goes on along the minus strand of NC_141825.1, from coordinate 1,765,239 downwards.
AGACTAAGAGGCGCGAACACATTTCCCCTGTGCTGTCTTCCTTACATTGGCTTTCTGTAGAATTTAGAATACAATTTAAAATCTTTCTCTTAACCTATAAACCCATACATGGTCTAGCACCAACATACACTAAAGATCTAATCCAAACTTACCAACACTCTAGGACCTTACCATCCTTAAACTCGGATCTATTAGTTATACCACAAATCTCTAAATGTAGATTTGGAGCCAGGGCCTTCAGTTTTCAAGCCCCTCTGCTGTGGAACCAACTACCGGCTTTTGTCCGGAGGGCAGACAACCTCTCCATGTTTAAAAACAATCTTCAAACCTTAATTTTCGATAAAGGCTATTATTAACCTAACTGTTTATCTTAGCTGCTATAGGCTGAGAATGCTGGAGGAGAATGCTTTAGACACCGAGCTCTGTATATCCTTCTTTTCTGCATTATATTCATCACCTTTGCAGTTTAAACCCACACTTTTAATTTCTCTTCCGGAGCCCCACGTCATCAGATCCCGAGTTCTCTCCAGCACCTCCATGGACCCTCCCATACTCTCCTCTTTTTTCTCACTATATCCTCCCTCACTCTTCTCCTTATCCATCCGTCTACCCCCCCATCCTTCCTCCCAGCCGGTCAAAGCAGGAGGCCGTCAACAATGAGTCAGGTTCCGCTCGAGGTTTCTGCCTTCTAAAAGGAAGTTTTTCCTCGCCATAGCTCACTGCACAGTGTTTCGAATATTGCTCATTGCAGACAGGTTCAGGGGCTATATATACAAAGATGTTTGTTGATTTTGTTTATGTTTACAGTCATTATCTGATGGTGTATTTTTAATTTATAAGTGTCATCTTCAAGGAGATAGCTCTGATCACGTGATCACACAAGGGAAACCGACTTTAGCTGCGCCTTTATTTTAACCTACAGCTTCTGTTTGATAAAACTGTTGTAATGTTGCAAACAAGAACATCTGTGACTTTTATAGAGAAGAAGTAGGTTGATCAGAAGCGGTTCATTTTGTCCGTATGAAAACAAGCATATAATTCTTTCCCATTTTTATGAATTGCGTGAAATATCTGATAAACTAGAAGTGTAAATGGATCACATAACAAATAAAGATTATCAGTTAAGGGAATGAGAAACATTTGTGAATCATTTAATATCCACTCATGTAACTAAAAAAACGTGTGTTACAATTATTTTATTTTTTTTAATCAATATGTGGTGATATTAGTGGTGTTGAATCTTGTGCCGTGTTTTCTCCATCAAACGTCCTCATACATTACTGCAGCAGAGCCGCTGCTCTGAGTTTGCGAGTGTCTTCAGTGCAAATATAATTCTTTACCTGCTTAGATCCGATGTGTGGATTGCAGCTTTTTCACCGATACCTGATCTGACTTAGAGAGGCTGGGTTGGACCGATATCAATATCAGATCGGTGCATCCCGAATATTTAATGTTCGTTTTGTTATGAGAGGGTAAGGCGACAGAGGGTGCAGTTTGCAATTTGCAGATCGATTTTCAAGATTGCAGCAGAAAAATTAAACAACCTGCAGTTTTGTAAAATTTGCAAAATAATCACGATAAAAAAATGCAGTTTTCATAACGCAAAGGTTGCGATTTTATTTAATTCTATGTTCATTTGATTTTCAGTCCATCGTGTATTCAAGTGACTTGAGAGCGACGCCGAGATCAGCGGAGCAGAACAAGCGCGAGATAAAAGTAAACAGAAACTCTCCGCTTTAACCCGTTGATCACTGACGTCTACAGAAGCTAAAGAGCAGCATTATATATAACAACTGTGTGGATAACATGCTTACAGTGTCTCAACAACATGGAACAACGTGTAGTATCACACTCATGACTAGGGTCGCTTCCCTTGAAAAACGAAGTATCCCGTAATCAGAAATATAAGTGTATTGAGGCCCTTTGTCCCATATTGCTGTGAGAGTCAAATAGTCTGTAAAATGTCAATAATATTAATGAACAACAGTGCCTTTTATATGAAAATTGGACCTTGGACCACTTCTGCTCTGTGACCAATGAGCTGACAGTGCAATCATACACGAATATGACAATACAGAATCCGCTCATCTCATTGGTTGAGGTACTGTTGCTTGCCAAAGTAAATAGTGGAAGACAACAAAGCAGTATGGACCAATGCGACTGGCGTTCAATATCAGTACATTTACCACACTCTTTTAATCTTTCCTCTGTAGAACACAGAACCATATCTCATTAATGGTAAATCAACAGTCCAAGAATTCAGCTGCCAGTGTTCGTAATACCAAGCTGCAGTCTGCAATTTTCAGATCGATTTTCAAAAAAAAATTAAGCAACTTTAAACTTGAATCTTTTATATTAATAATCCATTCGGTAAGAAATCTTTCTTGGATTTTGCACACTATCTGGAGAAACTGGGTCATTGTCCAACACAAACATTTTAAATAACTGACATTTTATATGAATTTAAGCCACAACAAGAAAAACTGAATAAAAGGTGATTCTCATTTTGTGACTAAACTATGACTTGTCTTGCTCAGAGTTTTACTCTTTAGCAAAGACAAAGTGCTCCTCACAGCAGCAAAAGATCAGAGGAAATATAAAGCTCGTCATTATTTATTGTTTTATACTAATTTGAATTTGAGATGAATGAAAGAACCAGACTAATGCATAACACAGAAAATAAATATTTCTACCACTGGCTGCTGACAAGAACATTGCTCTGATTATTGTGGATACCTACATTACAGGAAATATACCTGACGATTGTTTACATCTTTTATAATATAAGATTTATGTTCAACTGCATTTTTGAATTTGAACAAACTCTACAAACCATTATTCTCAACTGTCATGAATGAGACAAGAAAGTGAAAATTGTGAATGACTAGATTCATTAAAAAAATATATTGTTATAATAATTATAATGTATGTAAAGAGGCAAAAAAGCAAAAAATGATGGGACAAAGGTGCTATAATAATAACTAATAACAGATTAAAAACAATCTTGAAATAACTCTCAGCAGAGGTAGAGGAAGATGCAAGTCATTGTATGTACCTGGTTGTTGGTGAACACTCTGAAGATGTGGAGCTCTGAGTCGGGGGCGAAACCTTGACACTCTCTCATGCTGGCAATGACTCCGGCCACAAAGGTGCCGTGACCCAGACCTGAAAGATACATGGGGTCACCGAAATTTTCTGGGAGCAGCTAGGAAGTCCAGTCATATCTGTGCGTCTCCTCACCGTCATCAAGCGTCTTCTCGTTGGTCCAGTTGGTTCTCTCTTTCACGTTCTTGAAGTGTGGATGTTTCTCACTGAGGCCTGTGTCAAACACGGCCACCTTTACGCCCGACCCTGAGTACACACAAGTCACAAGTAAACCTTTAAAATGTAAACCAACCATCTCTAGGAGAACCACTGGTTCCGCAGGCTTCTCAATACAGTCAAGTGTTTTACTATTTTAAAGACCAGACTATTTCAACAGAAATTGTCTCCTGAAGTTCAACAAGCACCAATTACCTGTGTGTCCCATCTGCCAGAGCACATCAGCCTGCAGGATCTGAGCCACATGGCGGGGAATCGCTCGGAGCAGTCGTCGGCTTGAGTGGCGGCCAGTAGCGTGCCAGAAACCAGAACCCAGCGACAGGCTGGTCCGCCGGAAAGGACGTGAGGACTGCCACTTCTGTGACCCATGAGTACTGTTGCAGGGAGCTGAATATTCTGGAGCTGTGGAGACAGCAAAAGAGGTGATGACTGGACTGACTAACGCCAGATTCAATAAATCAGTTTTATTTGATTCCTCAAATCACACGATCAATGTTCTGGGAGGGTTTGGGGGGCTGGTCTGAGCTTCATGCGCAGCTGATCAACATACACGCAAATTAATATTACATTTATAAAATAAACAATTTCCCGAAGGAGACCTCCTGAGGGATCAGTACATTTTTTTTTTTTTTTTACCTTACCTTAAAAGTGTTTTGATAACAAATGACAAATGAACAAATCATGTGACTGTGTATTTTACAAGTTTTTTTTCAAGGAGCTCTGCTTTCATTCCGCATCTTTACTTTGATCAATCTAATGTGATGTCGTTCCACAAGAACGTCTGTGACTTGAAGTGCTCAGATGCTGATCATTTTGTTTGATTTATGATAAAAACAAGCAAATAATTCCTTTAAATTTTTTCTGAATAGCATGAAAAAGATTAAAATGTTCAGTATAAAATGATCGATGTTGTATTAATAAATAAAGATCATTGGTTTGGTAAATTACAACATATTTATAAGTTTGTGAATAATTTAATATCCACTTGTGTAACTAGAAACACACTATTTTTTTTATTTTGAGGAACAAGCAACCTTTGTCCTCCCGCCGTTCCCCCCAACAACACAAATCCAGCTGTCGTGCCCTTTTCCTCAACAACCCACACTTACAAGGGATGTACTTGAGCGAACGGAACACTTTGCGTTGAGGGGTCACTCTCTTGATGTAAGGATGTTTCTGCAGGGTCTGCAAACTGCCTTCCGAAACCCATCGGATGTGGACCAGCTCGAAGTCGCTGGGGAAGTCTGATGCTGGGTTCTTTCTGGGTACTATGTGCCACTCCAGGTCACCTTCCACAACATTCTTCAGAGCGCTGCTGATGTAGAGGATTCGGGCTTTGGCTGAGAAGTAGTTGGTGAACGCAACAATGTATTCTGGAGAAAACAAGACAGACACTTTTCAGACTATGGATCATAGTCATCTGTAAGGCTTACATGACCACAGTCATGAGAAATTTTAAAATATAATGCTACCTTTGAAAATTGCTAATAAATGAATGGACAGGGCTGGACGATTTATCATAAACAAAACAACCGAAATGGAAAATAACAAATAATGTGAATGGGAAAGCTGTGGCCTCACTGTGCTTTGGCTGTCAATGACATATTTTAACGTCTTAACACTAGTCAATGTGACTTCAGCAGTTGATTAAATCTTTTTCTGCCAGTTACACCTGTGAAGCCTGAGTATATGTCACGTGACTCTCATCTCGCATCAGTTCACGAAACAGTTGGTCGGATTGAGCCGGGCATTTGAATAATAAACAACCATCAACAATCTTGTTTTGTTGTCTTTGTTTTACTGCCCCATTCTCCAGCTTCAGTAAACTCCATTAGAAACATCAACCTAAATATAAAAACACATTCTTTCATGGTATCAAATGTAAAAACAACTTACTTACTAATATACATTTCCATGATGTGACAATATAATTTATACACAGTAGATGTTGCTTTCCTCATTTGTAGAAAATGTAGTTTCCCTGCTTAATGATGTGGTATACATTCACTTTATTTGCTACTCAAGAGATATGATTGTAACTGAAAAACATGTTACGTTTTGTATATTGATCGGAGTTTCAATCACCAAAGGTTCAGTTATTGAAGTTACACTAATTCTACAGATGTAACATGAACAGGTTTTTATGAATTATTTTAAAAATAATTTCTAAAGGAGAAGCAGCAAAACCAGCTCACCATGTTCGACCACTTTGGTGGAGAACTCCAGCTTGATTGAGTGCTGGGAGCAGTTGGATTCTTCAGAGAGTGGAGTATGGTCCAGGTTCGGGTAAAAGGCAGAATTGTCTTTTTCCAAAGGCTCCATCCCAACAACAGATAGGAAGCTGGCGAGTGCCAGCAGGGACGCCCTAAGAAGGAGGAGCATTCTGAGTTCAAGTAAAGAGAGAAGCGGTTTCAGGTCCAAAGCTCCAACAGAGAGTCCATGCTGTGAACGTCACAGGCAGATTGATTCATTTCTTTCTGCGTTTTCTCTCCATGGTGCTGGTCAGTGATGGAAGTCAGTCGCTCTGCCAGAGTGGAATCCCAGATGCCATGTGGATCAAGGAAGAAGGGAAGGTGACTGGAAGTAGCAGGGACAGGGAAAACGCTTCTGGTTTGTGATCCCTTTAGCTCATCTGTGAAGAGTGATTAAACAAGTTTTAAAACACACCCAAACTTAACTTTTTAAAAAAACAATTAAATGTTGCATCATTGAAAATGCTTTATAAATCTATACATTTATTTAAATCCACTGTGTTCTCAGAGGTATACTATTAAAATAGTTAAGTTTTGTGTTGGCCCATGGCAAAAGAAAAAAAAGGAAAAGAAACCCTATATAGATTTGCACCATGCAGACAGCCAATAACCGCCGCTGTTGATCTACCTCCAATCTTTACCGCCCTACAGAAACAATCCAGAAAGAGCAACATTCACTCCAAGATTAGACTCCAAAAACAAAACAGCTGAGCTTTTGTTTCCATCACAACTGCTGGTGCCAAGAAGGAGGTAGGAGGGGTCCGAGCTGAGGGATGAAGAGGTTGCTGACAGGTTTTCCTTCTTTAGTTTTTTCTTTAGACACACTGAGGGAATGTTAGTGCCGACAAATTGATGTAATGGTCATAAGAAAGTGTTTTGAATTTATACTTGATTAAAGGAAATTATTTTATGATTATTATTTTAAGCATACGCATACGACATAACCAGTACAGTTACATTTCAAATAGAGTTTGAGGCTTTCCTAGGCTCTAATATTAGGCCTTTTAATGTTGTTTTTTTTATTGTAAAAAAAAGAAAAGTCATTTGTCTTCCATGCACACTTGCACACGGAAGAAGGGGGAAGATTCAATATCACTTCCTTCTGGCCTCAATCCAGGACAACCCTGAAATTAAATACACAGTTCCACTCTCAAACAAAGCACCAGGACAAAGCCACACACTCATAAATACTCTCACACCCTTCAGCGACAACATGAGCTCACAGCCTGACCAGTTCCAGACATGACCCTGTGTGAGGCTCTTGAAGGGAGTTGTCAGAAGAGAGGACTGCTTTGTGTGGTTTGACTGTGGCAGTCTTTCATTACAACAAACTTTGACTGAACAATCCGGCTAAATTGAAGCTGCAATTATATCACTCATCAAAAGAGAAATGCAAGACTGTACCCATATACACAAGTTTAAAAAAAGGGCTAGGGGATCTTAAGTTATTTGGGAGTCAAAGTGGCAGATCTAAGAATCAAAATTGAATCTTTATCTAATGTGGAAGTTTGAATAAAAATGTATAAAAGATGAAGATCATCTGATCCTTCAGATGAACCATCATCTCACAGGTCTTATTCTTTTTCTTAACTAACTAATGCTCTCTCTTTGCACACATCACAGTACAATATGGGCTCTGATAGATGAAGTACAACATTTATATTGACCGTGGATGCAAAACACATTCCCCGGCAGATGGTGTGTTTGTTGTTAATGCACCTTCAGTCTGACAGACAGTAACAATAAGTGATGTCAGCTGGAAAAAGGCAGCTAAAAGAGTCATGAATGATGATGATTTTGCAATTGATTAATAAGTTAATTGAATGAAATTGTCCATAGGTATGAAAGTGTGTGTGAATGGTTGTCTGTCTTTGTGTTCCCTGCGATGGACTGGCATCCTGTCCAGGGTGTCCCCTGCCTCTCGTCCTATGATACTGGGATAGGCTCCAGTCTCCCGTGACCCCGGTAAGGGATAAAGCGGTAGAAAATAAATGAATGAATGAACTTCCACCATCTGTAAGCAAAATTTAAGGAGCTTAATCTTGAGACATTGTGGATCTTTTTGTTTTCATGTCCACCATTTGTACTAGAGTGGGTTTATCCTGTTTAACAAAACACATCCAGGGTTCTCGCCAGCAGCATTCAACACTGGGATTTTCATCCCCTACGCTGTGTGTCAAGCGGCGTAAAGTGAATTTTCTTTTGTTTTTTCTTTTATGAATTGTGTCTTAATCGTACCGTTGTGTTGATGTATGATTTAATTTTTTTTATATCGACCTCGCTCTTTGCACCCAAGGGAAAGGAGAATTGTGAAATAAAAACCCCTTAATAAAAAGCTCTGCCTTTATTTAACAAAATGTGTCCGTAAAAATGCAAAAAAATGAAATTGTGTTTAAGTGCGTTTCAAAATTTCCCAAAACATCAACCCCCGGACCCTCCCTACAGTATTTGCGCGGCTGTGCGGTGAACAGGTCCCCCTACGCTGTGAACAAATCCTGGTGAGAACCATGACTCCCATTTATTATCTGCAGCTTTAATGACACAGCAGTTGAGCAGTGTGAGCTTAGAACACTTGTAAAGAGTTTACTGATAGGGGCGTTGACAATAACAGTATATCAAAGACCCCAGCCTTTAGGGGGGTGGGGGGGGAGATCAACAACAAGTTCCTGCTCCAGGTCAGGAAACACAATAGTGTTAAATGATCACCATATGCTGGTTTGACCGAAGGTAATAAATCAGAGATCCTGCCCACAGGTTAGGGCAGTAAAAGTTCGTCAGGGAACACTTGTGTCATGACTCAGAACCACAATCAAACTGGGGGCAAAAAGATCAACAGGAAATAAAGACCACGATTTACCCACACACTGCACAAAAACTAAATCATACAGCCTTTCTTCACAGATAGAAAGACAAGATGGGAAACCACTATATTTGATGACTAGCTGGACGATAAACAACTGGAAAAAAGCTGTAGAAAAGGAAACACGTCAGAGATATTTGAGCTTAACAGTGAATCAGGTCAGTTTCAACAAAAAACAAAAATTACAGCTATGACTCACGTATGGCGTTTCAAGAAAAAAAGAAATCGCTCATGCTGATGGAATTTGAATAAAAATCTTTTAAAATAATAGCTTAGAAATCTCAAAAGTTCACAAATTCAATATAAATAACTAAACTTACTTGGAATAATAAATAAATAAGTTTGCTATGCCACAATAGACAAATAAAGTACTGGCATACATTTTTTGTGAGTTTAGAGGCAACAACTTAAAAAGAAAACATGTGGCCGAAACAAAATAATGATGTTACTGATATCAATCATAAAATAACTTGATTCCCTGATTTAGGAATTTTAATTAGACTAAAAAGACAATGTTCTGGTTTAATTTTCCTTACTACTACATCCACTTGTAAACATGCTGCACTGGATAAGTACAAATATAGGGTGACGAACATCAAAATATTTATGTGAATATTCACATCAACAACCGTTATTTAACTCGTCTAAATAAGTCAGTTGTTGATCTCTGATGATCATGTAGTTTAACCCACATTGGGTATTAGTAAGTTAAAACCAACGAAACAATGAAACATGAATGAATGAAAACAAATGCTCCTGATACAGTGGATCTTTGTATGTTTGTCAAGTCAGAGAAATTATATGTTTAGGAGAAACAATAATGGTGGAAATGTAAACTAAATTGTATCTGCATGTGTTTTTGGCAGGTCATGGTAATGATATTTTTAGGAAACATATTAAGACTAATAATATAATAATTCCTTTAAAACTTAAACTTAAACTAAAAGAGATTCCTGAACCTCTTTGTGAGAAGCTCAAATACAACATCTTGAGTTTAAAAAAAAGGATTCAAACCTATCGTACAGCCTGTTAGCAAACCAAACCGCAGCGAGATAATCGTGTTCTACAGCATGAAACCGAATATTTTACGTCAATCTTAGTCATAGTTTAAACCTGAGGTGGGGATGTTAGTAAAAACAAGATCTTCGAGCCACAAAAGCTTCGGTTGGACGTCAGATGTGGGGCTCGGATGTGAACCTGGTCTGTAAACAAGGAGACTCACATGCAGCGCTAGCTAACAGCTAACACTCTTTCAGCTGCAACACACTCAAAGAAGCTGATTCTCACCGGAGTAAAGTCACATGTCCGTGGAAAATGTTTTTTATCGCTTTGCTGTCTGTGTTCTAACCCTCTTGGACTCACAACACATGGAACACGCTCCACTGGACAATAGCTAGAAGCAGTCGCCGCAGACCTGAGTGGTAAGCCTTGGGTTGCCATATTGTTACCATCTATCCTCCTCAAAAATCATCGAGCTACATCTTACCCAACTATGTCCATAACTGGTCACAAAATATTGTTACCGATTATAAATTATGCAGCCTATCATTTACCATCATTTTTTTTAACGACGAGTCTTCATACCTCAAAAATGTACTAACTCGGCAACACAAACCTGGCAACCCTACAGGCCCTTCAGCCCATCCGCCATGTAACGTGTTTGCCAGCAGAGGCCACTGTTGTGTCATTTGTTAAATTTTATATAGTCAAACTTTCTTCTTCTTGTTCTTTTCCTTCAGGGGTCGCCACAGCGAATCAACCTCCTCCATCTAACCCTGTTCTCTGTAAAAAAAACAAAAAAACACCAACCAACAACATGTCCTCTTTCACTACATCCATAAACCTTCTCGTTGGTCTTCCTCTAGACCTCCTGCCTGGCATTTCCAACCCCAGCATCCTTCTACCAATATACTCACTATTCCTCCTCTGAACATGACCAAACCATCTCAGTCTGGCCTTATCTCCAAAACATCTATCATTCGATGTTCCTCTGATTGACTTATTCATGATCCTATCCATCTTCGTCACACTTTATTTGTCCTTTTAAAAAAACAACAACTCTAGATCTCCACCCTTTCGTGACCCTCAGAGCCGTTTTCCTCAGTAACTTTGTAATGAATTAAATCACTCTTGAATCGAAAAGCTGGCGATTCATTATAAGAAGAAAAAAAACAAACGGGTGTAGCGTTACAAGGGTGCGTTCTCTCACCCTGTGGGTTATTGGTAGTCACCCACCAAAGATTCTAAATGTTTGTGCTGTGTCCTTCATGTGCTGTCCGATCCAGCAACTTGTAATAAACAGTTGACTCGACTCACGTCTAGTTCCTACATCCTGCCACATTCCTTCCCCCGACTAAGATGGTCTTGTCGCCCTGTGACTGCGGTCCGTCACTGAGTGCTGCAAATGGGTCCTCCATAGAGACTTTTGGAACCAGGTCGGTGACTGTGTGTTTCAATGGACGCAGTTTCAATTTAGACTTAGTGATAGCCTCAATCACAGTCCCCGATATTGGTGCAGATTTTCTGTGTCCAAATGGTTTGTTCGTGGATGTTGCTAATCGCCGTTTGATTGATGCTTTTGATGCTTCTTTTTCCACTTTTCCATGTAAGACTGGGGGACCGGCTCATTAACTCACGCTAGTTTCTCAGCCTGAGCTGATGTTTTTCTAAGTTTATTAGTTGATTATCAATCTCTGACTACTCCAGCGTCCTCGATGGCAGTACCAAACATGGCGTAGAGCACTTCATTCGCTCTGTTGGACCGCCTGTTTTTTCCATGCGCACGGCGTCTTGACTTGGAAAAGTTATCTACGGCCGAAGAAGAGTTTTCTACAACGGAGAGTTTGGGGATGGAGAGGCATTTAAACAGTGCCTAAGTCAGTGCCTGTGTGGGGACTTTCGGAGATTAATTGATAATCATCCCATTTCTCACATCCTGGATTTTTTGGTTTAGCGGGTACAACATTTTTCCTGGAGATGAATCTGGTGCCTGGATGTTACTAAGACCGCATTGATTACACCTTTTTGGCTTTTTGAGTTCCTGCGCATGCCCTTTGGCTTGAAAGGTGTAGCTCAGACCTTTCAGAAGTTGATGGAGTCGTTGTTACGTGACCTGACATTTGTTTTTGTCTACCTCGGTGATATTTTGGTGGCTAGCCGGTCGATAGAAGACCATCTCTTTTCCAGCGTCTCGATAAACATGGACTGATATTTAACACAGCAAAGTGTCAGTTCGGGCTGCCTGTGATCAACTTCTTGGGAAATCGTATTTCATCGGTGCGCTTCCATTGCCGTCTAAGGTCAAGGTGTGGTGGATATTCCCCGGCCAGCTTCCAAGTCTCTGCAGAGGCATGGGGAATTTTTACAACTGGTTACTGCCTCATGCAGCTAGCCTCCTTCAGCCCCTTAATGGGGCCCTTAGGTTAAAGAAATCCAGTGATGAGGTAGACTGGACACCTGAGCGCCTGCACGAATTTGATGTTGCTAAGAGACCTAGCGCTCTTGGTTCATTCAGCGACCAGTGTGCCAATCGCTCTCACAACTGATGCATCTTATGTGGCATTGGGAGCTGTGGTTGAGCAGCATGTGGCAGGGGAGTGGCAGCCCCTGGAAATTCGTAGTAAGAGACTGAGGGACAACGAACATTAATACAGCGTGTTTGACCGTGAGTTGTTAGCGGTTTACCTGGCTACATAGCGTTTATGTTTCTTGCTTGAAGGCCGTGCGATTACTGCGTATGTCGACCATAAACCATTGATGTTTGCAATGGGTAAAGTAACTGAGCATTTCAACATTTCAGACAGTCAGCATGTGGCTGGTAAGGCGAACTTGGTTGCATATTTCGCCTTTTTCAGGTGTTTGTTCTGTTCACCTCGGGATTGATTTTACTGCTATGACTGTCGTTCAGTCAGGGGACCCTGACATTCTGGTTCTTAGGTCAAGCGGCACTGGTCTCAGGCTGGAGGAAACAGTGGTTCAGGGTGGTGGTCCTGCAACCCCGATATTTCCACTGGCCGCCCCCGACTGGTGCTTCCTGTTGTGCATTATGTTTTTGACTTGGTACACTCTCTCTCTCAACCCGGGATGCGGGTGTCAGTGAAGTTTGTCGGAGCTAATTTTATCTGGCCAGGCCTTCGTAAAGATGTTGAGGGATGGGCAGCCGCGCTGGTAGCATGTCAGCGGGCCAAAGTTTAACACCACACCAAGGCGCCTATGGAACCATTTTCAGTTATGGCCAGACACTTTGATGTGCTTTTTTCATGTGCATGTTGACCTGGTAGGACCGCGGCCTCCTTCCCAAGGTTTCACACATTTTCACACAATGGTGGATCGGACTCCTATGTCGTCAGCAGCATCTGTAGATGTGGTGCAGGCATTTCTTTCCACCTGGGTCGAACGTTTCGGTTCCCCGTACGACACAACATCCGATAGAGGTTCCCAGTTTGTTTCCGAGCTATGGTTAGCACGGGGGGGGGGGGGTTGCTAGGGGTGCAGCTTTATCATACCACATCGTACCTCCCTCAGGCTAATTGCATGTGTGAGCGTCTCCACCGGTCACTTAAGCTTAAGGCTTCGTAATGTGCAGCACTCAGGGATGCTAAGTGGGTAGATTGATTGCCTTTGGTGATGCTCGGGTTGCGCTCTGCTCCCAAAGAGAACCTAGATGCCTCTTCCACTGAGTTTGTGTATGGTCCGGCAACAAGGTACGGCTGCCTTTTGTTTTCCCGTCGCCCGCTATCAGACTGCAGATGGTCTCGCTCCTGTGCCGGTGCATCATTGTTTTCCAAAGAAATTCATGCCTGCGGAGCTCGCCACAGCTTGTTTTGTTTTTGTTCACCATTACGCTCACGGGTCGCCCCTTAGGCCCCCTAAGATGGCCCATTTTTGGTCCTGAAGACGGTTTCGAAATGTTTCGTGCTGGACATGGGTAGGCGTTGAGAACAGGTGTCTTTAAAACGACTCAAACCAGCTTGTTTTGTGGCAGGGGGAGGAAGTTGTGCTTGGTTCCCAGGGATCCAGTGCTGTGTCTCAAATCGCATACTTCTCTACACACTAACCGGAATTGAGGTGACAGCTTCTTCTTCTACTTGTAGAAGATACGAGATATTTAAGCTCCAAGAGTGTTTGCTGTAGGACTGATAAACAGGTTACGAACATTGCTAACGGAAAAACGACAACGAGCGCAGTCTGTTCATGTGGCAAAGTCTGCAAAAACCAGCATGGCCTGAAGATCCACCAGGCCAAAATGAAATGTCTGACGGGGAAGCAGCTGGAGCAACGCACAGGTCCAGTACCTGGTGAGACGCAGGAGGAGCCCGGCCAGGAGGCAACCCACAGTGCCCAGACCCTCCACGCTCCACAAGCCCCACCCCATTCCAGGCTTTCAGAACACCGCCGTGTCAAGTGGCCTGCTGTCAACAAGGAAAGAGAGTGGCTCCAGTTTGATGAGGATCTTGATCAAGTCCTTGAAGCGACTGCAAAGGGAGATGTAGACCAGAAGTTGCGGACAATGGCTGCAATGATCATCAGCATCAGTGCGGAAAAGTTTTGGCATAAAGGAACAACAGCCAACCAGAGGTCGAGAAGAGCCAAACAGAAGGGAAATGAAGATTAGCCAGCTTCGGCAGGAGCTTAGACTGCTTGGACGGCAGTTTAAGCGGGCTAGGGACGAGGAGAAGGCCGGGCTGGCAGAGCTCTGCAGCATCCCGAGGAAGAAATTCACCACCCTCCATCGAGCTGAGTGGCATAGGAGGAGGGGTAGGGAAAGAGCGAGGAAACGCGCGGCCTTCATCGTAAATCCCTTTGGCTTCACCAAAAAGATCCTTGGGCAGAAAAAAAGTGGCTGCCTTGCATGTTCTGAAGATGAGGTTAACAAATACCTTTGTGACAGTGCAAGGAATTTGATAATTCCGCCAGAACCCATCTCGGCATTTAACATCAAGGAACCAACTTTGAAAGAAGTTGAGGAAATTGTCAAAGCTGTAGAACCAGTTCAGCCCCAGGTCCAAGTGGAGTCCCATATGTTGTATACAAAAGATGCCCAAAACTCTTGAAGCGACTGTGGACAACCCTCAAAGTCATCTGGAGAAGAGGGAAGGTAGCACATCAGTGGAGACATGCAGAGGCGGTCTGGATTCCAAAGGAGGAGAGCTCAAGTACCATCGAGCAGTTTAGGGTCATCTCACTCCTCAGTGTTGAGGGCAAGATATTCTTAAGTATCGTTGCCAAACGCATGACGGAGTTCCTCCTGGGAAACAACTACATTGATACCTCTGTGCAGAAGGGTGGGATCCCAAAGGTTCCAGGATGCATCGAGCATACAGGAGTTGTCACTCAGCTGATCCGGGAGGCACGTGAAGGCAAAGGAAACCTGGCAGTACTTTGGCTGGATCTTGCGAACGCCTATGGGTTTATCCCACACAAACTGGTGGAAAACTCACTACAACGACACCACGTTCCAGGCAAGATCAGGGACCCCATACTGGACTACTACAGCTGCTTCAGCTTGAGAGTCACCTCTGGAACAGTAACGTCGACATTTCATCGGCTTGAGAAGGGCATTATCACCGGACGCACTATTCTGGTGATATTGTTTGCCTTGCCCATGAATATGGTGGTGAAGTCAGTAGAAGTGGAGTGCAGAGGCCCACTCACCAATTCTGTCATGCGGCAGCCCCCCCATCAGAGCATTTATGGATGACCTCACATTAACTACAACATCAGTCCCGGGCTGTAGATGGATCCTGCAAGGCCTAGAGCGTCTTATAAGCTGGGCACGGATGGACTTCAAGCCAGCCAAGTCCAGGTCACTGGTGGTGATGAGGGGGAAGGTAACAGACAAGTTTCCCTTCATGATAGGAGGTGTCCAGATCCCAACTGTGAGAGAGAAGCCAGTAAAGAGTCTGGGCAAGATCTACGACTGCACCTTAAAAGATACTGCAGCACTCCGATCAACAACAGAGGAGTTGGGAACATGGCTCACAGGGGTGGATAAGTCGGGGCTTCCAGGCAAGTTTAAAGCCTGGATCTACCAGCACAGCATCTTGCCACGACTCCTCTGGCCACTGCTGGTTTATGATGTGTCAGTGACCACCGTCGAGTGCTTCGAGAGGAAAGTCGGCTGTTTCCTCAGGAAGTGGTTGGGCCTACCACAAAGCCTCAGCAGCATTGCCCTGTACGGGAAAAACAACAAACTAAAACTGCCCTTCAGTAGTCTGTAGGAGGAGTTTATGGTTACCCGAGCTAGAGAGGTGCTGCTGTACAGGGACTCCACGACAACAAGTTCTCCTCGGCAGGCATAGAAGTGAGGACAGGCAGGAAGTGGAAGGCTCAGGAGGCTGTCAACAAGACTGAGGCAAGGTTGCGACACAGTGAGCTGGTGTGAACAGTAGCATCTGGACGGGCAGGTCTTGGAAGTAACCCAAGACCTCTCTACAACAAGTCCAAGGGAAAGGAGAGGCGACAGCTGATCCAGGAGGAGGTCCGAGCAGGGGTGAAGCCCGCTGCAGTAGGATAGTAGGAATGCGGCAGCAGGGCAGAGGAAGAGGCAGCTGACCGGAAGATCTCATGGTCAGAGCTATGGAGATCTGGGATCAAGTTCCTTATACAGTCGGCGTATGATGTACTTCCAAGCCCATGGCCCACTAAATTTCTCATACTAAGAATTGAGACGCACTTACGCACTAAAAATACTAACTTTGAGTACGCTAGTATGCGATTTCAGACACAGCAGAGGTTTATGTCCTGTGTACTCTTACCCAGTGGGTTATGGGTAGTCACCCACCAAAGGTTATAAATGTTTGTGCTGTGCGCGACATGCTTTTTTCGATTCGCTCCTGCATCCTGCCACATGCGACACCTTCCGGCTACCTAATTTAACACAACAAAGAAGACGGATGCAACTAGTCTGCTTTATGTTTTTAATACATTTGAACTAAACAAGGATTTATTACAAAATCAAGTGACATTTCTTCAGAATTTTGAATCACAAAATGGTTAACAGTTTCAGGACAGGCACAGACTTTTAAGGCGACACAAGGCTGTTGCCTATGTCAGGTATAACAGTGGACTGGGGGGAACAAATAAAAGGAGACTGTGAGGTCAGCTTGGCTCAATTCAGTTTCCAGTATGTCACAAACAATTTTCAAATTTATTAAAATCATTTTTACTGAAAAGACACACGAAATGGCAGCAGTGGAAACTATAGCTGTAATTAGAATTTTATACATTTAATACAATGTAGTAATTTTATAACAGTTTCAATGACTAGAGATGAAGCTTGTTTATTCCTCATTTAGTAACTCAAAATTATTTATTCATTCTTTGAAATTTGTTGTACAAGATTCTGAAAGAAATCTTGATATTTTGCAAAGTCTGAAGTGAAACGAAAAAAAATTAAACTTAAATAAAAATTAGAGAGGAAAATGTATTTATTTAATATATGATTAAAGTATTAGTGAAAAATATTTTATTTTGATTTTGCAGACGTTTTCATACAACAACTTCATGTGACTAAACATGACTAAAATGAAAATAATTTTAATTGAACATTGGCGTTTTTTTGGAATGTTTTGGTTTTCGAAAAGAGCTTTGTTACACAGATGTGTTTGAGCATAGATGGAAGTGTGAGTGTGAGTGCACCGATGCAGCCTTACAAAACTATTTTGAATCAGCTTCACAATAATGGAAAAAACAATTCAAGGATGAGAGAAATAAAGAAATTCACAGCAACATTCTGGAGGGGGGGGAACAGAAGTTTTTGGTCAGAACCAGAACTCTGCTCAACAGAAGGACAATTTCCAGCGACCGTGGAAGTGGAGATTCTCAATCAGCCACAATAAATACATTCCAAGAGGTGAAGTCGAGCCACCCTCGACTCGCTGGAAGAGTCATTTCCGAATAACGTTCATCAAAGCAGCCGTTTACTTGATTCATGCGAGTAGTTTGTCTTTTAACCCATGAGTCGTGAATCGAAACTGATTAGTCGTTGGATCAGATGAGATGATAGTCCAGTCAAACCAACTAATTCTGTCGTCTCTCTACTCTGAAACTCTTGAAATTTGTTCACAAGTAGTGTCAATAGAAGTACGATGTGGTCATGACTAGAAGAGAGAAACTAATCGTGACAATTTTCAAACACGAATAAATCAAATTACCGATCTTCATTTGAAAAGTGTTGGTAAACAATTCTACTGACTCATTATCCTCATATTTAACTGTCACGTAACTGTCCACTCCGGCTTAGGAAATCTCACTGAGCTGCCCCATTTCCTCCTCCAGCTATAACAACAAGACTACCCACTAACATGGTACCACAGCTGACACCTCTGAATTCAATATGGAATGAAAGAGAGACATCGTGTGAAAAACTGGATACAAGACTTCCCTGGTAAGTATTTGTGCTCAATTGAAGTCACTGGCTCATGTCCGCCTCTGAATAGTTTGTAATTTGGCTGTAAGCCAGGGACTTAATCGAGTCTGTCGGGGTCAGCCGTTGTACTGTTGCTGGTAGCGGCGGTTCAGCTCGCGGAGCTCCTTTTCGCGCACACGACGGGCCTTGTTGGACTTGGTGGACCGGCTAGAGCGCGTGGACTGGGCAGACTTGGTGCTCTGGCAGCGGGATGAGGCCCGCTTCAGCAGGTTCTGGGAGATGCAGCGTTGCAGGTTCTTCATGGACGACGAGGCCGCCATGCTGACGATCCAAGGGTGCTTGAGCGCCTGGCCGGCCGTTAGACGCTCGCTCTGGTCCACTGTCAGGATCCGCTCAACAAAGTCTTTGGCAAGGTTGGACACGCTGGGCCACGGCTGCGGACGAGAGAAACATTATTTCACCCTCATAGAAGGATCAAAATAGAACAAGAAGTTTATGGTGGCATACTCGCTGTAGATTAGAAATGATCAGAGCGGCGGACAGAAAAATGTATTTGCTGATGTTCCAAATAATGAGCACAAGAGGGCAGCAGAGATCGAATCATTGACACCAGATAGATTAATACATTTAAATGTCTTGTTATTATAAAGAAGAAAGGATTTCTGAGATCAAATGTGAAGAATTATCCTTCTTTGGGGATTAATTATCATTAGGATATCATTTGACACACAAGTAAAATCAATGACACATGAACATCAAGAAAAGACTATACTCACACACAGAGAAACAAAGAGTCAAGAGATAAGAGATGCAACACAAACGGACATAAGACAAGAGTTCATATCTATCCATTTACGTATGGCACACATCTTCAAATATTTTGCAGTTTAATTGCGCACCACGTATACACAAGTAGTAATAAACAAGAACCAAAAGCTGAACAACGATTTGATCAGTTGTTACACTGGAAAGTGCAGTGTTACACAACGGGTAATTCTCGTGTGCGCACATCTGCAATATTTGTCCAGCTTGATAGAGGCTTCCTGGAAGTGTGTTCAATTATTCAAGGTTTGACCCTGACAGAGCTGTCAGGACTCTACCAGGAGCTGAGAAACAATGGCTCCCCAAGTCTTAATAAATATTACACCACTGAATTGTCATGGAGCGACGGAGAACCAACAAAGATTCTATTCACATGCTAGAATAAAAGCTCATGCCAGCTGAAGACCCCTGTTCAAGACTAGCAGGTGCTCGTTATTAATGGCAGTTGGAAGGGCTTATCTTAAGTTTATTCATTTTCTTTACTAAATTTTACTATGCTAGGCTAATCTACAGTGACTGAAAGTAGTGTTTGTTGTCATTACAAGTGACTAGATAACCAACTTTTTGATTAAGCGAAAACCAGTCACAAAAAACTGGCCGTTATTGGGGTTGTATACATTTCAATCATGAGTAGTAAAAAGGGTTGTCAGGATCAAACATCCCTAGCAGGTTGGTGCCTTTGTAGAAACAGACAGGGACCCTTACCTCCCCGGAGAAGCTGTACTTCCCCTTCAAGATCTGCCTGTAGAGCCTCATGCGGTTGTCGTCCTCGAAGGGCATGGTGCCGCTCAGTAGGATGTAGGCGATCACGCCAAGTGCCCACATGTCCACAGCATTGGTGTACGGCTTCCTAACCAAGATCTCTGGGGCAATGTACTCCGGCGTCCCGCACGTGGTCTTCATCAGACACTCATCCCCCTTCTTCCGGCTGCTGGCCAGGCCAAAGTCTGTGATGATGATCTTGGAATCTGCACCCGGATGGTAGTAGAGGAGGTTCTCCGGCTTCAGATCCCGGTGCGTGATCCCCAGCGTGTGCAAGTACTTAACCCCGTCCAAGACCATCTGTAAGACCCGAGTGGCGTCCCGCTCCGTGAAGGACCCTCGTGCAATAATACGGTCGAAGAGCTCTCCGCCGGTGGCCAGTTCCATGACCATATAAACCCTCTCAGCAGTCTCGAAGACCTCCATCAGCTGGATGATGTTTGTGTGGCGTACCCTCCGCAGGACACACAACTCCGACTCACAGACCTCCCGGCCCTCCCTGTAGCGGGTCTCGATCATCTTGATTGCGTACGGCTGCCGCGTGCTCTTGTGCTCAACGCGGACCACGCGGCTGAAGCTGCCGCGGCCGATCAGAGCCTTGATGTCGTACTTGGCCGTGACCCGTGGGTCGAACTTTGCCCGGTACTTGGCCACCTTCTTCCTCTGAGGGTCCGTCAAATCGGATGGGTCCTTGGAGTTCTGAGCGGAAGCAATCGGGGTTGCAGCCTGAGCCTGGCACGTTGATCCCACCTTTTCTGCTCCCCCTCCACCCATCAAGCCCACGTGACTCCCAGTGCCATCACCTCGTATGAAGTGCTTGTAGAGATCAGTCTGGGAGGGCTGAAGGGGGTCGACCTGTGTGTTTGGAAGAAGACAATTGTTAAGAAGAAAGAGGAAGCGTGATGGCACATGCATTTGGCTGTATGCTAGCAAAAGTCATGTAGAAGTGAACTACCTTTTTGACCAGGTCCAACTGGACGTCCCCTGGAGGCTCAGGGAGGACCTTGCTGTTCTGACACCCCATCACATCACTCTGGGTGGCGGGTCAGCCTCCTATTGGGCTGCCGGTCAACTTGCCTCATCACCACAACATGTTCAGAATGTCCCACATAGCTCTCACTCGCTACCTCTCTGGACAAACCACAAAGTCAGACCAGCTGGGTTGACTAAAAAAAAAAATCACCTGGTGGATCTGGTTTGAGTCCAGATGCTCATGGCTGTGTGGATCTGGATCAGAAGTGTGACAGAGGTTGGCCCAGCCTCATCTCAGGGTGTGACGAAGAAGTCAGAGGTAAATGGAACTGAAGTTCAGACAGGAGGTTCACGGACAGGTCTCGGGTCAACCATGACACGCAGCAATTTCAGCGGCAGAGCAAGAAGTCCCAGGAGGATCAGAGGCTGTAGAGCAGAAGTATCAGAACCACCATTCATGGGTCACAAAACAGGCACATCTTAAACGATGAAAACCTTCCTCTTCAAACTCTGAACTAACAATCAGTCGTCATGATGCTATGGTTGACAGCTTATTGTAGGTCGAATTAGAACGTTATTATCACCTAGAGCAGATGTCACAGGGAGAAATTGAGACAGTGTTAGGTAGAACAGAATGGAATTACACTTCCTTTATCCATTCACCTATCTTTTATTATTATTTTGCTTTACTTTTGTAATTTTGCTTCATGATTTCATCTTGCATTTCCCCCCTCGTAAGATAATAACTTAGTAATTCAGTATATACATATTAGTAAATGATGTAATTTATAATATATTTTTCTACACACAATTTTAATATCTACACAACTCACAAATAATGAATTTATACTTGTGTTTATCATACAAACTAAACTATGTTAGTCAAGTAATACTTTAAAAGCAAAGTTTGACCTTATTCTTTAGTATTCTAGAGCTAGTGAAAGTACATTTGAAAAGATGACATTTATTCATTTTTTTAATACAAGAAATATAACATTTATTTCTGGAGTAAAACACTCAACTATGAATGAATAAATAATGGGTAAAATTAATTATATATTCAAACTGACTATCGCAATAGAAGGGACAGTTTAAATACCTTCAATAAAAAAACAAAAATGGTTCGAGTAATATATTTTATGTTTTGGTCATAGCACATTTCGTAAACAAAAGAAATAAGTAAAAAACGTAAAAATGAAACGCCCATTACTGCTCACCTGATAGAACCGTTAGCCTTCCTCTGTAAATAAATACAGATAAACACGACAGCAGGCAGGTTAAATCTTCATTCTAACATCTGGAGTGTATTTGGAGTTCACAGCTGGCGGTTCTTCAAACTCCAGGTAAACTTACACAACTCAGTTAAATTCACCTGTTAGTTGCAGGAAAAACATGCTAACGAGCTAGTTAGCAGGGTGGACCAGAACCAGCCGCTCAACTCAGCTGGACTCAAACTTTCACAACTTTTCTCTGGAGAACCGACGAGCGAACCCGAACCCTATCCGAACCGCAAACGTTCCCTGTCATTCGTGGAAACCAAAAGTGGGACTTTTTCAGAAACAAAAAAAAGCCGAAGTTCACTGAAGAAACTTAAAATGTTCGGCCCAGTTGTTTTTCTGGACCGTGTTTTTCGAGCAGAACCATCCGTAAAGGGTCTGATGGCGAGACCTTCTACGTTTCCGTATATTTGTTTCAAAATAAAAGACCGATTTAGTAAAGGGTAGTTATTTTAACTCCATGCTTTTATTGTAAAGACCTTCCTATTTCTGGTTGTGTGACGTCTGAGGCTAACTTGATAGGTGTGATTCTCCGCCCGAACTTCTTTTGTAGAGTCGCTTCGACCTTCCTCGCTCCGTCCCGACCCGTTACAACGAATGCGTCACTTCCTGGAGACAAAGTTTTCACTTCGAACTGTAGAGTCCAGAACCTCGAGCAGATCGGATCAGCAGGACGGGGTTCATGCCCATAGTTGCCAGGGTCGTCACGTTGAATCTTGAGACAGAATAAGAAATGCAATTCTGTATATAATTGATGAGGGCTTCTCTCTGAACTTCAGGACCTTCTTAGAAGGTATAAAAATTCCCTTTGGGTCTTTGGGCCTTCCTCAGGCCTCCCCTCTACCCTGTCTGTTGAAGGTTCTATAGACTGTATCATGGACCAGCTTAGGGCCTCTCAAGGTCTACAGAATGTCTACATTCCCATGGAATTCAGACGGTCTACGTTTCAAACTTGGTTAAAGTGTGAAACAAGCCTTTTGTAGAAGTGACGACAGGATTGTCACTTTATTTTCTGTAAATTGATGATTCTTTATTTGTGTGTGTGATTAAGTAAGTTAGTGATTTATATTTGTAAAGCGCAACAGAACAATTTACAGTTAAAAATACAAACAAATCAAAAAAGGTAAAGACACAGAGACATTATATAAATTACTTACTTATTTACTCACATAGCAACACCATAGCTTCCCTAAAGCGACTTAAGAAAAGGCCTGCACAAATAAATTGGTCTGTGTGAATTAATCTGACGTTTTATTTAAAATAAAAGTTGAATCACCGTTTTTTTTTGTTATTTTGTTTAGCAATTGGTACTTGTAAGTAAGTAAGTAAGTAAGTCATTTTTATTTGTATAGCGCTTTTCCAGACCAGGGTCACAAAGCACTTAAACAATCAAAACAATATTCAATAAAGTATAAACTTTAAAGGGCAAGATAAAACTGATAACACAACAGGAGTTCCAGAAAATCAAGGAAAAGCCTGAACAAATAAAAACGTCTTACGTTATTTTAAAATGTATTTCTTTTTAAAGAAAGAGGGTCACATTTTAAAGATTAAAAAATTGCATTTAAACGTCTGTTATAATTATTAATAAGATTCTATGTTTTCACTGACTTCATGCTACCTATATGGATGTAGTTGCAGTTTCTTTCCACGTAGTGTCGCTGTCCACAATGAAGTGGCCCCTTCCCTCTTCAATCTCGCCAACCTCTCATTATTGCTGCTGCTGAGCATATTTAATATCAATTTCATCTACAGTTGTGAGCGAAGTGAAGTTCAGACGCGATGATGAAGCACGATAGAGAAGACAGTCAATGAAAAGAAGACAGATGCGGCAGAGAGACGGTTGAATTGGTCCGATGATGCCAATGAAACCTCAGGATAAGGGAGGAAGAGAGATACTAGAGGAGATAAGGAAGGGGAGGGGGTAGAAGAAAGGAGAGAGTAGATTAATAAAGTAAAGAAAAAAGTAGTAGTGGATGAGAAAAGAAAAGTGGAGGGAGGAGATGAAGAGGGGAGGGAGTAGGGGGGAGAGGAAAGGAAGATGTGTAGGGAGTAGAGAAGGAGAGATGCAAGGAGTAGTAGGATGGGGAAGACGGAGAGAGGAGAGAAGAGGTGGAGAGAAGCACAGAGGAGGGAGTAGATGAAGAAAGAAGAGAAGAAAGATATTAAGGAGGAAATGAAGAGGGGGGAGAAGAAAGTAGTAGAGGAGGATAGAGTAAAGGAGTGAGTAAATGAGGAGAGGAGGTATAGGAGGAAAATAGAACGGGTGAGGAAATAAATGAGAGGGGAGAGGTCGAGGAGGAGAATAGATGAAGATAGGGGAAAAGAAAGTATTATAAGATAGAAGAAGAGGGGTGTAAATGAACAAAGAAGTTTTGGATGGCGCAGAGAGGAAAAAAGGAGGAAGGATTAAAGGAAGAAAGGAGAGAAGGACGTAGTAGAGGAGGAAAGAAGAAAGAAGGGGGAATAGATAAAGATAAATGAGAAGAAATTAGTTAGGGAGGAAAGAAAAATGGAGGCGGGAGTAGATGAGAAAGGACAAAGGAATTAGTAGAGGAGGAGAAAAGAACGAGGGAGGGAGTAGATAAAGAGAGGGAGGAATATAGTAGTGGAGTAGGAGAGCAAAAAGGTGCAGGGAATAAATGAAGAGAGTAGAGGTGAAGGGAGTAAAGGAGGAGAGAATAAAGAGAGAGAAAGTAGATGAGAGCGGACAAAGGAAATTGCTAGAGGAGGAAGGTGGTGGGAATAGATGAAGAGAGGAGAGAATAAAATACGAGAGAAGAAAGGTGGATGGAGTAGAATGAGAGGAGAGAAGAAAGTACTACAGGAGGAGAGAAGAAGGAGGGAGTGGATGAAATAGAGCTGTAGAGTAGAGGAGTAGATCAGCTGTGTAGTAGGTCGACGGTAGTACACAGATGTGGCCGTATGGCAGAGTAGAGGTCATCTCCGGGTGCTGCTGCAGAGATCGTAGGTCAGGAGCTCATCGATCTGCTGACTGTGGCTCTGATTGGGACTCGCTCTCAACTCTGCAGTTGACAAACTCACTCGTGTTGCTGCAAAGGTCGACATCTTTGTCGCACATTTGCTGACTCGTCGATTGTTTATCCATGTGGATGAAACAAGCTGCTACTTTATTCCTATATCCATTAAGTCTGTGAGGATATCTTAATATGACCACTTTGTATGTGTATGTGACAGTGTGTATGCATGTGCATGTACATGTGTTTTTTGGGTGTGCAACTCTGTATGTGTGTGTGCACTTGTTGTGTGCGTATGTCTTATTCCCTTGTGATGAGACGTCAGTATGACTTTGTGTTCATTTTTTCTGTTTGTTTTTTGTGTTTTATTGTGATTTTAATTATTGTGGGTTTGTGGAGTTATATAAAAATAACGAAGTTTTGATTTAATAATCACACTTTGGAATGACATTGTGGCAACAATTGTGTTCTTGAGTGAATAGACAAATGTTCTTAAATTGTTAACATGACCATGCAATGATGTTACAAATGATTATGTAAATGGAAAAATGATGACAATCCAGCAAATGGGCAAGTCTTGAACACGCACTCGATCACAAAGTTTAGGGTTTTAAGGTCTGATCGTTGAAAACAGTTAAAAATAAAACGCTTAGATGTGTGTGTGCCTTTCTTTGTATGTGTACACATGTGTTCTTGTTTGTGTATACATGTTGTTTTATTTGTGCATGTTGTGTGTCTCTGTGTGTCCGTGTTTGTCTGTGCACACATGTGTGTGTGCATGTGTGTCTGTGAGTGTGTGTGTGTGTATGAAACTCTAGTAAAGAAATCGTCTGTCACAATGATATCTGCTGCTATTCCTGGATCCATCTTCCACCCCCTCTCTCCCCCCGCTGGGACTCCCCCGGCAGGTCAGGGCTCCTCCACTGAGACTCCTACAGCTCCTCGTCCTCACAACCAGGTCACAGAATCCCAACATTGATCAGCTTGCCCTCCCTGAAGAGGGATCGGATGAACGCTGCAGGAGAATCTCACAGAGCTGTATTAACCTCCGGACGTCAATAGAGTACCTCAGTCTTGGCAGGCGTCACAGAGAAGCCCTGCTACTCCTGGAACACCTGCAGTCTTAACGGCAATAGCTGACGGCCATATGTCGCTGCCGACACTGTTTATTTAAACTGGCTCGTGAGGATGTCACCGGGGAATTGTTTCCATGTTTTACACGAGCAGCTGAATATTGTTGATGAAGGTTTTTCACAGCTGTCGGCTTCATAACTTCCACATTAAAAGATAGTTGGGCGGAGGAGCTGATCGTGAAGAGGTTTTAATGGAGCAGAGGAAACAACACAGCCAAAAAATGACACTTACCCTTAATCACGGCATAAAAGAGTATTTGTAATTCGTATTTTAAATGTTGAGGGAGGCCCAGGGGCACACATCGTCGTTCAGCCTCCAACCGTTCGAAGACACAGTCTTACAATGGCTCTCCTATGTTATACTTATGTCTCCAGATGTTGTGAAAAATGTCACGTGACCTCTGTAGTGTATTTATGTCAACATTTCCAGACAAAAAAGGGGGGGGGGTGTGTGGCTGGCGGAGTGATGGAATAGGTGGCGTTTTCTCTCCACCCTATGTTGTTTAAACTATTACTACTAACTATTAACTAACGTGAAAATAACGTCAATTTGTTCTCTTGGAATGTAAAAGGTTTAAATCACCTCAGTCAACATTCTCTACTAAAGCACGTGGAGTGGCAATATGGATTGAATATAATGTGCCGTTCCTCCACATATCAACCCAGATTGACCCAAATGTTTGCTTTGTAATTGTGACAGGTATGATGTTGACGCCAAATGTCACTTTTATTTTGCAATATATATGCGCAGAATTATGACAACCCATGGTATTTTCAACCTTTCAACAACTACCCTAATTTCAACAAATCCGCTTGACTCCACAACTGTTTTGAATAACTTGATGAAGTCATTTAATCGAATCGATATTTGGAGGTTTCAACATCCGACTCAGAGAGAGTATTACTTTTTTCACTTTTTTGAGACTATTTTCTCATCAAAATATTGCAACATTTTAATTTTGGAAGGAAGACAGGGTATTTAAGTTGGCGACTAAATCTAAATTCACTCAATGATAAAGAATTTTCTAAAAGGTTTTCTCATGAGTTTAAGGACTATATTAATTTGAATTATTTCTGATTCGATACTATGGGAAACTTTTAAGGTAGTAATCCGAGGTACAGTGATATTTTATGAATCTATGTAGAAAAAGAAAATAACTGCCAGGCTAGTGAAATTGACAAAGAGATCTGTGAAGCTAACAAACAGTACAGGGAAAATCAATCTGCAAATACACTTAAAATATTGTTAAATTGAGGCATCAATATAATACAATTCTTACAAACCAAGTTAACAAACTCCTTCTGAAGATAAAACATAAACACTTTGAACTGGGGGATAAACCTACATCTTTACTTGCTAGACAACGGAGAGGAATCCAAGCCAGCAGAGCCATACATCAAATTCTGTCTCTAGATGGAGAGATTCTGACCGACCTTCAAAAAATAAATAATTGTTTCAAAAATCTTTATTCAGAATTATAAACATATCATATTAAAACAACTGAGACATAAAATATTGACCTTATCAGTTCAAGAAAAACTTAATGCTGATATATCACTACAAGAGGTCTTGAATGCCATCAAAGAATTCCCAAGTGGTAAGTTAAGTGGGCCAGAAGGATACTGCACAGAGTTTTATAAAGCATACGCTGAGGAGGTGGCTCCTTTATTGCTTAGTGTTTAATGTTTAGAGAGTCCATCGAGAATAAAATACTACTAGAGTTAATTATATGATGCAAATATCTCATTGTTGTTGAAAAAAAGAGAAATCTGAAAACTGACCCATCATCATATAGACTATATATATATATATATATATATATATATATATATATATATATATATATAAAATATTAACGATTTTAGCCACTAGATTAAATTAACACATATCAATGATAATGCACCCTGATCAGACTGGATTTATCCCCCAAAGATATTCTTTTTTTAATATGCTATGCGCAGATTGTTAAATATTGTCTATCATAAATGGAGCAAAGATTCAAGGGCGGCCATTCTTGCACTTGATGCACAAAAAGATTTTGACCAACTAGATTGGAAATACATGTTAACCTTGAAAAAAATTTGGCCTCGGTAATAATTTTGTTTACTGGGCGGCGATGCTTTGTTTTTCACCGACCGCTGCAATTATAACTAACTCTGACCGATCTTCTTCTTTCAACCTTCAGCGTGGCGTTCGCCAGGAATGCCCACTGAGCCCTCTGCTCTTCACTTTGTGTATAGAGCCACTTACAATTTCCATCAGAAACAGCCAAAATATTATTCCTATACACTTAGGTAAAGTTGATCACCACATCGCTCTGTATGCAGCTGACATTATATTGTTTCTTGTGCAAGGACTCTATCCCTGTCTTACTTAATATTATTGAAAAAGTGAGCTGGCAGAAGAGAGAATTAATGCCGTTGGATAATGGGATAGATGCTGTTTTTGAGTCATCTCCCAGTAAAGATAACTGATCAAATACAGTATCCGGTAAGCATAGTTATCAGGAAGGTGAATGGAGAAACCCAGGCGCAGAGGTAAATTGCAAAGACTTGATTTTATTCCGTGGGGGGAGGCAAAGGCGTAGTCCAACAGTCCAGAATTCGGCAACAAAAAGGCAATATCAAGGGTAAGGCAAACTCGGCGTCAAGGGGCAGAAACAGGTCGAATAACACACAAGGCAGGAATGAGTCTTGGTTGGGAAAAGGGTAAGAGACAGGGTACGAATACTTGGCGGCAGGATACGGGTACTAGACAATGGTGACGACAAGACAAGGGCGTGACAGAGAGTGAGGGCTTAAGAAGACAGGGGAGCAATCAGCAGCAGCTGGGGGCGGGACTAACGAGACACAGCTGGGAACAATTACTACTCAGACAGGGGGGAAGTAAGACTAGCACAGACACAGAAGGGAGCGGATTTCACAATAAAACCGGAAACACAAGGAGGAACAAGTAGACTCATGACAATAGTAAATAAACAACCAGAATATTTGGATGATTTAAATTATGTTAAATTAATCCATCAAATCCAAAGAAATATTGAGTATTGGAAAACACTTCCAATGTCAATGGTTGGTAGAGTAAATGCCATTAAGATTACACTGCCCAGATTTCTATACATGTTTCAAAATATACCAGTATTTCTGCCAAAAACTTTTCTCAAAAATGTATACAAAATAATAATGCCTTTTATTTGGGGTTATAAAACGAGTCACATAGGTAGGAAACATATTTGCAAATCAAGTTTGGGGGTTTGGCTCTATCTGGGTTTCAACATTAATTTGCTCTTGCCCTCGTCTTTTGGAATTATGCATTCCCTTGGAAACGTAAAGACACAACACCATCCTCGATTGCTATTTAACAGGATATTTATGGTACCTCTCTCCCAGCACTATTACACACTAAAGAAAGGAAGACCAAAATTGAGAGAAATCTTAGTTTTACAGTAAAAATAACTCTGTGAAGATATGGATTTCATTGTTTGGTTTTCATTGCTTGGATGAAAAAGGGACTTATTTCTTTTGCAGACTTGTATATTGACAATTTTTGTCATCATTTGCCCAACTCGGGGAAATTTTATCTCCCAATGTTACATTTCTTCTGCTATCTACATTAGGAATTTTGTAAAATCTTAAATTCTGAAGTTTACTCCTCCATTGATCAGCTTGAATCACTCATATCAACCAAACCTGGTAGCAAGCGATAAGTTTCTCTGTTTGTGAACTTTTTGATATGTGGCTCTACCCACTGACTGTTAATAATTCCAATAAATAAATATAAATAAATAACACCAATTGATACAATACAAGCTCATCCACAGACTTCAGTACTCCAGATCAATTCTCTCGTGTCTCCTGCCACTCAAATCAAGCCTGTCTTCTGTGAAGCTATGCATTGTTGAGATTTTTAATTGACAGAATTAAATTGATCAAAGAGAAAATCCCTCTCCCTTTGTGTGGAACCCCTGCTGTCACTGAGCCTGTCTCCTCCTCGTGGTCTTCCTTCAGTGCTGTATCTCTGGGTGATATTTCGGCACTGGTGAGCAAGATGAATCCCGCCTCTTGTGTAGGCTCTTCATCAAAGTATTTGATGTAATTGGCCCCTGGGTTACCGATATAGTGAACCTATCCCTTTCCACAGGGTTTTTTCCCAATGCATTTAAACATGCCATTGTGGAGCCTTTGCTTAAAAAGCCAGGCTTAGACCCGACTGACCTCAGTCATTTCAGGCCTATTTTTAAGCCCCCTTTCTTGTCCAGGATTTCGGTGAAGGTGGTGTCTGAGCAGCTGTCATTGTTCCTGGATCAGAACCACATTCAAGAGAAGTTTCAGTCTGGCTTCCGTAAACATCACTCTACGGAGACAACCTTACTGAAAGTGTCAAGTGACACCATGATGTCGGCTGACTCGGGTAAATACACTGTTCTGGTTCTCTTAGATCTGTCCTCAGCCCTTGACACAGTTGATCACCAGATCCTGAGAAGACAGAGGGATGAAGTGGGACTGTCTGGGTCTGTGTTACAGTGGTTCTTGTCCCTTCTGGGCGCAGTTTCAGTGTATCTGCCAATCAAATGGGGTCTGAATCGGCAGATCTGATGTGTGGAGTCCCTCAAGGTTCTGTATTGGGTCCTTTATTGTTTTTGCTGTACTTGATCCCCCTGGGTAAAATCATTCAGAGATTTCCTGATATTTCTTACCACATTTTTGCTGATGACATCCAGCTCTACTACTCTTTTGATCCAACTGAGCCCTGGAGGCTAAACAGCTTAGTCAATTGTTTGCTAGAAATCAAAAAATGTCTGCTGATAGTTCCTCGCACAGGTTTCAGGACCAGAGGAGAGAAATCCTTCCAGGCTGTTGCTCCTAAGCTTTAGAACGATATTTCTCTCTCTTTGCACTTGATGGAGTCTACTGACCTTGTTTGTTTGTTCACTGATAAATCAAAGTAATATAACACAAAAAATCACTAATATTATACTACTAACAGCAGCACTAAAATTGGGTCAGTGGTAGGTTTCAAACTGTTACTTGTTTCTAAGTGCATTGTGATTGATGCCATTAGCTATGTACTGATAGCTCCTTGTTGAAGCTACAAACAGTTTAGAAATTGTAAGTTGTAGACTGCTAGTATTCAAATTACTGCTTAACTGACTACGAATGCTTAGATGCAATCTGCTACTTTAAAAATACTATCAATGCTTAGATTCTAACTGCTTATATAAACTGACTATTGAAGACATATTCTAAATTACTTCCCTATATGTGTATCCATTGATGAGTTGAATGTATGTCCTTTGTGTAATCAACTGTTAAACATTGATAATGTCATCTCTCGTTCAGATCTTAAACATCCTGTGTTGTGTTTTACGACAGCTCCCTTCCCACAGCAGGGGTTGAAGGCTCAGGGGCTCTGGCCAACTGTGTCTTAACTTTTGTGGCCCTTGGTGACATGGCTTAAAGGTGACTGTGAAGATAACATACTGTATGTATTGGGGGAGGAAGGATAAAGCCACGGTAACAAATGTCGTGATTGTTTAGACAAGGATGTTCCCGACTTTTGAAGTATCAAGACACAGAATTTAGGGCCCACGAACCTGGTTGGAGATAACAGGTGTGAAGGAGGTCAGGAGATTCTTTGTTTAGATTAGTGATCAGATCAAACAACATCTGTTGTTCATTATGGAGTCAGATTTGGGGAACTTAACTTATGATGGGAGTGTCTTGAGTGTCTTGAGGGCTTTAAAAGACGAGACGATCTAAAGATTAAGTGCCACTCTCTGGGAGGACCTGGGTGAGCCAGGATGTCTGACAGAGACTGGACCAAGCGCTGGAACTGTGGTATTTCTGAACAATTTGAATAATTTGCATTTCTTTGTTTAACTGTTGTATTTAAGGTCTTGTAAGGCCTACTTTGGTAATCATACTTTGTTATTAATAAATTGACTGTCTTAATTCTAAAATGTCACTCTTCCTTGGATCAAACGGATGCGCAGAACTCATTAGACAGGAAAGAGATTTGAGTTCCTTTAAATTGGTGACCCTGACGTGATCCAGGGAGGAAAAGACGACTCCGGTTGAGGTGACGGGGCCTGGATTCCTGGACTCAAAAATTACAAGCTGCGCAGCATAAAACGGTAAGAAGACACCACTTTATTGATTAGAAGTCTTCTTTTGAGTCCAGATCCAAGTTTCGTGGCTGAGATCAAGATAAATTTAAATTTAAATAAGTATGGAGTAAGGTGTGTTTGATTGTTCGGAAATACCAGAGGTTGATTGTTAAATTTTGTTGTTGTTGTTAAATATGTGTACGGAAAAAGGTCAGATGTGCTGCTTTTGATTTGAAATTTTATAAAGTAAGAAAATAAGGGTCGTTTTTGATTTAATGAAGCAAGTTGTACGAACCTGAGGGGGTCGACACAAACAACTTGTTCATTGAATAAGAAATGATCGTTAGCTGTTAAAATTAAAAAGTTAAAAAAAATAAGGATCATTGTTGATGCAATGAGACAAGTTGTATGAACCCAACTTGTTCATTGAATTAAACATGATCATAAAATGTTAAGATTAAATCAATAAGGGTTGTGACTACTTTCACGATCATAGAAAAGCAGACACATCTGGAAGAAAAAATAAATAAAAAATACATAAATAATAAAAATAAATAAAAATAGAAATGAAACAAATATTTTAATAAAGGCCTAGGCTTAAGACGCCTAATATTGATTGGGAATCAATGCCTTTAAGGTTTGGAACCTGCGTTCTCCTCTGGCTGGGGCCGGAGTATTGAGTTTTATCAATATCTAGAAGAACCGAAAGGGTTGGAGTCCCTGGTGATTAAAACCAAAAGAGCCCAGAGTGGGACTCTGAGTTTGAACTAGGTTAGTTAAAGACGTCATTTTTTGTTTTGGTTAGTTTTGTTTTGCTTTGTATTGTGATTATAGCTTGATTTTGTGTTGTTAAGAAGTTAATTTTCTATGAAGTTGAAATTAATCTGTTGTTTGAAGTGGAATTTTGGGTGCAGCCTGCTGAGCTGAGGAAAAAACCTACAATCTTGTCCTTTTTTAGGTGAATCCCTGGACTAAAACGCAGAAAGGGCGTTGATAAAACAAATTCTCTTGAACTAAAACGTATAACATCTTTAATGTTACGTTTTTCTTTTCATTCCATATTCTCTTGAAAAAACGTAGCTTCTGTGAATGTTACGTTCTCCTTTTATATTTCCTGTGATATCAAACTTACAGCGTCTTTGAACGTTGCATTTTTCTTCTTTTACTTTCCTAATTTACAGCCGCTGTGCTGAGAAACGTCTGTGGACGTTTTCATTTCTTGGGTTAAAAAGCTGCTGTGATAAAAACTGTAACAAAATGAGTGTGGAAATTGACCGGGAGAAAGAATGGTTTGACTGGGGAATGGTGAATCTGTTGGGATGCAACTTGAAAAAATATTCGAGCAAATGAGAAGTTCTGCCCCAACGGACAAAGATGCAAAGGAAGTTGAAAAAGAGGGTAACAAGAATGTGAAAGAATGGCAGAGTACGGGATTATTTCTAGCAAATAATCACAGATATGTTGTGTTGAAAGGATGTGCAGAGAAATGTTTGAAAGGAGAGTGTCTCTGAGAGGAGAAATGAGGGGAAATTCCCCACAAACCCCGCAATACAGGAACACAGGAGAAACCTGGAACATGCAGGATCACGGCAAACATCCACGTCACTCGACCATCTGATCGACGGGAGGAAAGCAGACAACTTTCTAAAGCCAGTGACTTGACATGGAACTATTGACGACCCAAGAGACTTCTGACTAGGTAATATGAACACAAAAATACACTTATTATGAATGGTTTGGAAAACTAGGCCTTAAAATATTGTTATTGAAAATAAAAAATCCTATTAAAAATACTAAATTGATAAGAACTGAATACAATAAATTACTCAAAAGAAAATAATTAAGATTATAGCGCTAAAAATCCTATACCAATAAAAAGTAACAATAGGTAAAAAGATAAAAGCTTTTAAATAAATTAAAATAAAACATATAAAAGGAAATACTTAATATTTCCTTTGTTCCTCAACATCAGTGAAAAGACAAGAAACTAACTGTTAAAGATAAAAATGAATTTGAACATATTAAAGTAAAACCAGTTCCATTATTGAACAGGCTCATTGTTGGACAGAGTTCTGTCATGGAGTAACACATGTCTTAACAGGGGGGATGGTAAGGTCAAAAGGACACTGTGTAGCAACAGGCATCCCTCCATACTGTGAATTTTACTTTTTGTAAATCTTAGTTTAAAAGCTTAAAAATACAACCCACATGGTATCATGAGGTTAAATCTAGTTGGTTTTATGGTTGTTCTGTGAATTTATGTTGCTTGACTCTATTTGGTTGGACTATGGAAGTATTTGTCTTGGCTGATAAGAGTAATGGTTACTTGTTTAAATTGTGAGCTAAAGTTAGTCCTTGTTGTAAAGTTTCGACTCTGACTGAGATTGTTCTTTGTTTGTTTACTCTGAGACTGTGTCAGCTGTTTTAACATCTAGGATTGTTTAAATTAGGTATATTTTTTAGGTTTTCAAGATCATTTAATTCATTATATCAATTCATTATTTATTCATTATAATTCAAAGCAAGTTCTGCTCCACTGAGTGTTTTCTTGTCAATGACATGAAATTAGACTGAACCTCTAGAGGGAGGAGCTCTATCTGTGGGATTGTTCACTACTTGGGGTTAGACTCTGAGATCTGTTCCTGCTCTACTAACACACTCCTTCCACTCTGTGACTTTTAACACAATTTTCAGACATAGTGTCTATCTAATTACACTTTTTCAAAAAAGCTTTTCTTTTATGGAGATGAAATTTTCTGTCAAACAATCAAAGTACTATGGGTCACAGTGAAACATCAGAAAATGACCATTACTTTGACAAACAATTTTCTGGGGTCCGACAGTCATCACAACAAATGTTTGGTTTAAGACAAAGGCAAAGTCGCTTCTCTCCCCTCTACTGTTATCACCCTCGCCCTATGAAGCAGCCTGATTCAGGAGAGTATGGAAGGCTGGTTCGCTTATGACGGGTAAGATCCTGACTAAAACCATGGGACAACCTAAGACAGGCACAGTCACGATTACTTGACCTAAGTCCCGTGAGAAGATGTCTCACTGATGGGACCATGCAGGTGATGCTGGTGAGCTGAGGTGGAAGAGAAAGTTTGTCAGAACCCTGTCTGATGATACGACGAAGCCACTCATGGGTCATGTTTTGCGAAACAGGCCAAAACCAATACATTGACTGATCCCATGAGGATGTTTGCAGCTGAAGAAAATCCTCCTTTTCTTGCATGATATTGTTTTCTTGACATTTTCTTGTCCGTTAATTAAAAGCATTGAAAGCTCTGATTTAAAAAAAAAAAATAATAGAAAAGGGGAATTCTCTGTAATCTCCTAAGATTTTGAGATTTTTTATTTTTGATTGGGAAGTATAATTCTCTAGTAGAAGAGATTCTGAACAGTCATAACTGTGAGACGGTGTAATGTAGGGAGTTAGGAAATTTAAGTGAAATGAAATAGTTTAAAAAACGGGAAGTAAACTATCCTTTTATCTGCTACTTTTGGAAAGAAAAAGGGATAAAAGGAGAGGAAGAAGATATATGGTTGAAAATGTAGTATCATTGAATTGGGATAATTTTTAGGATAAGTATTGCTACATTATATTCTGAATGTAAATGATTTGATACGCTGACTGGTTTGGAGTGACAGGCTTGACAACAGAACAATCTCAGATCTACTTTGAAGATGAAAGAGGAAACTTGTTAATTTGTGTTTAGGAATGTTGAGACTTTACCAACCAGAAGTGAATGAATAATCGAGGTGATAAAGAAGTTAATGAAGAAGTTGATTCTTAATTCAGTCGGTTGAGGTCTGTAAGTAAAAATAATTTTTAACTTAGATTTGAAAAGTAATGATGAGGCTTGATACATTGTCATTAGCGCTGATGGCAGTGAGATCATGTCCTATGAAGGATTTTATAGAAGTGATAATTGATAATACAATTAAAATGATTGATTTTAAGATTCTTTAGGGAACGGTTTGGTGTGTGTCATAAAGAAAAATATAAATACTTTTAAATAACTATAAGGGGTTAGAATATTTTTGGGAACTTTTGATAATTGTTGATTTGATGATTACTTTAAAATAGTTAATTTCTAAACTTAAACTGGAAATCACTTATTATGAATTTGATTTGAGTAAAGTTTAATAAAAAAAACAAAAAAAACGTTATGAGTCGATCAACTGGATAAATGAATTGAAGAAAGAACATTTAAAAGAAATAACCGCTTTATATTTGAATCATCAGTTTGATCAGATGATACTGAACTTATGCATTTGACTGACTTACAGACATGACATGACGTAGACCGAACACTGTGCATCTGCAGTGCAACAGATTTTGTGTCTATGTGTTTGTGTGTTTGTGTGTCTGTGTGTCTATGTGTCCATGTGTCTATTTGTCTGTGTGTCTATGTGAGTGCCAGGATGAATCAAGTGCAAGAACATGAGATCATGTGTGTGTTTGCACTGAGAGAAAGAAACAATGAACACTAACATATACCGGCATGTGATACGTGCATGTGCATGATTCAATTGATCATTGTTTTGATATTTGTCCAACAAAGTGAACAAGATTTATCCTAAAAGGTTCCAGGAATGCTGCACCTCAAGTGAGGTGGAGAAGAGTCCTCGTAAATCTCTTCTTTCCCCAATCCTGTGTGTGTGAGAGTGAGAGAGACCCTTCACCAAACGTTTATTTTGCAGGATCAGGTTGGGACCTGAAGACTCCATTTCACATATCAATGATGTTTAGTAACAGTGTTTGTTTCTAATCATGACTTAAATTTTCCAGGAGCAGAAGCAACACACCTGTTAGTAGTTTGGTGGTCTAGAGACACCAGGACCTTGTTGAGTGTGTTGTGTCTCATGATATTGTGATAATGTGTAACTTTCTTGTCCTTTGTGATGAACATTGGGCGCTTGCGAAATAACCTTCAATTTTATACAGAAATGATTTGCAGCACTGATGATGCGGCCCCTACTTCCTGTGGTCCCTGCATCCTCACTCCTTGAAGTCTCACTGCTTTTCACCAGCAGTGATCCACCCCTGCACCTGATGAAGTCTCGCTGCCAGCGATGACCTTTTCCACCACATCACTACCGCTTGATGGCAATTTTCCTGCTTTTGCCTATTTCCTTAAACCATTTTGAAATATGGCTTTCCACAACAACCAGCGGAAACACCCTACAATGCCTACATGAGTGCATTGTCCTGAGTCTTGAGCCCACATGGACTGGGGCGCTCAGGGAATTTCCATTTCTTTCTATCAAAGAGGTGCTGAATGGAATCCTGCGCCTCCACCAAGCGATCATGTCCCTCATTGAGAGTTTGTTTTGCTCATGAAATCATCTCAATTCACTTGATGAACTAAAAAGTTTGGAAGCCCACAAACGACATTGGTAGCTCACTTGAATACTCTTTGGATGATATCCCTTGTAATGCTGCCTTTCTGACACAAACTTGGGAATTAACTATTGAGGTTTTCTTGTTTTAAGATTCACACTGGAAGTGATAAAATCTTGGTTGGTTTTGAACAAATAGATTTAAAAATGTTAGATTTCACTGTAGCAATTGGTATTGTTCAGTGAAAGGAGGGTGTATGATTCATATCAAATTCACAGGTTAAATAGTTTTTGAATGCTTCCAAAAAGTAAGAAACAGACACATAGGGTGTCCGTAAAAATTGAAAGATTGTATGAGATGATGTTTTTGGGAGTAATCTGTGAGCATGAATTTAGTTGGAAGCCACAGTATTTAAAAAATAATAATAATTTGGAAAAAAGAAATGAGAAAAAATCTAATTGTATAATATACAAAGTAGGGGATTTGTAAAATTTTTGCATATTATAATTCTCACTTATAAGGCCATTTATCAAATTGTGTTGAGGTTTTGGGGAAATACATGTAGGACATACATAGACCCTATGATTAAAAACTCCAGAATGAGTTATTAGAATAATTCGCAATGCTTCCCATTAGAAAAACTACTAATACATAACTTGGAAAGTCTGGCATTTTAAAAATTAGTTGACATTTTACATTTAAAAACATTAGAAGCATTATTTTGAGTTAAGAATTGAGAACTAATGTTAAATATAGTTGGTTTCATTTATGTAAGCGAAATAATGAAAGAAGCTTTGTGACATAGTTTTGTAGAAACTGGTCAGTTTAAAAATAAGATACATTTAAAATATATAAATGAAAAGCTAATAACATTGAAATGTAAAATACCTAAGGATTACAAGGTGAAATGAATGAAATGTGAAATGATTTTGTTTTTATTTTTTTTGTTTAGAAAATTGATATTTTGGGTTTATTTCATGGATTACATAGGATAGGAAAGTAAGTTTGGGCTTCAGCCTGTTACTTTTTTGATTACAGAGTTTGTTTAAGGGTTTGTGGTGAGAAAATGGTGTGTAGAAGTTATGGAAATAACTGCAAACTGATTGATCATTTACCATGTACCAGATTTTGAGACAAAAGGTTTGTTTTGAACTCCAACATTTTAAAGGTTGACCTCTGGTTTCAGAGGTCAAAGGAGGGATTGAAGACATATTCTAAATTACTTCCCTATATGTGTATCCATTGATGAGTTGAATGTATGTCCTTTGTGTAATCAACTGTTAAACATTGATAATGTCATCTCTCGTTCAGATCTTAAACATCCTGTGTTGTGTTTTACGACAGCTCCCTTCCCACAGCAGGGGTTGAAGGCTCAGGGGCTCTGGCCAACTGTGTCTTAACTTTTGTGGCCCTTGGTGACATGGCTTAAAGGTGACTGTGAAGATAACATACTGTATGTATTGGGGGAGGAAGGATAAAGCCACGGTAACAAATGTCGTGATTGTTTAGACAAGGATGTTCCCGACTTTTGAAGTATCAAGACACAGAATTTAGGGCCCACGAACCTGGTTGGAGATAACAGGTGTGAAGGAGGTCAGGAGATTCTTTGTTTAGATTAGTGATCAGATCAAACAACATCTGTTGTTCATTATGGAGTCAGATTTGGGGAACTTAACTTATGATGGGAGTGTCTTGAGTGTCTTGAGGGCTTTAAAAGACGAGACGATCTAAAGATTAAGTGCCACTCTCTGGGAGGACCTGGGTGAGCCAGGATGTCTGACAGAGACTGGACCAAGCGCTGGAACTGTGGTATTTCTGAACAATTTGAATAATTTGCATTTCTTTGTTTAACTGTTGTATTTAAGGTCTTGTAAGGCCTACTTTGGTAATCATACTTTGTTATTAATAAATTGACTGTCTTAATTCTA
The DNA here is from genome assembly GCF_982586985.1 of Callionymus lyra. Lineage (NCBI taxonomy): Eukaryota > Metazoa > Chordata > Actinopteri > Syngnathiformes > Callionymidae > Callionymus > Callionymus lyra. Next base: position 1,726,110 of record NC_141825.1, on the reverse strand, counting down.
AAATGTCACTCTTCCTTGGATCAAACGAATGCGCAGAACTCATTAGACAGGAAAGAGATTTGAGTTCCTTTACTATTAATGCAAAGATGCTAAGAGCTTATATTAACTGACCAGATGTGCTAAGCTTCTAAGTGCCACGATCCGGATGTTAAAGAATATTTGCTGCTTTCTGAGATGATGATGTCAGACAGCACAGGCAGACCAAGGGCCAGATAGAGAATTTTGAGGTGTGTTTTGTTAAATAATATGGTTCGGGTAGAACAGGTTTGTTCAGAGATACTCAATGATCAGGACTGGATCACCAGATGAGCAGGATGTTGCTCATTACTGTGTGAGATCATGTTTGGAGAGTTGTGCTACTGAAAGATTGAGGACAGTGTACACAACAGTTTGACCTTTAGTAACCTCCCATGGCTCTCCGAGGACTGCTTTGTCTGCAGGAGGATTTATGAGATGACAAACTCGGAGTAAACTTTGGTGCAGGAGCTGGACAGGAATACAGTATAGATCTGCTGCGTTCAGAGAAGTCAACTCTCACAGTAAACTATAGCTAAGAACCCACAAATGAATGTCACTTGCTTTCCTGTTCATCTCACTCATGAATGCTGCAAGGTGAAACACAGACGCATCGAAATATGCTGATTTAGTCATTCTTCGATAAGCTATTAAAAAAAAAGGTGAGTGAGCAGGGAGACAAACAACAACCTTTACAGTGTGTTGAAAATGAAAAGTAAAAGCTCAGTCACCAGGAGAAAACCACAGATGGATGAATGTATGGATGGATGAGTAAATAAATAGAAAAATAGAGAATGGATGGATGTATATATGATGGATGGAAGCGTGGATGAAAATGTGTTGGATGTTGGATGGATGAATGGTAGATGGTTACATAGAAGACGACTGATGGATGAATAGACGATAGATGGTGGATGGATGGATTGATGACAGGTGGATGGATTATTATATTATCATGGATGGACTGGTAGATGATATATGGATGACAGATGGTTGTGTAGTGAAATCTTCCATGTTGTTTTTGCTTCCACTAAAAGAAAACCACAGTTCTGGCTTACGACTTTGGAATGCAGACCCTCCACCAGTTGGCCATTTTACACATGGATGTCACCCACCAATCAGGAGCACGACCGAATGTCTTAAAAATGCCGCTTCTTATACAAATCACTCTCTTGACTCTCGCCCTTACACTCCTGACACGCTTGTCACTCTTGGGGTCCCATCCTCTACTCTCTTCACCCCCGTTCCTGACTCCTGCCACTCCCTTTCTGCAACAGGGTGCAGCAACTCTTCCCCCGCTGCATTACCTTCTTAAGACGCAAGCAAGCTGCTCACGTCCAACCTCCAGCAGCAAGCCAAGAAAGACTGAATCTCTCCCTGGCTCCACTAAGCAACCAAACTGCCTTTCCAGAACGATCTGTGCGTCAAAGACTTGTGATCCCTTGAGCCGAGTTAAGATATGTTTCTGGTCTGTTATGCCAACTCGGTCAAGAAAGATCTTTACCAGCCTAAAACAAAGGACTAGGACCGGACCCAAGAAGACTCGACTTCAGCGTGTCCTGCCACCAAGCCGTCTTCACCGTGGTCTCTGCCAAGTCACGCAACAAAGCAACTCGAGCCAGGGACCTCATCTTGTGCTCCTGCTGCTGCTCATCGCCTCCTCATCCTTCTTATCCTCCTCATCCTCCTCACCTCAACCGCCTCATCATCATCACGCCTTCCTCTTGATGACGTAATAAACTGTAACATTGTCACTCTTGCATTGATTGATGTGTTAGGGTTTTTCAAGATCAGAGGTAGCAAGATTAGCTTAAAATAAGTCGTAAAGCTTTACCAGAAGTTGACATTGAATTCTGTTACTTTCTGATTAATTAAAATTGTTCCCTCCATGATATCAAAGCAAGCATCATCATTCCATTACATTGTTCTTAACTGTTCTCCCTTTTCTCTCTGTTTCTTTCTATAAATCCTATAAAAAGTACGTCAGTTGCATTCACAATTTTTCATGTTTTTGTAAAATCAATTTAAGAGCCTCTTACTCAGTAAAGAACATTAATCACGACGACAAATAGTGACTTCAGTAAATGAGATTGATTCAAACTAGTGTTTCATAATTTATTAATAAGGCCAATTCATTAATTATTATCCAAATACATTTAATAGTTTCCTTCGGACTAATACTCAAAGGTGGTTGTCCTTTTCTTCAGGTAATTTTTACTTAGAGGCAATTTTAAAGTTAAATCGACAAGAAACTTAGATCTTCTGATAATAAAACTTTTTATAAGGCTTATAATCTACTACAGTTGGATGTATAGATAATGGATGGATGGATAAATAGAAGATAGGTGTATGGATGAATAGATCATGATGGATGGATGGATGGATGGATGGATGGATGGATGGATGGATGGATGGATGGATGGATAATAATGAATGGAGTGGTGGATCTTTTATTATGATAAATGGATGGGTGTATGAATAAATGATAGATGAATGACGGATGGTTGGACAGATGATATAGATGATAACTGGAGATGGTTGAATGTGTGGCTGGATGGCAAAAGGGTGGATAGGTGATGTATAATATTTTATATTATGGATGGTTGGACAGATGGATGTCGGGATGTATGGATGAATAGATGACAGATGGTGGATTGATGGATGAAAAATTGATGATAGATAGATGGATGACTAAATGATAGATAATGGATGGAATAATAGATTATGGTGAATGGATGGATGGATGAGAATGATTGATTGATGAATGATTATGAATGGATTGATGGTTCAATGGATGGATGGATGGACGAATATATAATAGATGGTTGGATGGTGAGATGATGGATGGATGAAAAGATGATAAATAGTTGGTCAGAGGATGGATGAATAGATGATAGATGGATGACAGATGGTTGGATGGCCAGATAATAGAAGGATAGGTTGATGAATAGATGATGATGAATGAGTGACCCTTCAGTAACTTGCGAAGAGTTACACTGTCATCTGTTAATAAAACAGAGGGGCAGGTGATTGGTGTGAGGGCTGAGTGAGCTGCAGGGCGTGACCCTCAGCTGCTCATTAGACATCTTGGCGTTGATTATGGCAGCAGTAATGTCCTGATAATCTTCTGTGTAATTTCCACAATGACTGTAGAGCCCCCGGTGGGGAATTACACTGTGTGGCTAAAACTTCTCAGCAGGTCATTAAGTCTGACTCGGTGAGCGATGATGGACGCGGTGATGGCAGCAACATGTAAAGTCGAGGTCACACAGGAGTCTCCTGGAAATGATCAGCACAGGTACTTTAGCGACTGAAACGGCTTGCGGATGGATGGATCCTCACAAATGACACGAAGAAGTATGCAGGCTGATGATCCGAGCAACTCTACTCTGATGGCGGGAGCATGAATTTTAAACACAGTTCATCAACCAGACCTGTTTCAGGATTTGCCTTCTTGTTTAACCTTAAACAAGATAAACTAAACACAGTTCTTTGAGTCTGTGATGAGTCAAACTCACTCCCAGTCCAGCTTGGCAGTCGAAGAGTTCACTCTTCTTTCAGCATTTACACGATGAGAAGAATAAAGACTTCTATTGAACTGAGTTTCTTTAATAAAATGATGCTCTTTCAAAATAAAAGTTTTATTTCTGATATAAAAATCATGATTTATGACTGTCAAGCAACCGTTACTATTAAATGTTACAGAAGCAGTTTGATTTGCTCCTGTTAGTAGTTGGTGGCTATAATTAATCACTTAGCATGAGTTATCGTAAGATCCTGACAAGTGCTCAGCTGTACATGTGATCAGCTCAAATTCTAATAGTTAATTTAGGAAAAAATCTTCAGATGATCTCAATGACAAGTTCTACCTTGTTCATGTGATAACCAGAGGAGCACAGATGTCTTGTGGTGAGGGTAGTTTTCATCCTCAACTGTCCAATAACACATACATGACCAACAATGGGTGTGTAGCTGAACATACATGCCATAAAATGATTGGCCACTTTGCACCCTTGCTGCGATTGGGTTAGATTATTAGATAGCTAATAATGTAAATCACAAGGTTGATGCATTACAACACACTTTTTGTAAAATCACGAGGTTGGTACTACTAGGAGATCATTTCCTATCAAAAAATGTCTCTCCTCTTACAAGGTGTTGGCCAGTTGATGACAACCTTGGGTCCAGGTCATCCATTAAGGACCTTGCAGGATAAGGAGAAACATGCCACTCACCAACTCTCTCGACATGTAAGCTTTCACTGTTAGCTGGATCTAGATCAGGGGTCTGGTCAGTATTCTGAAGAGAAAAGTATAAATGTGGTAATTGTATTTAAATGTTTCACAGCCTTTTTCCAATTTTGCATGAACAACAAGCAAACCTCTTATTCCGTTTACTTTTTATTTAATAAAAACTGCTACACTAAGATGTATCTTCACTGATATAAGAACAACATTAGATCTTCATGATCATCAGCGCAGAACTCCTCGCTCCCCCCTCACTCATCTGTCTCACTCTTGAAGGAACAATGACACGCAAAACAGTTGTATTATCGTATTTTACTTTGGTTTGTTCAACCAAAACTTGTTGAACTATAATTTATTTCTGCCTACATAGAAAATATTTAATATTTTTTAGCAAGTCAGTTACAAATGTGTACATTATAATAAATTAGGTTAAGTTTGATATCAAATAGTTTTGCTTTGAATGTCCTATTATTTTGTATTGTTGAAATTATAGTTGTAATAATGATATAATAATGATGATAAAATGATTATGATGTATATTAATGTATATAAAACCCTCCAGAGTCACATATTGCTCTACATAAGAAAAAACAACAACAGCCATGACCAAGTTAAACAACTGCAGTAAATATACATTACAAAACATTGTTATGATAATCTGATAATGATAATGATAATATCAATGCTTAAAGTGATAGTTCACCTAAAATTCAATTTTTACCCTCATGTTAGGATTAATCTGTTCTTTTTAGAGTTATAGAAAAAAACGTTTGTTCCTTTTAATTTAGGGACTGGAGCTCATTTGTCTTCGTCTTCATCTTCATCCAAAAAGACTAATCAACATCCAAATACCTCCATACTGCTCGACTGTCAGACATAAAAGACTTAGGCTGACAACCTAGTATCATCCACTCAAAACAAGCCTAAAATGTTGACTTGTTTAAGTATTTTTCTGAAGAATTCCTCATGTCGAGGCTTCAATTCAAGATGGACATTACAGGCCAACACCATGGAGGAATTTGGATGTTTTTAATTGTATTTTGGATGAAGATGAAGACAAACTTTCAGTTGCCACATTGAAATGAACAAAAATGTTTGCCTATAACCAAAAAAAGGGAGCAAATTACTCTGAAAATATTGAAGTTTGAATTTTGAGGACACTAATTAACCTTTTGTATAAAGTTTATTTATATATAGAATAAAAAGAAGAGAAAGTGAACATAATATGGAATTATATTACATTTTAAAATCAAAAGGGTTTTGCGGCTCCAAGGGTTTTTTTCCCCGTCGGAAACGGGTCCAAATGGCTTTTTCAGAGGTAAAGGTAAAGTACTAGTAACCTCTTAACCAAGGTAATTAAAGAGTGATACAGGCCATTGAAGAACATGCCAAATTCAGTCCAGAAGAAGTTTACAGCATCTATGGACGATGAAAAGTCCCTAAAAACAATATCAAGAGGGCAAATCTGTAAAGGGACCTAATACAGAAAATAAACTACTAGAAAACTGGGCTCAAAGGGAACTTAATTGAATGAGTGGAAGAGGAAAGGGGCTGGAGTTGGCAGGAGCCAGATGGCACCGGCAGATGCAGGACTTTGGGGAAGCAAAGACAAGACAGATGAGGATGGAGGTGAGGCACTTGACTCACAGACTTGCATGTCTGCTCTGCATGCAAGGCATAATGGCTTCTGGTAAGTTGAGGAAAAGTGCTTAAATAGGTAGGAACCAAGTCGCCATATAGTTCGCTCTTTCAGACAGAGAGGACATGGAAGCTTAGGCAAACACTTTACATTGGTGGGTTAGGCGGTTACTGCCAGTGATGAACCACAGTGCAAAGTGATAAATTAACCTACAAAGCTTTACACGGTCTAGCCCCAACATAAATCACAAATATAAACTCTGATGAATTCTGACCCGCTCAAGTAGGAGAACTCACATTTCTCCGATCCTTAAAACTCTTCACTGGCTTCCAGTTTCTTTCAGGATCAACTTTAAAATTCTGTTTCTTACTTTCAGAGCTATTCATGGTCAGGCTCCTCCTTACATCACTGATCTGATCCAGCCTTACACCCCAGCTCGGTCTCTGAGGTCTGTGGATCAGAATCTACTTATGGTTCCACGCACACGGCTCAGGACCAGAGGAGAGAAATCTTTTCAGGCTGTTGCTCCTAAGCTTTGGAACAATCTTCCTCTCTCTTTGCGCTTGATGGAGTCTACTGATTCCTTTAAGAAACATCTTAAGACGTTTCTATTTGTTCAGGCTTTTCCTTGAATTTCTCGAACTCCTGTGTTGTTCTCGGTGTTGTCTTGATCTTTGAAGTATGTACTGTTTTGAGTATTGTTTTGATTGTTATAGCGCTTTGTGACCCTGGTCTCGAAAAGCGCTATATAAATAAATATTACTTACTTACTTACTTACTTACTATTAGTTAGGTTAGGTTAGGTTAGGTAGAACCTTATCGATCCCTCATGAGGTTAGGGTTAGGGTTAGTTATACCACAAATCTCTAAATTTACAGTAGATATGGAGCCAGGGCCTTCAGTTTTCAAGCCCCTCTGCTGTGGAACCAACTACCGGCAGACATCCTCTCTATGTTTAAGAGTAATCTTATATCCATCAGTATTCTGATATCCCCCTGGGGCATAGGCCTTCCTTTTAGTTGGATTAGCTTCTTTCTGTCATCTGCTGTGATTAGAGTCTGCTCTGGCCTCTTTTACATACTGCAGCTGTGCTTTCCATAAAATCCAGTCTGTGGATCGTAAGAACGCACAGGTAGTTAAAGGATGCCACCAATGTCCTTTCCCTGGATGTTCAATCAGTTTGGGGAGGAGAAGGGTAACAAAGTCCTAGATTGGTCCTCTGTAAGACTGGTTAGAACAGCGCCAGCACCGTTCCATGGAGTGGGACAGTCTCTGACACACAGTTCTAGGTGCTTACATACTGTGGACGGTTGGTTGAGTAGTCCACTATCCAGACTGTCAGGTGTGGGTCAAAAACTACCATCTAAGTGTATTTCACTCGTGCCTCCTTAATCAACTGACTTAAGAGTTAACAAGTTTTTCTTTAAGCAACCAGCCAAGTGTTTCTTTAAGTAACCAGCCGGTCCATACCATAGTTACTCCAAAATAAAACATTTTTTCATGAGATGTGACTTAGCCGCTGATAGGCTAAAACTATTTTACTAAAAATATTGCACTCTTAACTGTACAATGCAATATAAACATTCCATAATACATTCCTTTTTTTTTTTTTTTCTTTTTTTTAACCTTTCCCTGAAACACTTTAATAGTTATTTGGATTTCAACCAATAGATCGTATGGATCGTATATTTGATGATTCGTTTGACTCTTTTTTTTTTTTTTTTAAATTTTTTTTATTTACATACCTTCACCAGTTACAATGCAGTACATGTAAACTGTAACAGTCACAGAATACAATTGTATTGTCCATTCTGTGGTGGGGCATCCATTGTCCATCAACAGTTTTTCATAAACAACTTAGTTGTTGGATAAATGTTGGACCCAATAAAACCAGTCTGGTTCCCTGCCAAGAGCTCATGATAACTCACAGTGGCAAGGAAAAACTTCCTTTAAGAGGCAGAAACCTTGGAAGGACCGGACTCGAGGCAGGCAGTCTCCTTCGCAACCGATCAGGCCCATGTCAAATGTATAAAATACACAGGTATACAGACTCCGGTGACGGGTGAAGATATAGAGGGGAGAGGGGCAGGTTGAAATGTTAGAGGTAGGTGTGTGTGAGCGTGTGTGTGTGTATGTGCGTGTATGTGCGTGTGTGTGTGTGTGTGTGTGGTTGTGTGTGTGTGGTTGTGTGTGTGTGGTTTTGTGTGTGTGTGGTTGTGTGGTTGTGTGTGTGTGTGTGTGTGTGTGTGGTTGTGTGTGTGTGGTTGTGTGTGTGGTTGTGTGGTTGTGTGTGTGTGTGTGGTTGTGTGTGTGTGGTTGTGTGTGTGTGGTTTTGTGTGTGTGTGGTTGTGTGGTTGTGTGGTTGTGTGTGTGTGTGTGTGGTTGTGTGGGTGTGTGTGTGAAGAGAGTGCAAGTAGGGACCCAGAGGCACCAACCACCCAACCCTGCATGGTGGGCAGGCAGAACCCAGTGACACCAAGAAGCCACCACACCCCCAGCCAGGCCAGAGGGCACATACCTAGCACAGCAGGATCCAGACATGGGGGCCCAAGCCGCGGCAGGTACCCGCGGCAATCTCCAAGTCCCGTCGCACTCCTGGGTGAATCAGTAAAGTAGTATTGTAATTTATTGTAGTTTTATGTATGTGTTTGTTATGTATAAATGTGTGTGTATGTGGTTGTTTGTATGTGGTTGCGTGTGCATAATAGTATGGGTGTGTATGGGAAGATACATCAAAGAAAATAAACATTAAGGACAGAGGGAAGCCATTGATGTACACGTGACGCATAATTTGTTTGTATAATTTGGAAGTCAGGCAGTTGCGGTTAAGAGGGAGATAATATGGTCCCAGGTTTGATTGAAATTCGGTAATTCATCATTTAGAGACGCCAGAAGTTTTTCATTTGATATATAATCAAGTAAGAGGCCTTTCCAAGTGTGTATGTTGACCTTTTCCTTATTCTTACAGTTCAGAAGGATGGTTTTCTTGGCTATGTTAAGACAAATTAACAATACGGCCTCTGTTATTCTCTGCATGGGGAACCGAGAAGTGTCTCCCAATATACAAATCCTTGGACAGTATGGAATGGTTAAGTTCAGAAATGTTGATATATTACTTGTAACATTAAGCCAAAATGATTCGACCGGTGTGCAAGTCCACAATGAGTGGAAGTAGGAGTCTTCTGTGTCAAGGGAGCAGCTGGTGCATCTGTCTGATTCAGTGAAGCCCATCCTGTGTAGTCTCGAAGTAGTATAGTGACTTCTATGAATAACTTTATACTGGATAAGCTGTAAATGTTTGTTTACATTCTTAAAGAAAATATTGTTGCATATTTGACTCCAAAAATCAGGGTTTGTGCTCATAGCCAGGTCTTCTTCCCATTTTGAGGTTGGTATGCATATGGAGGTGTCTGCCTGGTTCAGTACTGAATATATTTTGGATATTATTTTCTGTGTATTAGGGATGTTTAGTATTTGATTCACTAAGATAGAGTCTTTAGTCGCCATATTTTGTTTGACTATTGGTAAAATAATAGAATGCAATTGCATATATTCCAAGAAATGTGAATTTGTCATATTACATTTATCAACAAGCTCAGAAAAGCCAACAAGCGAGTTACCTTTTACGATATGGTGCAGGTGTGTAACACCGTTTTCCTTCCAGCTGCTGAAGTTTACCATTTTTTTGTTGATCGTAAAGTCTGGGTTTTACCAGATGGGTGAACGTATTGAAGGGGCTATATTTTGTGATTTGGTGATTTTTAAGGTTCTCCACCAAGCTTTTAATGTTGTATTTATCGTTAGAGTATTAAAGCATTGGTGATTTTTAATAGTTTGAGTTATAAATGGAAGATCTGACAATAGGAGGTTGTTACAATGAGCCTGTTCTGTGTCGAGCCAGGAAGAGTCAGACTTTGGACCATGCAGCCATTGAGTTAGGTATTTTAGCTGGTAGGAGAGGTGATAGAGTTCTAAATTAGGGGCTTCAAGTCCACCCTGTGTCTTTGGTTTTTGCAATGTAGTTAGTTTTATTCTTGGAGTTTTATTTTTCCAATAGAATTTGATAATGGCAGTATTCAGTGATTTGAACCAGGAACAGTTTGGTGTGATGGGAATCATTGTAAATAGGTAGTTGACTTTCGGCAGGATTGACATTTTAACTGTTTCTATTCTTTCTATAAGTGATAATGGTAATTTCGTCCAGCGACTTAAATCATCCTGTATCCTTTGAAGTAGTGGAGAGAAGTTCAAGGAGAACAATTCTGATAGATTTGGGGAGATATTGATTCCTAAATATTTTATGTTGCCTAATGTTAGATTGTGAGGAGAAACTAACATTAAATGACATGATTTAGCCTTAAGAGGTGGTAAAATAGTTGATTTTGACCAGTTCACAGTATAACCAGAGATACTAGAAAATGTTTTGATGCTGTCAAAACATTCTTTAAGAGATGACTCTGGCTTCCTAAGGAAGATCAGCACATCATCTGCATAAAGTATTATTTTGTGTTCCCTAGTTGGTGTTGGTATTCCTAAAATTGTTTTATTTTCCCTGATTAAAGCTGCAAGGGGTTCGATGAAGAGAGCAAAGAGAGACGGTGACAGTGGACAACCTTGTCTAGTGCCATTATTTAATCTGAAGTTTTTTGAAATTATCCCGTTAGTTGTGACTGGCCATTGGAGAAGTGTAAAGTGCTCTGATCCACCCTGTAAAAGATTCCCCAAAACCAAATACTGATAGACATGAAAAGAGGAATTTCCAGTTGACTTTATCAAAAGCTTTCTCTGCATCTAGTGATAATACAAAGTCATCAGCATTACTTTTATTTGAAATTTGTATTAGATTGAATAGTTTTCTTGTGTTTTCAGAGGACTGTCTACCTTTGATGAAACCCGTTTGATCTGGATGTATTAGAGTTGTCATGACTCGTTCTATTCTAGAGGCTAGCACTTTGCTAAAGATTTTAATGTCTGTGTTGATCAGCGAAAGGGGTCTGTAGTTAGCTGGGTTGGAGGGGTCTTTATCTGGTTTTAATAGTAGTGTGATCATAGCTGTATTCATTGACGAGTGAATTCTAGTTGTTGATGTGAATTCTGTCAACATTAGAATGAATAGATTTGAGATAGTTGGCCAGAAGTGTTTGTAAAACTCAACTGGAAAACCGTCAGGGCCTGGAGATTTATTAATGGACATTTTATTAAGAGCTATGTAAATTTCCTCTGGTGAAATTGGCCTGTCTAAACTTGTTGCTTGTTCTCTAGATAGGTGTGGTAATTTTAACCCATTAAGGAACTTGCTGATATTGTCCGTGTCTGGGTTTAAATCGTCACTGAATAGTCGTTTATAAAAGTCTTCAAACACCTTATTAATTTCTGCCTGTGAGTTAACATATTTTCCATTGCTATCTTTTACGGTGGAAATAGTTGATTTTTCTTTTCCTTGTTTAATTAAATTTGCCAAATATTTAGCCGATTTGTTGCTGTGCTGGAATTTATTTAGACGTAGTCTTTGTATTTGGAATTTCACCTTTTTATTCAAGATATCATTTAAATCCAGTTTAACTTTCCTAATCTGACACAGAAGAGTGTCGGCTGGGTTTTCTGAGTATTCTACCTCAAGTTCTTTTAGTTTGGTCTCTAGATCTTTTTCTTTCTGTTCTTCAGTCTTCTTCTTATGGGAAGGGAAGGAGATTATTTTTCCGCGTAGCACAGCTTTAGCCGTCTCCCAGAGGAGGGACGCAGAGATGTTTGGTGTATCATTGGTTTCTAGAAAGAAGGACCATTCTTTTTTAAAATAATCATCAAAATCTTTATCCTTCAGTAGAGATGTGTTCAACCTCCATCGAGTGGAAGACTTCAGTTGAGGTTGGATATTAAGACAAAGTGAGGCTGGTGCATGGTCGCTTACAATTATGGGATGGATTTTTGTTTCTGATGTGATTGATAGTAGGGATTTACTGGTCAAAAAGAAGTCTATTCTAGATGAAGTGCGATGTACCTGTGAGAAGTATGTAAATCCTTTCTCATCCTGGTGGTTTAGCCTCCAGCTATCAGCCAGTCCAAACTCCTCCATGTACTGTTTTAGTACTGCTGTTGATACTGAGGTTTTAGTGTTTGCAGTTGAACTGGATCTATCCTGGACTGGATCGAGCACAGTGTTAAAGTCACCGCCTATAATAAGATTAGAACAGGGCAAATCAATTAGATTAGAGAACAAGGTGTGAAAGAAGTCTGGGTCGTCCTTGTTTGGCCCATATACACTCACTATAGTCAGATTTTGTTTGTTATTTAGGGAGATATGAATAATGACGTATCTGCCTTCTGGATCACAAATTGTAGTGTTAAGTGTGAATTTGATTTTACAAATTAAATAAAATAAAATACAAATAACTAATTCTTTCTGTCTGTAGTTCGGATCATAACACCTCAATAATCAAATTATTTCGTTTTCATTTAGAATATTTTCTGTTTTCTTGTAATTATTTAATGTAGATATGCCTACTTTAATGTACGAGTCACTTGTTTTATTTTGTATTTAATTCGTTCCATTTTTGTATTGTATCCACAACACAAAAAAAACCCTGTGTTTTAACAATACTGGTAATAACATTTTTCTCCTTATATGACATTATTGTGATTTGTTCTCTGAACATAATACAGTTGAAACATACCCTCGTAAATTGTAAACAGGCTTGTAAAACAATTGGGAAAATGAGTGTGTTTAGGCTGATTATTCCAGTTGCATAATGAATACAATTCTACAATAAAGTCTGTTTATTAACACTGCAACGAAAACAATAAATAACAGAAACAATGATAACTTGACAATAAAATTAAATAATTATATTTTTAATATTCAGATTTCTGTATTACAGGGCAGTTTCCCATCAAATATTGCTCCATCCACTTGGCTTTGGCAGGGATCGGGGGAGAAACAAAAAATACAGATTCTAAAAAAATAAGAAAAAATATGTGACCTTAAGGTTGAAAATACATTTTTAGAGTTCCCAATCAATGTCATCTTATTTGACAGCAGAGTGCCCAGGAGTATACACACGCAAACACAAGGAGAACCTACAAACAAACAGAATGACCACAAGTTGCCCCACATAACAGAGTTATTACAATTCAAACTAGAAAATTCCTTGGACCTGCAATACATGGCATACCTATTTCTCAGATCAATCTCTGCTGAGCTTAATGCCTTCAGTCTTTTCTGACAGTTTTCCAAATAGAGAAGATGCTTGAAGAAAAAAACAAAACAAAAGAAAACCAAGAAAAAAAAAACTTTGGATCATAACACCTTCAAGCATGTGACCTCGAGGTTAGACTCAATTAACACAGAAATAAACTGTCTGACCACCAATGGTTCATCATGCTGGCATGTCTCTATTTTTAGCTTTAGAGATACATTACTCGTAGGGAGTGCAACTACTCTACAATATGATGTTTAAAAACGAATTACCTTTGTCTATGGCATTAGACTGCAGTATCCGGTAGCTTCTGAGTAAAAGGCATGCAGACCTCCCCTTTTTCTGGTCACAGTGTAACCTATAAAATTAAATATATAGGTTATCCATTTGTCAGTTTAATGGATCACCTTAATGTACATGTGTGACTGAATCGAAGCTATATAATTAAACACGTTTACCTGGTAAACTGTTTTTGAATTCCAGCAACAACCTCTGCAGGACTCGATCGTGTAGAACTCTTTTTGCGAGGATGCAGATCGTATGCTCCAGGGAATAAAGCCTCAGAGAATGTAAAAAAGAAAAGTAAAAAAAGGAGTTGTAGAAGATTTGTAGATACATGCATATTGTACTTACTATCAAGCCAGTGAAATGTGCCCGTATCCTGAAGGAATCTGTAGAAATGGTATCTCTGAAAGTGGTCCACACCAGGCTTAATGTTAGGTATGCACCATCTCCCATCAGTAGGATATCCTCAAGGAGGATTTCTGAGAGGATCGCCTTTGGCAGCTACAAAATAAAGGTTAGATGCAATCCAGAGATTGGATTCACGTAAAACAAATGCATGTGTATGTGATGCTAATGACATGAAGCATCCACTATGTTTTTTCTCTGAGTAATACCCATTATTCAGAGCAACATCATTTGAATTAGGATTACCTCAAGTATGATACACCTGGTGGCCTTGTCAGTCCGAACCTTTAAACGATAACAGTTTTAGTGAATCAATGTGCATGTGCAGAAAAATGAAAGTTGAATGGAAGCCACTTATTATCTTGCTTACCATGTGCATCTTTTTTTCGGACTTTGGGATCCTGTATAAAGGTTTCAGAGTCCCTTGTAGCAGAACTCTGGCTTCATTTAATAAATAATAAAATTAAATTCACACTCAAAACTTCAATCTCAGACCCAGAAGGTAGATATGTCATAATTAATATCTCACTAGATAACAAACAAAATATCACCATATTTAGTGTGTATGGGCCAAACAAGGTCCACCCAGATTTCTTCCGCACTTTATTCTCAAATCTAATTGAGTTACCCAGTTGTGATCTGATTATAGGAGGTGACTTTAACACTTTGCTTCATCCAGTCTAGGACAGATCCAGTTCAAGCACAAATACCAGACCTTCGCTATCATTTGCAGTTCTAAAACAGTACATGGAGAAGTTCGGACTGGCTGATAGCTGGAGACTGAAACATCAGGATGAGAGAGGATTCACGTACTTCTCACAGGTACATCACACTTCGTCTAGAATAGGTTTCTTCTTAACAATCAAATGTCTACAATTAATCATATCAGAAACAAAAATCCATCCCATAACAGTAAGCGACCATGCAACAGTCACACTTGATCTAAATATTAAACCTCAACTGAAGTCTTCCACTCGATGGAGGTTTAACACATTTCTACTGAAAGATTTTGATAATTATTTTAAGAAAGAATGGTCCTTCTTTCTATAAACTAATGACACACCATACATCTCTGCTTCCCTTCTCTGGGTAACATCTAAAGCACTACTATGTGGAAAAATTATCTCCTTCTCTTCGCATAAGAATAAGACTGAGGACCAACGAGAAAAAGATTTTGAGAGAAAACTCAAAGAACTTGAGGTAGATTATTTGGACAACCAAACCGATACTCTTCTCTGTAAGATTAGGAAAGTTACATTAGAATTAAACAGTATCTTGAATGAAAAAGTGAAATTCCAAATTTAAACTCAAACAAAGCAACAAATCAACTAAATATTTGGCCAATTTGATTAAACGAGAAAAAGAAAAATCAACAATCTCTATTATAAAGGACAATAGTGGAAAATCCTTTCAAACACAGGAATACATTAATAAAGTATTTGAGGACTTTTATAAACAGCTATATAATGCAGATACAAACAACGACACAGATGATATCATGGAGTTACTTCATGGATTAAAATTATCACAACGTTCTCGAGAACAAGTAAATAGTTTAGACAGGCCCATATCACCAAAGGAAATGTTCATAGCTCTTAACAAGATGTCCATCAATACATCTCCAGGCCCAGACGAGTTTCCAGTTGAGTTCTTTAAACACTTCTGGCAGACTATCTCAAATCTATTCATTCGAATGGTTACAGAAGTCACTTCAACAACTAGGATTCCCTCATCAATGAACACTGCTATGATTACGCTACTCTTAAAACCTGATAAAGACTCCTCCAACCCAGCTAACTACCTCCCCCTTTCACTGATCAAAGCAAACATCAAGATCTTTAGTAAGGTGTTAGAATAGAACGTGTCATCCCAACCCTTATACATCCAGATCAAACAGTTAATTGGAAATTTGTGTTCTCAACGTTATCAACATTCGGTTTTGGGTAATCATTTATAGCATGGATTAAAGCACTTTGCAATTCTCCGATGGCCACAGTCACAACCAATGGGATAATTTCAAATAACTTTATATCAAACAATGGCATTAGGCAGGGGTGTCCGCTGTCCCCGTATCTCTTTGCTCTTTTCATTGAACCCCTTGCAGCATACTAGAGAAAAACAATACTTAGGACACTTAGGAAGCCATAGCCATCTCTTAAAGAATGTTTTTACAACCTCAAACATTTTCTAAGATCTGTAAACTGGTCAAAATCAACTATTTTGCCACCCGTAAAGGCCAAACAATGTGTGTCAACGTTAGTTTCTCCACACCGTAGACATTAAATATTTAGGAATCTAAATCTCCCCTTATCTATTAGAATTGTTGAATTTCTCTCCACTACTTCAAAGGATACAGGATGATATAAATTGCTGGACAAAATTACATTTATCACTTATAGAAAGAATAGAAACAGACAACTGACTCTTCCTGGCTTAAAACAGAACAAGCTCATTGTAACAACCTACTGCTATTGGATCTTCGATTTCTCATTCAAACTATTAAAAATCACAATTTTTTTAAAACTCTGACCATGAATACAACCTTAAAGTCTTTGTGGAGAACCTTAAAAATCACAAACTCAGAAAAAATAGCCCCTTGAATCGGCTCACCCATCTGGCTGAACACGGATGTCACTATCAACAAAAAAAATGATTAACATTAGCAGCTGGAACGAAAAGGTTGTTACACACCTGCACCATATTGTACAAGAAAACTCGCTCATAGCCTTCTCTGAACTTGTAGATACATTTACTATGACAAATTCACACTTTTTAGAATATATGCAATTGCATGCTATAATTTTACCAACAATTAGAGCAAACATATCGTCAGAAGATTCCATTCCAATGAATAAACTACTAAACATCCCCAGTACAAGGAAAATAATATCCAAAATATATTCGGTACTGAACCAGGCGGACACCTCTATGTGCATACCAACCTCAAATTGGGATGAAGATCTCTCCATGAGCATCAACTCTAACTTTTGGAGTCACATAATGTATGTAATAACATTTTCATTAAGAATACAAACAACATTTACAGCTTATCCAATACAAAGTTATTCATAGAACTCACTGCTTCAAAACTACATCCGGATGGGCTTCACTTAATCAGTCACATGCACCAGCTGCTCCCTGGACACAAAATAGTCTTACTTTCACTCACTGTGGACATGCACACCAGTCAAGTTATTTTGGCTTAATGTAAAAACTAATATATCCTTATTTCTGTATATATATTAGCGTCTCTTAATGACCAAATGTTTAACTTTGATCTAACCTGGACCAATGTCATCTCACTTTTAACCCGACAACTTCCAACCCTATACAAACAAATTTCTTGACATGCTGTACATCACTAGATTCTCACACACACTCGTACTCACAAACACCCACAGGCACATAAACGCACATACACATAGTTGTTCTGGATGGCCCTCTGGCCTGGGTGGCCTTCCATCTTGTGTGATGGGCGGACCTTGGGACCACAGAGACCGTGGACCGCCCATGGAATGCTGCTGTCCCAGTCAGGTGACTGTGCTGCTCCCCGGCTCCTGGGGTGGTACTCGACGCAACTACTGGCTGTGTTGTTGTGGGGCATCCTTGAACCATGCCGCTGCTGCTGTGGTGGCTTTTCGTCCCTCTGGCCTCACTACTCATTGTGTGGAAATACTGAATCAAGTGGCACCTGTTAAATCGAACTTGAAAATTCAGAAAAACGGTGCCCTTGGACAAATGAAGATCTCCTGAGTCTGAAGAGACTTTGTCGAAAGACTGAGCGTCTCTGGAAGTCCACTAAACTTCTTCCTTGAGTGCTGTATCTCTGGGTGATATTTCGGCACTAGTGAACAAGATGAAACCCTCCTTCCTTGTAGGCTTTTTATCAAAGTATTTGATGTAATTGGGCCTTGGGTTACCAATATGGTGAACCTCAAACTTTTCCACAGGGGTTTTTCCCAATGCATTTAAACATGCCATTGTGGAGCCTTTGCTCAAAAAGCCAGGCTTAGACCCAACTGACCTCAGTAATTTCCGGCCTATTTCTAAGCTCCCTTTCTTGTCCAAGATATTGGAGAAAGTGGTGTCTGAGTAGCTGTCATTGTTCCTGGATCAGAGCAACATTCATGAGAAGTTTCAGCCTGGCTTCCGTAAATGTCACTCTACGGAGACAGCTTTACTGAAAGTGTCCAGTGACATCATGATGTCGGTGGATTCGGGTCAATACACTGTTCTGGTTCTCTTGGATCTGTCCTCAGCCTTTGACACAGTTGATCACCAGATACTGCTGAGAAGACTGAGGGATGAAGTAGGACTGTCTGGGTCTGTGTTACAATGGTTCTCATCATACCTTTCTGGGCGCAGTTTCAGTGTATCTGCCAATCAAATGAGGTCTGAATCGGCGGATCTGTTGTGTGTAGTCCGTCAAGGTTCTGTTCTGGTCCCTTTTATTGTTTTTGCTGTACTTGATTCCCCTCGGTAAAATCATTCAGAGATTTCCTGATGTTTCTTATCACATTTTTGCTGATGACATCCAACTCTACTGCTCCTTTGATCCAACTGAGCCCTAGAGTCTGAACAGCTTAGTCAATTGTTTGATAGAAATCAAACAATGGAGTGAAAACACTTTGCAGCTAAATGTGGACAAAACTGAAACTCTGGTTATTGCTCCTAATGATAAGGTTCCAGGGTTGAGTTAGTACTTGGGTGACTTAGTCAGTCTATCAAACTGAGCTTGAGAAACCTGGGTGTTGTATTGGACAAAGACATGTCTATGGTTTAACATTGCAGAAAACTGACCAGAAACTGTTTCATTCAACTGAGAAAAATCTCTAAACTCTTGTCACAACATGATCTGGACTTGTAATCAATGCGTTTGTGTCATCTCGCCTGGACTATTGCAACAGGTTGTTTTCATGTCTTAACAAGAAGGAGCTGTCTCGCCTCTTTTCGCTTGATGGAGTCTACTGACTCCTTGAAGAAAAATCTTAAGACATTTTTATTTGTACAGGCTTTTCCCTGATTTTCTGGAACTCTTCTGTTGTTCTCAGTATTATCTTGACCTTTAAAGTATATATTTTATTGAGTATTGTTTTGATTGTTTAAACGCTTTGTGACCCTGGTCTGGAAAAGCGCTATATAAATTAACAATGGCCGATTTATAGAGCTTCAAAGTTCAGATTTATCTAAGTTTCCCATGGTGCCTTGGGATACAGGAAGTTCATAACACAATCAAACCACCACTGTTAAGCTCAGAATGGAGTCTAGAATAACATGCTAAAATATCAGCTCTGAGGTCTGAGTAGTATTACCCAAGTCCATTTCTGGAAGATCAAGTCTAATTATTCTGTTACTGAGACCATCTTGACAGAAGAATGACAACCTATCCCTCATTTTCGCACCGATGGACACCAGATTTCCTACATAATTACTAGGTGGTCATCAGATTCTGTAAATAAGATTTAATCTTTTTAGCTTCACATGGGCCCACATGACTCCTGAAGTAAGGGAATTAACCCTTTCATGTCCAACACACCAATAAACCAAAATAGATCAATAGGTCAGAGATTCCTTTAGCTACTTGAACAAAAATGTACATGTTAGATATTTAGTCCAGT
This sequence comes from Callionymus lyra, assembly GCF_982586985.1. Lineage (NCBI taxonomy): Eukaryota > Metazoa > Chordata > Actinopteri > Syngnathiformes > Callionymidae > Callionymus > Callionymus lyra. Next base: position 1,706,708 of record NC_141825.1, on the reverse strand, counting down.
GTGAACACACACACTAATTTTCAGACCAGCATAAACAGGAGCAAAAAGCATGTATTTCATGACTGTTGTTCTTTTGCTCTTATTTGACCTCTTTGACCCTCAGACGTATGAAATTTGGTCTGTAGAACCTCTGAAGAAAGTTGCCCAAGTCCATTTCTGGAAGATCAGGTCTGGTTATTCTGTTACACTGAGAGACAACTTTGACAGAAGAATGGCGCCTGAAATTATGAAAGTTATACAACTATTTTGTTGTTATTCAGTTATTATACAAGAACTTACATTTCGCCGATCCTTAAAACTCTTCACTGGCTGCCAGGTTCTTTCAGGATCGACTCAACTAAAATTCTGGTTCTTACTTTCAGAGCTATTCATGGTCAAGCTCCTCCTTACATCAGTGATCTGATCCAGCCTTACACCCCAGTTGGGCTCTGAGGTCTGTGGATCAGGATCTAGTTGCAGATGGTTCCTCGCACACGGTACACGACCAGAGGAGAGAATCCTTCCAGGTTGTTGCTCCTAAGCTTTGGAACGATCGTTCTTTGCGCTTGATGGATCTACTGACTCCTTCAAGAAACATCTTAGGACATTTTTATTCGTGCAGGCTTTTCCTTGATTTTCTGGAACTACTGCGTTGTTCTCGATGTTATTTTGATATTTTAAGTATATATTTTATAGAGTATTGTTTTGATTGTTTAAGCGCTTTGTGACCCTGGTCTGGAAAAGTGCTCTACAAATATTACTTACTTACCTACTTCATTACTTATTTGTGAATGAGTTTCAACTAAAGTTATAATGCAAAGTTAGCTGCTACTTTTGCAAGTGTGGTCATTTCAAGAAAGAAGTGGTTTATCTCTACTTATATCTTAAATATCTCCACTGTGTTTTGCTGAATGTTTGTTTGTGTTTATGTTTGTATTTTGTGGATGTACTTTGGGTGTTGATGGTTAATAATTGAGTAGTGGAGAAGGGGTAGGTTTAGACGAGCTTATGCTTCATCCTTCTCACTTTTTGGACATGTTGGGTAAATATTATTATTGTTTGGCTAATGTCATTTGTTTTGTTTCTATTTCTTAAGTTGACTTTCTTATGTAACATGTTCGAAATAAAGCATTCATTCATTCATTCATGATTCATTAACATATGTTGTCTGCTTTGTCTGAATATTGTTCATGTTCATGGTCAAAGCGGCAGGCCGTCAACAATGAGTCTGGTTCCGCTCGAGGTTTCTGCCTTCTAAAAGGAAGTTTTTCCTCGCCATTGCTCACTGTACAGCTCACTGTACAGTGTTTTGTTTCTTGCTCTTTGTTGAATTGCTGGGATCTATTTTTCCTTAATCAACTGTAGTCTTATTTCAACTGTATAGTGTCTTGAGATAACTTTGTTATGATAAGACACTTTAAATAAAATTGAATTGAATTGAATTGAATGTTGAACTCTATGTCGATCTCAAACTAGGGTTAACAGATAACTTTTTACAACTTCTAAATCACCAATAGTCATTTTCACAACACATTACCTGCACTGAGGATAAATACTATGGGACCATTATTCAAAATGACATAAAATTGTGCTTTATTACAGGTTTCATACCAAACAATTGTTCACAGATCGTCACAAATGTCACGAGTAACCATCAGAGTGAATCTGCACGACGTTGATGGTCTCATCCTCAGTGAAGACTTGTCCTTCAAAGCCTCACCAGTCAAGCCCATGGTGCATCTTAAAAGAATAAGACAATAAGAATGAACAGCTGTACTGTTCTTCACTTGCTAATTAAACTCTTACCTTGCTGTGACGTTGCCATGCGAGACAACTCTTTCAGGGAATCACAACGACTTGACAGAGACTTCCAGAGGTGGTTCATCTCTTTCTCAAGAATCTTTCACTTCCTGCCGTCTCCTTACTGCCATAACAATGTCGAAACCTCTTCTCTTTGAAAGCAACAGAACCTGGGAAACATTGTGGAACAACATATGTTTTTAATAAAGTTGTATGATTATGATAATTTGAAGTTTAAATCTATTGAAAAAGATGTGTTTCCAACAACAGAACCCATAAAACCAGAAATTTTACATTATTACCACACATGACTATTTTAATTAAGTGTGAATGCTGTAACCATCTCACCTGCTTTTGACATGTGTTTGGTGGTGCTATTTTAGAGAGAAAGGAATTGACCCCTTCCACCTCTTTTTCAATAAGTCCAGCACTTGTCTGATATGCAGCACTCCATCTCACCTAGAAATTAACATAGAATTGTATTTTAGATTATTTACATGATGGGATGTGCTGTAGGTTTACAAGTTTGTGTTCACTATGCTTACTTCACATTCAAAGTCATTATGCATGAACCACAGAGAGAAAGGTTCATGTTAAGCAAGTCTGGGAAATTCTTGCAGGTCACTTCCATGAAAAAAACGACCAAAAAAACCTACTAGTGTTTCTTTTGCAGGTACAAGGGGTAGGCAAAGATCTCTCCCCTGTACATGTTGAGGGTACAAAGGAGCACTCCAAGGCTACAGACTGCTAGTTCCAATCCCTAAGATCTATGGGAGGTCCCTCTGGATGCAGACCAATTGATGATGTTAATATTATGATCACTTTTAAATATAAATGTGTATAAATATAAATAACTTGTGACATCATCATCCTTTGCTATGAAGACACCTTTGAAAATGGGTTGTTCCTCTTCTGCTCCAGTTTCTAGAAGCCCGATCAGAAGGTCCCGGAGTTTCTACCACGTAGTTGAATATTTTCATCGTTCAAAGATTGCTGGAGTTCTTGAAAAAACGCCTCTAGTAAATCAGTAGTGAAGAAAGTTTGAAACATCAATGTGTCATTATAAGTAGTCAAAATGCTAGAACGAGACTTGCAGATTCATACAAGCACGACAGCCTCAAGAGCAAAGACTACCTCTGTCTGGTCATGTTCTGCGACAGGTGGATTGGTGGTAGCACTGTAATAGATTGTAATAGAAACAAAGGAATGTTATGCTTAGCAGGCTGCAAAGGAATTGATTTGAGCAGTAATAACTGACTACAAAAGCAAATATACTTGATCATGCATTCAGAGACAAGCTCTCCATGTTTCATTCATCCATTGTGTTTCCCATCTGGTTTATGTCTTTATCTTGGACTTTAAAAAACTTTTCATTATTATTTTATATTTTTATTTTCGTTTAAAAAAAACAACAACAGATCAAATCCCTCATCCAAAAGGGTTAAAATAAACTCCCTGATAACATACATCAAATATGTTATCTGTATAATATGCAGAAGTGCCTGAATTAAATAAAATAAAAACTTAAATATTAATTAAATAAATCTCATACCATGGCCTACCAATACAGCAAACTTTTATTGGAATATAAATATATTTTTGTCCTTTCAAAATAACAAACAAAATACGCGTGTGAGTTGCATTAGAATTTTAAAAGCTATTCAGTGTTTTAGCGAACTAGCTCTCGTGTTAACACACTACAGAAAGTTACATTACAGGTAATGAAACATTGTCTTGAAGCAATAATTATATCTTACCTCATTAGATGAGTAACCTGCACCTTGTTCCGTCAAGTTACTGCAGAAGTGTGATGCGGAAATTGGAAGGCGGCTGACACTAAACTACAGAACTGGACTCGGTCTTCATACAAGCACATCTACAATTGACAATTATTGACGTCGTTGTTCGGCATGTTCTTCCATGGCGCTTTTAAACAAACGAGTACAATATCTAGTTTTATTCCTGTGGTCTGATGGGAATACATTCCGTGCACGGCGGAGGGATACAGTAATGACGTGATCTGATAGAAATGGGCTATCAGCATGTTTTGATCTGATTCTCGTCTGAGGTGTGTAAAAAATAAAGCTCAAAAACAGATTAAATGTTGAGTTGTAACACCTGAAAATATAATAATAACAGTACAGTCATTTTTACAGGACCTTTTAAGCATGTATTACTCTGCGAGAGCCTCTTGACTTCCGCGATGAATGAACAATCCAAGTTTCCAAAAATACAAATTTAGCATTTTTACTGATTTATGGGCGCCTTGTACCACCTTAAATTGGTTCGAGGTCGGTAAGCACAATCGGGGGTAGAGTCGCACTGTCATCATTTATCATTTCAAGTGCGCTTCATAGTTGTAGAATTATGGTAGCCAAATGACAACACTGAGACGTCACGTCACGTAACCAGGGCATTGAAGATTTAGGCAACGCGTCAAATGTTACCCGCTCAGTCTTAATCTGATGTTGAGGGGGTTCCCTGTATATCAGATGGGTGACTCAATGCGGCTAAAATCGACATTTATGTTCCCCCTATTGTGTCACCTGAGTGATTGCTTGGGGCACTGACCCAGCATGGGACGGTTGACGACTTGGGTGTGAGGATCTGTTGTTAGTTAAGACCCCCACTCTACAGGCTTTCCTACACAGTGGCTCTGCTGCATGTTTTGGTGTCAGCTGAAATGATAAATATATTGGCATTTTTATGTGAGTCACATTTTATCTTTTTGCTTGTTGAGGTATCTATGGTCAGGCTCTGGTCTAGACCCTTCTCTTTGAGGTCCTGACCTTCTCCTTGAGAGCCTTAGTGTTCTCTTTACAGAGCGCCCCTCATGCTAATTCAGCATCTTCACCAGCTAGTAAAGTGCGAGCGCCTGAGTCCATTGTCTTCACACTTTAACACTCACGGCAGCTCACTTTAACAGGAGTGTCCGCTTACAAAGCAGTAGGTCGTAAACCACAAAAAACTATTGACACAGCTTGTGATTAAGTAATTCAATAATTTTCAACAATATTTCATTAAATTCAAATTGTTCTTATGTATTGCGGCTAATTTCATTGCTAATATTTGTATTCAGCACATGGCTATGATAACTTATTAACTATAATAAAGTATTTGTATAATTAAAAATGTCATTGTTGCTCGAATGACATGCTATGCTAATTGAGATAATAGAAAATAAAAATGTATTTTTTTGACACAAATTGTGGTTTTATTTGATTTATGCATCTATTAGTAAAACTTACAATACACTATGGAATACGCACATGCTAACACACATGGTTACACACACACACACACATGCTTACACACATGGTTACAAAGACAAGCTAACATACATGCACACTACCACAAGACCTTCACTGTGACCCCTAAAGGCTTGACCTCTAAATATTTTGTTGATTTTAAATTTTTTCCAGCGTTAAGCCAGCAAAAGTGTTTTCAAAGAAGTGTCTTCAGATGCATCTTCGGAGAAAGATGAAAACACGTCACGATAATAGCGTTCTCTCCGTCTCTTCACCAACAGTTTGACCTTCAGCATTGTGGAGCTAAGCAAAACGAGAGCCCACGTCCGGGAAAAAGAAGCTGAAATTCTGTTTCTCCACTTATGCGTTTATCAAAGGCCTTGTGAGAAAGAAAGATATTTTATTCCTCAGTAACTCACGACTGCTGTCTGAGGTCATGCAGAGGTCGAGATTATCATGCATTTTTAATATTCATCAGGTGTGATTATGTTGTTAGATGTTGCCGCACTCCCACTTGTTCAACGCTGAAATTTTACTTTCAGACGGGCTAAAATTGCTCAGTGTGAAAACTATGCATGTTTCCATGTAGAGATTAAACCTGGTCAACAGTGACTCGTCCCATGAAAAAGGATTTATTCTGCATGTAAATCTCAGCGAATCATTAAGTGTTCAATTGATTCCCGCTAACGCCCTGCCAAGTCTGGGGAATTCATGATTTAACTTAATGAGTTGGCCCTTTCCGTAACTCAAAAATCTCACATCAGCAGCTAAGTAGCGATTGAACTAAATTTGTCACGCCGCTTTAAGACTGAAACAAGTCGGATTCACTCACTCCGGTGTCTGCACAGATGAGAACAATTTCATTTAATTTTTGTAGTCGGTAGAAGCTGTTTGTCTTGTCAAAATAAAATGTTCTAAGTCAGGATATGAACTTGACAGCAACAAATGATGGTGAACTACTGTTGTGTACAGGTTTAGATTATTGTCAACTCGGATGTCAAGTTTTAATTAAGTAAATCCTCTGTGGTTTGACTCATAAACACTTTAATTTATAGTTGCCCAGATACTATTATCTGAACTCTACCTAAGAATTATTCAAATCAAGAACTTATGTGACTCATAGTTTTGACTCAAGATCTCTCCCTCCAGCCACGACGATTAGTGAAGCGTATCTTCAATCATCTCGCCATGTTGGACTTCTGATCTGAACCTCTGACTTCCTTCTTCTATCCTGGTAAGGTGGAGGTCTTCCTACTCCTCCTCTTCCTCAATGGATAATTCATCAGTGCTTCTCAGAGCGGCTCCCGCTGCCGACTGTGATTTCCACTGGGACTATTTCAGGGACTTATCCCACCTCAGCCGGGAATTAGAGGCTTGAGTGGAGCATAGCATTAATCACAGTCACCTGAGTGTACACACACATACACACATACACACACACATACACACATACACACAATCACACACACACACACACAAACACACACACTCAAGTGTGTGTATTTATGTACTCATTAATGTGTGTTAATGTACTCATACACGTGTGTTTGAATATGTACTCATACACGTGTGTTTGAATATGTACTCATACACGTGTGTTTGAATATGTACTCATACACGTGTGTTTGAATATGTACTCATACACGTGTGTTTGAATATGTACTCATACATGTGTGTTTGTATATGTACGCAGACATGTGTGTTTGTGTATGTGCTTATAAATATGCGTTCGTATATGTACTGATAAATGTGTATTTGTTTATGTATTCATACATGTGTTTTTGAATATGTACTCATACATGTGTGTTTTTGCATATGTACTCATACATATGTGTTTGTATATGTACTCATAAATGTGTGTTTGTATATGTACTCATAAATGTGTGTTTGTATATGTACTCATACATGATTGTTTGTATATGTACTCATAAATGTGTGTTTGTATATGTACTCATACATGTGTTTTTGTATATGTACTCATTCATGTGTGTTTGTATATGTACTCATACATGTGTTTTTGTATATGTACTCATTCATGTGTGTTTGTATATGTACTCATTCATGTATGTTTGTATATGTACTCATTCATGTGTGTTTGTATATGTACTCATACATGTGTGTTTGTGTATGTACTTATAAATGTGTGTTTGTATATGTACTCATACATGTGTTTTTGTATATGTACTCATTCATGTGTGTTTGTATATGTACTCATACATGTGTGTTTGTATATGTACTCAGACGTGTGTTTTTAAATGAATGCATAGGTTGACATAGGTTGAGTGTTAGAGCTCCCTAGTTGGTCTTTTGTTTGTGTGTGATCTGTTTAGATGTGTTTTATGTGTGATTTATTATTGTTATTATTCATTTGGTATTTATGTTCTTTTCATTTTTGCGAGTTTTTTTTTTATTGTTTCACTTGTGCGTATGTGTGCTTGCATTTTACTACTTTCGTGTGTGTGTGCAAGAGCGTTCAAATGTGGGTGTGTTAAAAGGAAACACATTGATCATGAATCGAGCGACTCCCTAAGAGAAACCGAGGAGAGAAGTTCAGTGAATGTCATGCGGTTTGTAGGCGTGTTGTGTGTCACTATAGGTAGTCTAGAGTGATTTGCTACATATAAAACTAAATAACAGCTTAGGTCAACTGTGACTTTAAAACAAAACCAAATTACCCGGCAAAAGGTCCCTGTGTAACTGTCCTGCGAATTCGTCACTGGTTTGCCTCTGTCCATGTCACAGTCAAAGTTCCCGTCTTCATCAACGAAAAACAGTTTAGTCTGCAACAGCTTTGTTTGTGAGCACTTTACTTGACGACATCAATCCACGTTAACAACATCATCGTTTCCAGATCATCTCCATCAGGCTTCGTTTGTGACATCTGGATGTGGAGGATAAATAACACACAGAGGAAACCTTAGTTTTTCTCTGGAAAGTATGGACAATGCAGATATTTCAATGTGTAAGTGGAAGCTAAGCAATAAGAGGAAAGAGAGCAAAATATGAAAAAGTGTAACACAATGAGGTAATAATATCAAGATTGTCCACGAAGAAATATGATGACTACGATTAGATGAAGAGGGACTTCTTCCATCCTCGTCTTTTATTGCAAAAGATGAAATTCATGAAAAAATATTAACTAGAAAAAGTTTGGAAAGTCTGTGGTCCTGACGTAAGAAAGAAAATATCCCTTCAAGTGTACTTGTTCTACTCTCATTTGTCCTTGTTTTTCCATCAGGTGTCCTTGTTCTTCCATGCTTGACTTCCCATTATGTGTCCTTGTTCTTCCATCAAGTGTCCTTGTTATTTTGTCAAGTGTCCTTTTTCGTCTTTCACGTGTCCTTCTTTTCTCATGTGTCCTTGTTCTCCCATCAGGGGTCCTTGTTTTCCATCTTTGTCTTCTCTAGCGTGTCCTCATTCCATCCATTAAGGGTCCTTGTCATTCCATCAAGTGTCTTTGTCATTTTCTCATACAGTATGTCCTTGTTTTTCCATTTGGAGTCCTTTCTGAATTTTTTTTTTTTTTCTAACTCACCCAAGTTATTCTATTATATGCCTTTTTTCTCTAGTCTAGTGTCCTTCTTCATCTCTCATGTGTCCTTGTTCTTCACTCATGTGTCCTTAATTTTCTCTCATGTTACCTTGTTCTTTTCTCATTTGTCGTTGTTCCTTCATCAGTAGTCATTGTTCTTCCATCGAGTGTCCTTGTTCTTCTCTCATGTCTCCTTTTTCCCCTTCCTCATGTGTCCTTGTTCTTCTCTAATCTGTCCTTGTTCTTCTCTAAAGTGTCCTTGTTCTTCTGTCAAGTGTTCTTGTTCTTCTCTAATGTGTCCTTGTTCTTCACTCATGCGTCCTGGTACTTTTTATCATGTGCCTTTCCGTCAAGTGTCCTTGTCCGAGACAGTTTGAGAAACATTTTCTTTCTCATTTAACTTGTAAATTGACTCAATTAACTTGAGGACGCTACAGAGCTGCCCCTCCCTCCACGTCTCTCTGAAGCAGCAACTTACGAGTTAAAAGAGCAGCAAGGGCGAACACGGTGAGCCTGGGAAGCACAGATGAAAGAAATAAGTCCACATTTGTGCTGTAATTAGAGCCACTGTGCGTTTGAAGACAAGCAGCTCGTTTACCAGCGCAGATCCACAAAGATTTGGAGAGAAAAAACGTGTCAGAGAGAAACTTTGTAATTCTTGTAAAAGGACCGGCTGAGTCTAACTTTCCCTTCAAATAAATTGACAACAAATTCACACTTTGCTTTGTCGCAGTGCTTCTACTGCATTGCCAGACTGCAGCAGAACCAGGTCCAGTGCTTCTGGAGTCCTGCACTCCGCTGAGGGCACGATTGAAACAATAGCAAAGCAAAGCACCACAACCTTATTCTCTGAAGATGCCCGAATGCACTGCATTGATGTAGAAACAATTAGAGGAAATGTCACTGCCCAAACACATACATAAATACAAACTAACTCACACAAACACACAGCAGAACCATACACACACACACAAACTCAATCACTAGCTCACACACACTCAGAAGTCAGTCATATGTGCATCAAAACCATAACAACATTTTCAACACTTAACAGAGATAATGCTAAACATTGCCTCCAGAATTGAGATAAGAGTAAATAAGCCTCTGCACCTAAATACATTTAATCTCGGGGAAGGGTCTGCCCCCCATATAAGCCCACTGCTCGCCATTCGTCTCTCTTTTGAAACTCAATGACGGAGAGAAGACCCAGCTGGGCGAACAGTTAGAGGGCTTTGCATGTACTAATAGAACTGGGATTACATCCAGGTAGCTCTTTTTATTATTTTTTATTATTTCTCTTTACTCTTTTTTTTATCTTCATTTTCTATGAATTACATGCTCCACCCTTTACCGTTTATAACTTAGGCGAAGGCCTTAGAAAAAAGTTCACTCCTAGCTGGGACAGAGATCTTCACTCTGTTACCAAGAAAAGAAAACCATCCCACCTAATCTCACTCTGTTGCCATTTACTGTCTCCAAAACTGTGTGAGACAGAGAACCAGATCACGTAAATAAAAAGGCACAAACTTGGCCTTAGACGACCACGATGCAGCTTGACAGATATCTTCAGCCGCATTCCTCTGAACGCTATGCACCTGGTCAAGTGGGCTCTCCATCAGGGGCAGTGTGACCGGCTACCTCATTAAAATTTGAGAATTGCACTACAAATCCAATGAGCAAAAGGCTGAGAGGATCCTCAGGCTCCAGCATTCTTTGTCCCGTAAGAGACAAATAGCTGATTGTATTTACATAAACTGGCGGTACATCTAACATAACAGCCCAGAGCTCATACAGGTGTTCCCCCTGGAAGCAAACAGTTCCACTACTGGTCTCCCAAACCTGGCGCCAGTTCTGTGATATTATACCTGGGGAGAGCTCCCACTCCTCCTGACAATTGTAATTCAGAATGGAGGCTGCCACGCGGAGTATACCTGGTGACCTGACACCTCTCTGCCTGTTCAGATAAGCCAGTGTTGTGCAGTTGTCTGATCACATGTCTCCCTTCTAATTGAGGAGAAAAATGGTGGAGGACCTTTTGAAACTCTAACAGTTCAAGGTAATTTACGTGTTTTGGTGTTTTCCACCACACTGTCCTGTCCACAAGTCCCGCCCCAGCCGGTCAGGGTCTGTGAACACATGAGTGTACTGATGTGCACAACCCAATATGACTACTTTCTGGTAGGCTTGGAGAGTTCCAGAAGTCTATGTCCTTCATGGCGAGGGCTGGAACAGTCAGCATGTGGCCATTGTCTCGAACTGGATGAAGTCGGAGCCGAACCCCGGTCAGATTTAACAAACCCAGCCTGACCACTCGGTGGGCTGCCGCAATAAGATAAGTAGTGACATTATGTCTTTGATTGGTATATATGAGGTTGTTCGAACCTTGTCTAGCTGGTGTAGGAACGTCACACTTCTCTCGTCTGATAATCGAGCTGTCATGCTACTGGAGTCTAGATGCAGACCGAGGTAGGGCATGTGTTGACCTGGTTCTAACATTCTTTTCTTCCAATTGCGTATGTGACACAAGACTAGAGCAGTTTGATCCTGCACCTCTTGTCGAGAGGATGCAAGAATTAACCAATCGTCCAAATATGTCAATTTGTTGACTCCTCTCGACCTAATCGGCTCCAGTGCTGCCTCCACACACTTGTCCTTAGAGCCAGGGAGTACCCAAATGGCAGGCAAGTGTATTCCAAAACCTCGTCCCCTACCTCAAAACGTCCACATTTTCTGTGGCGAGGAATGATCGTCAGGTGAAAAAAAGTATCGGTCAGATCTATTGACCTCATCCAATCGTCTAGTCTGACACTTTCACACCTTTCGTCCCGTCCCTCTCGTTGTATGGAGGTACTCGTGGGGGCCCCCGATGACAAGGGCCGGTTCGATGCTAAAGTAGGCAATGTTTCAACGGATACTTCCACATTAACTTCATGTGTGGATGTCTGAGATGGTTTAAAAACCATCCTGCGTGTTAGAAACTTCATCCACCGTAAGAACGTGGCCACCATCTCGTTTGTTTTTGTTATCGGGGGAACCACTTGCAGCTGTCAAGCACTTGTCTATGGTTTTTAAAACCCAATTCACAGTTTACCAGGCTTGATTTCTTTGCATAGGACGAAAGTAGACGGAGCGACACTTTACCGTGACTTTTTTATTGCCACACCAACCTTCTTAGCTTCGTTATTAGCATCAGAATAGCTACATGCTACATGTGATACCGCTAATATCTTCCCCCTTATGTGTTGAAAACTTACCACATGATATTTCTCTTTCTCGTCTCGGATTCGCTGGTTTAGAAGAGCGTGTAGATTCATTATTTTCTCTGGCGGTAGCCTGTTAATCACCGGTGACAACAAGTGTAGCGGCGCTGAAGTCAGAATTTACATTAGCCGTTGCTGAAGCTACCGTAAATACTGTGGCCAAGGAAGGCAGACCTACGCTGTTAGTCTTCCCCTTATGTGCCGACATAATAACAGTTTCAGATGTGGAAACAGACTTACATGGAACACTATCATAGACTTTCCTACCTTTATTTTGATAAGGGAGCTGTCTTAATGAACCGTGTGCTGCTCGAGTCGGACCGCCCCCCTGAATGCGACGCTTGGTCCTGCGGTGGGTCAGGTTTGGCTGGTTTATCCAACCATGGCGAGGGCCAAGCATAGTTTGACAGCTAATCCAGGTGTGGTAGACCTTGGTCCAGTCAAAGCCCTGCTCAATACAATATAGCGCATAGGCGGAGGCAGTACCTTTTCCCGCCAGCGGCGCAACTGCTGTCTACTACTCGAACATCCAGAGATTGTCCATCTTAGGACACGTGGCCACAGGCTTCGGCTTAGGCTCGTGCTCCCTTGCCATCATCCCACAAGTAATGTCCAAGTTCGGTTCGGAGGTGGGGGTGCATGCGGTTGCAGACAACCCGATGCGAGCTGCCACCGATATAAAAATGGATGGCAAGTCGTCTAACAGGAAGTGGTGTTCAGCCGTGGCTCCGGCAGTGGAGGATGTAGCTGGAGTTTTCTCATACAGAGACTCGGGGTCCTTAAACTTATAGATTCAACGGTTGTCCTACTCCTTATACTGGGACCATGCATTCCTAGGTGGTGAGAAGGTCGGTGTGGCCTACATGGTGTTAGCCACCGGGGTGGAGCTAGCTGCTATAGCAGTAGTTGCAAATTTACATATTTTTTTTCAAACTCCAAGCAGCATTAAAATCAGAAAGGGAAAGAAACAACTACAAAAAAACATTCTTAATCAACGCCAACTTACATGTATGGTCTTTTTCACTTTTGTCAGGTGATGAGCTCTTAGCAGGAAAACGAGGAGGACCAACGTCTGTAGCCTCCCATCAATCCACCTTCCTTATAAGAAGTCTGTTAGATAAGTCGTCTCGTTGACTTTGAATTTTGCAGGAGCCGAATTGACCACCGACGGAGAAGTCTAATATTTGAGGACGAGCCTATGTGAGGACACGTGCAGGAACTACACGCTGCGACTCTTGTGGTCAGTGAAGGTTACGCATACGCTAAAAAAGAGACCTTCCTTTTTTGAAACTACCCCGACCCCCCCTTATTGGTATAACCTTCACTGTTCAGCCCTCCCCTGTGCTCACTCCTCCCTTGCATACATCTTCATAATCTGTCCTTCAAATTCTTCTGCGTCTCCCTCGCTCTACTCCCCCAACTCTTGGTGCTAAAAAGAGAGAATCAGGAGTTTCTTGTTGATAATGATATTCACCATTTTTTAGTGACTTTACATTCTCCTCAGAAAGTATAACACTTCAAACAAATTCAAAACATGATCAACATTTATGTGATTAACATGTTGATGCAAGGAATAAACACAAACAAACTAAACAGTTATATGAAGGCATCACACAGACAATCTACAGCCAGGAGAACACGTTTGACAAAGAGTAGTCAAATACTAGTTCATCAAGGAGGATGGAGTGTTTATTGTAAAAAACAATCAGATTCAGACAATCAGATGTTTTCAATTTTTTCCCATTTGGTTCTCATTCAGGGTACAAACAGAACAAAAACACAAATCTTGACATCTAACTGTATACCCCTCTATATAATAATACAAAATATAATATAAAAAGTTAAACTGGAAAACAACATAAACAAATGAAATACCTTGGTGTCACTCTATCTAAAGGTCTTCACAAATTATATGATGTCAATTATAGACACACAGACCATGAAATAAGGAAAGTCAAATGATTAGCATGCATTCATCTACAAATGTATATGGAACGGTAGAAAACCAAGAATTAAATATGAAATACCACAGCTCCCCAAAGACCAAGGAGTCCAAACTTCAAAAATGATCACTATGCAGCACAACTTGGACCTCTAACACCTCTGAGCTTCTGGAAGAGTCTTGGAAAAAAACAACAGACAATGTATAGCCCCTAATAATTTCTGTCAAACTGGTAAGACTGTGGGGGCCTAGACGTTAATTTTCTTATCTCGCATCTGAAGCGGAGCCTCCGTGAAAATTTGTGAAACGTTATTTACCCACCTCTTAAAGACATTTGAATCTAGTTCAGGGTAAAAACAGAACAAAAACACTAATCTTAACATCTAACTATACACAACTATACAAAATATTAGTCAAACAATTATGTTCAACTGGGAAAAAAATAGAGTTCCTAGTATTAAAACAAAAATATTCATTAAGAGAGAGAGGATTTAACATCTGTAGTGTTACACTAACATCCTCAGAAGAAGCGTATGAATGTTACATCCAACAGTTGTAACAAGAATTGGAAGTTAACCTTCGATGCCTCAACATCAGTGATGAGACAAGAAAATTAAAATTAGAAAAAGTAAAATGAAAGTGTGTGTGGTGTCAGTATATGGTGCTACCAAAAGTTAAACGGTTTAGAGTGAAATTTCTGATCCAGTAACAAAACCATCATGAACATAGTTTAGAATTTTGGAATTGGGCAGTGGTCAGAACCTGACATGAATGGAGTGAGCATAAGTGCCTTATACAGGAAAGTGTTTTTGTTATAGGCTAAAAGAACTACATCTAATATGTAATAATGACACATCTAAGGTTAAACTAACTGTTAAAGATAAAAATGTAAATTAATTCGAACACATAAAAGTGAAACAAGTTCCATTAGGCTCATTGTTGGGCAGAATTGAGTCATGTGTAACACATGTCTCAACAGGGGGGATGTTAAGGTCAAAAGGACACTTTGCAGCAACAGCCATCCCTCTATACTGTGAATAATTTTATTTTTTTACTTTTTGTAAATATTATGTTTAAAGCTTAAACACAACCCACATTAATTTTCATCGATGACGTTCACATCGAACGTCATCGATGTTTGATCGACATTCCTCTCACTGTGTGTGATGACACATCAGCGCTGCCGTCTGTCCAGACCTCAACGAAAGGTGGTAAGATTTTTTCATTTCCTCTCTTTAATTCGACTTTTACAACCGAGTTGAACGTCAGTGACAGCTGGTACCCACGTGACCGCTGCTCGCTTCAAAAGATCCCGCTCTGCGCGCCTGTCAGTGACGCGGCGTCGTCAGTGACGTCATCGGTGCTGAATGTGGGACTTCTTAATGTTCGCTCCATTATTCTTAATGATCTTTTCACAAGAGTTAATTTGGATTTATTATGTCTTTCTGAGACTTGGCAGAGAGAGGAAGAGTTTATTCATCTGAACGAACTCTGTCCAGTAGGGAGCGCTGTCCTGGGGAAGCCTCGCCTCTCTGGTCGTGGAGGAGGTCTTGCTACTGTTTTTAGGGAGAGTTGTTCTTGCAAAGTGATTCAGACACAGGAATTCACTTTTTTTGAGTCTCAGATGATCTTGGTTGGTTCTACAAGACCTTTCTATTGTGTGTCAATCTACCGTCCGCCTGGTCCTGCGGCGGTGTTCTTGAAAGACTTCAGTGACTTCTTATCTTCCATTATTCAGATGGAATCTGTTCTTATTCTTGGAGACTTTAATCTTCATGTTGATGACGTCACATCTTGTTCTGCTAAAGAACTTTTAACTTTAACTGAAGCCTTTAATTTTGAGCAACATGTTTCTGAACCCACTCATCAAAAAGGCCACATTTTAGACTTAGTTTTTACTCTTGGCCTGAACATTTCTAATGTATCTGTACATGATGTCCATCTGAGTGATCATTCTCTTGTCTTGTTCAACCTGGACTTCATCCCTGAACCTAAGCCTTTGAAAGTTAGGTCTCAGAGGCGTGTCATCTCAGCCGATACTGCAGACAGTTTTTCTGCTATGATTGACCGTCTTTCCTTTGATGACTGTCCAGATGTGGACAGTTTGATTCACTGTTACACTGATCATTGTGTTGAAATACTGGATCAAGTGGCACCTGTTAAATCGAACTTGAAAATTCAGAAAAAACGGTGCCCTTGGAATAATGAAGATCTCCTGAGTCTGAAGAGACTTTGTCGAAAGACTGAGCGTCTCTGGAAGTCTACTAAACTTGAGGTGCACAGACTTCACCTCAGGGATCTGTTGACTTCTTACAATGAGATGGTAGAAACTGCTAGATCTGATTACATCAGAAAACTGGTAGCAGCAAATAGGAAAAACCCCAAAGTTTTGTTTGACACGATTAATTCTCTCGTGTCTCCTGCTCCTCAAATCACGCCGGTCTTCTGTGAAGCTGACAGCAATGCATTGTTGAGATTTTTCATTGACAAAATTAAATTGATCAAAGAGAAAATCTCTCCCCCTTTGTTGGGAACCCCTACTGTCTCTGAGCCCCTCTCCTCCTCTTGGTCTTCCTTCACTGCTGTATCTTTGGGTGATATTTCAGCACTAGTGAACAAGATGAAACCCTCCTCTTGCTCAGATGACGTCCTTCCTTGTAGGCTTTTTATCAAAGTATTTGATGTAATTGGCCCCTGGGTTACCAATATGGTGAACCTCTCCCTTTCCACAGGGGTTTTTCCCAATGCATTTAAACATGCCATTGTGGAGCCTCTGCTCAAAAAACCAGGCTTAGACCCAACTGACCTCAGTAATTTCCGGCCTATTTCTAAGCTCCCTTTCTTGTCCAAGATCTTGGAGAAGGTGGTGTCCGAGCAGCTGTCTTTGTTCCTGGACCAGAGCGACATCCATGAGAAGTTTCAGTCTGGCTTCCGTAAACATCACTCTACGGAGACAGCTTTATTGAAAGTGTCCAGTGACATCATGATGTCGGCTGACTCTGGTAAATTCACTGTTCTGGTTCTCTTGGATCTGTCGTCAGCCTTTGACACAGTTGATCACCAGATCCTGCTGAGAAGACTAAGGGATGAAGTGGGACTGTCTGGGTCTGTGTTAGAATGGTTCTCATCTCACCTTTCTGGGCGCAGTTTTAGTGTATCTGCCAATCAAATGAGGTCTGAATCGGCAGATCTGTTGTGTGGAGTCCCTCAAGGTTCTGTTCTGGGTCCTTTATTGTTTTTGCTGTACTTGATTCCCCTTGGTAAAATCATTCAGAGATTTCCAGATGTTTCTTATCACATTTTTGCTGATGACATCCAGCTCTACTGCTCTTTTGACCCAACTGAGCCCCAAAGGCTGAACAGCTTAGTCAATTGTTTGCTAGAAATCAAACAATGGCTGAGTGAAAACACTTTACAGCTTAATGTGGACAAAACTGAAACTCTGGTGATTGCTCCTGATGATAAGATTCCAGGGTTGAGTCAGTACTTGGGTGACTTAGGTCAGTCTGTCAAACTGAGCCTGAGAAACCTGGGTGTTGTATTTGATAAAGACATGTCTCTTGTTCAACACTGCAGAAAACTGACCAGAAACTGTTTCCTTCAACTGAGAAAAATCTCTAAACTTAGGAAAATGTTGTCACAACATGATCTGGAGCTTGTAATCCATGCGTTTGTTTCTTCTCGTCTGGACTATTGTAACAGTTTGTTTTCATGTCTTAACAAGAAGGAGCTGTCTCGTCTGCAGTTGATTCAGAACTCTGCAGCGAGAATTCTGACCCGCTCAAGTAGGAGAACTCACATTTCTCCGATCCTTAAAACTCTTCACTGGCTTCCAGTTTCTTTCAGGATCAACTTTAAAATTCTGGTTCTTACTTTCAGAGCTATTCATGGTCAGGCTCCTCCTTACATCACTGATCTGATCCAGCCTTACACCCCAGCTCGGTCTCTGAGGTCTGTGGATCAGAATCTACTTATGGTTCCACGCACACGGCTCAGGACCAGAGGAGAGAAATCTTTTCAGACTGTTGCTCCTAAGCTTTGGAACAATCTTCCTCTCTCTTTGTGCTTGATGGAGTCTACTGACTCCTTTAAGAAACATCTTAAGACGTTTCTATTTGTTCAGGCTTTTCCTTGAATTTCTCGAACTCCTGTGTTGTTCTCGGTGTTGTCTTGATCTTTGAAGTATGTACTGTTTTGAGTATTGTTTTGATTGTTAAAGCGCTTTGTGACCCTGGTCTCGAAAAGCGCTATATAAATAAATATTACTTACTTACTTACTTACATTGTATAATAAGATAAGATATATAAGAAAACAATTTTTCATTTTTAGATTGTGAAGATTGAAGTGTTATAGACTTTATGGAGGTTAATTCCATGTAAAAGGAGAATTCATTGTTTGATCATCATTGATGAGCTTTGAAATTGATATTTTTTCTGTGGAATAATGATACTGTATTGGTTGAAGAATTGTTGAGGTTAAAGTTTTTATAGTTGTTGTTGTAAGAATTTGCAATTGTAAACATTTCCATTTGCAGAAGACGTCTAAAGCTTATCTATTTGGGCCCTATGTCAACCGAGAGGAAGAGTGCCTATGTTTCAGCCTGGTCTCCAACCACTATGAAGCCAGAGACTCACAAACAACCCTCCAGGAGCCCTCATCTGACTCTAATGTGACCAATACAGATGTTCGGACTGCTTACGCTCCTATCAACCCAATCCTTTTGAGGGAGAACCTGAGACCCCCCAGACCCTTCCTACGTCACCAAAAGAGGAGGTGGATGGTTGGATGCCACTAACGCGGTGACTGTAGAATTCTTTTACCTGCAGAAGTTTCACTCTCTGATAAAGAAGCTGAACACTCCAAACTTCATTCCGGCCGTCCAACACTTTCTGACTGGAAACAACATTGAGGCCGATCATCACAGAGTGACGATTATTACAGAGATTGTTTTGCTCGAGCTGAAATCTTCAACATTCATCCTTCCTGCGCTCATCCTTTGTGAGCACAGCGGTGTGAAACTACAGATGGAGAATCTGGAGTCTGGATCTGAAATCTGGGAGAGAGCTTGATTTTTCAACCACGAGCAGAAGACGAGATGGCTCCACTCTACGGGACACTCGCCTACTATTTCCCCAGACATTCCCCCTCTAGAGAGTTTGTAGGATATTTGAATAAAGCCGTTGAAAACTAAGTTTCATCCCGCGAACACAAGGAATTTAAAAAACTGGAAATCATGTTTGAGCAAGTACAATCACTTCACCTACATCATTGGGACACTATGGTGAGAACCACGTCGTCTTTGTGTCGAGGAGGATTTTCAAAAACCTTCCAAAACTTTTTTCAAGAAGTGGGAAAACAGACAATTACCATGAGTCGACTACTCTGTTTTTATACCTTTCTGTTTGATGTCAGTGTTGAACTTTTACAGTCCAAACATCCGATGAACGTCTCACAAGAAATCGCTCTACTACACATTTTCTTCTGCAATGAAACATGTGTTTGGATCAGTCAAATGGTTCTATAAAAAAGCTGTTTTGACTTTAACACACAAGATTTAACACTTAAGACGAGCGAGATGTCAAGTTTTTTTTAATGACTACCTCCTTCCATTCTGTGAGCTTGAAGGATAACAACTAGAAGAGATAGAAGTGTGTGTCTTGGCACTTGACACTTGTCTTGACACTATTCTATAAAACAGAAACAATAAACCATTTATAAACTATGTGAAAACCTACAATTCCATAAAACATTTGCAATCATAGCCATGATAAACATCTGAATTGTTTCCATCATCGTGTTGAGAAACCATTAAAAGTTACAGAGTTATTGTCGTGTACATACTTTTAATACAGAAACAGGAAGAAAAATAAAATGTATTTGTAAAAGTTGATTGTTGAATGTTTATTGATACATTTTCTTAACCCGTTGTTGTGTTTCTCTTTAGTCGTTTTCTCATTATGATAAAAAAAACAAAACAAGGTACGTACCTTTTACAAATTTTTGGTCATAGTTTGTAGAAGAAAAAGTATAAGATCATTTTTGTAATAAAACAACAGAAAAGTAAAAACATAACACAGCAGAATGAATTGTTTTAAGGAAACGTTTACAATTGCAAATTCTTGGAGCAACAACTATAAAAACTTTAACTTTAACAATTCTTCAACCAATACAGTGTCATTATTCCAACACAGAAAACATGTATTTCAAAAACTCATCAATGATTATCAAACAATTAATTCTCCTTTACATGGAATTAAAGTCTATAACACTTATCTAAAAATTGAAAATTGGTTACAGTTCTTATCTCATGATACAATTTGAGTTGTGTTTAAGCTTTTAACATAAGATTTACAAAAAGTAAAAAAATAAAATAATTCACAGTATAGAGGGATGGCTGTTGCTGCAAAGTGTCCTTTTGACCTTGCCATCCCCCCTGCTGAGACATGTGTTACACATGACTCAATTCTGCCCAACAATCAGCCTAATGGAACTTGTTTTACTTTAATTTGTTAGAATTCATTTACATTTTCATCTTTAACAGTTAGTTTAACCTTAGCTGTGTCAATATTACATATCAGATGTAGTTCTTTTAGCCTAAAACAAAAACACTTTCCTGTATCAGGCACTTATGGTCACTCCATTCATGTCAGGTACTGACCACTGCCCAATATAAAATTCTAAACTTTGTTTATGATGGTTTTGTTACTTGATCAGAAATTTCACTCTAAACCTTTGTTAAACATTTGGTAGCACAATATACTGACACCACACACACTTTCATTTTACTTTTTCTAATTTTAAGTTAAGTTTCTTGTCTAATCAATGATGTTATTGTTTTAAAATTTTTAAATATTGGCTTATTTCTCGGTTATAGTAGTCTGTAACTTCTAGATATCTAGAATAATCCTCTCTCTCTTAATGAATAGTTTTGTTTTAATACTTGAAACTCTATTTTTTCCCCAGACTAATATTTTGTGTAGTTGGGTATAGTTAGATGTTAAGATGAGTGTTTTTGTTCTGTTTTTACCCTGAACGAGAACCAAATGTTTATAAAAGGGGTTTGTGAATAAGAAAGTTGTAAAAAGTTGTTACAATATTGTAAGAAGTGGACTCAAATGTTAAATACGAGAGAAAACAAAATAAAACATTGGTAAGTTCTATTTCCAAAAGGCCTCAACTTCTATTTGGTACACAAATCACTTTGGTAATCTCTTGGTAAAATCTAACTCAAAGTCATTCAAGGATGCTCTAAACACAAACGGAACAAGAGGCTTGACCTACAATGTATATTAACTTGCGATGTCATTTTATTTTTCACTTCCAGTAGAGACCTGTTCGAAGATGACTGTGTTAGGAGGACACAGTGTTAAGATATTTTTCTTTACAAAAATTGTCTAAAGTTTCAAGTTCCACATTCCAGAGTGCTAGGGGGACCCTTGTATATCATCGATCATCGATCATTAAGACAGTTGCTGTACCAGGGGGCGGGGCATAGGATGAGTAGGGGTCATCATACGTTGACTGGTACCAGAGGTCAAAAGGTCATCAAATGTCCCAGGGGGGTCATAAATCATTTTAATGATCTCGGCTGCAAGTGGTTCCTCTCACTCCAGTCCACACAGTCACGTATTAGACTCCTCGTCTTCGCTGTTGTCCCTGATGCATCCAACAATGGCAGTGTCGTCAGCATACTTCTGGACCAGACTCAGCTCGGAGTTGTAGCTGAAGTCTGAAGTGTAGATGGTGAAGAGGAGAGGTACTGTCCCCTGAGGTGTTCCTGTACTGCACACCACAGTGTCAGAAGTGATGTCCATCAGCCTGACATACTGTGGTCGATCAGTGAGATAGTCCAAGATCCAGGAGACCAGACCAGGGTACACATGCATCTTTGTAAGTTTATCTTGCAGCAGAGTGGGCTGGATGGTGTTAAAGACACTAGAAAAGTCCAGGAATAGAATCTTCACTGAACCGCTTCCTTTATCCAGGTGGGAGTAGGTCCAATGCAGGAGGTCTGTAATTGTTCAGCTCACTTGGCCCGATTTTTTGGATCGATACAGGAAGTTTTCCACAGAGTTGGTACTTTCCCCAGCTGTAGACTTAGCTTGAAGACATACTGGAGTGGCTCAGCTAGTTCAGCAGCAGTCGAGCAGACACCTTGTCAGGACCAGCAGCCTCCATGGACGAATCCTTCGAAGTAGATCGCGTACCAGGAGTGAGGTGATGCTGGGAAGCGGTTGTGTGGAGCTGAGGGGGGCACAGGAAGGTGGGGCAAGTTCTGAAGCGGGCTGCAGTGAGGGTGAGGTGACCTGCTCAAACCTGTTGAAAATTTGTTGAGACCGTTTGCCTCCTCCACCGTGTCCACTGCGGTCAGAGAGGACTTGGTCTTGTGTCCAGTGATGGTTTTAATACCATCCCAGACCTCTCTTATTTGTTCCCCATTCAGTTTCTCTTCCAACCTCCTCCTGTAGGTGTCCTTTGCCTCCTTCAAGTATCGCTTCACCTCGTGCTGTGCTGACCTCATGGCGTCTCTGTCCCTGCTCCTGAAAGCCACTTTCTTATTTTTATTTTATTTTATTTTATTCCGTTAATAGTGTTAATTTTTTAATATTGTAAATAATTTGTATATTTTTAAGATCGTTTTATTTTATTATCTCTTTTATTATTTCTTTTTTTCCTTGCACTTTATTCTCATTGTGCTGTTGTAAAAGTGTGTTTCCCCTCTGGGGATGAATAAACGTATTCTATTCTATTCTATTCTATTCTTCCTGTTAAGGACATTCCTGACCTCCTTTGTTAACCACGGTTTATTATTAGGGTAACAGCGGACAGTCTTAGCAGGGGCGACAATGTCTATGCAGAAATTTAAATAATCCATTAGACAGTGTGTCTGACCCTCCATGTCCTCATCATGAGACTTCAGAAGCACATCCCAGTCTATGGTGTCCTCCACAGCTGGTGTCCACTTCCTGGTTGTCCTAGTAGTCACAGTCTTTCTCTGAACCAGAGGAGTGTACTGTGACTGAAGGTGGACCAGGTTATGATCGGACCTTCCAATTGGAGGAAGAGGTTTGGCTTTGTATGCATCCTTAAAGTTGGAATAAAGAAGGTCAATTGTCTTGTTATTCCTGGTGGAAAGTAGGCAGTGTAGAGTCCAGGTTGGCGTAGTTAAAATCCCCCAGAGATGATGATAAAAGCATCAGGATGCTGATTCTGAAGTCTAGCTGTCATTGTGTGAATCTTCTCACAGGCAGATGCAGCCGCAGCGCTCAGAGGCATGTAAAGACGATCGATCATGTGACTGAACTCGCGTGGTAGATAGTATGGCCTCAGGCTGACAGCCAACAGTTCTAAATCCTGAAGGCAACAAGAACAAGACTTTCTTCACAGTAACGTTTCCCGGGCCTACACCAGCATTTATTCACATACATGATGAGTCCTCCTCCTCTGCACTTCCCGCAAGCATGTCTGTCTCTGTCGGCTCTTACGGTTGGGAAGCCTGGCAGGTCCACGTGAGTGTCTGGAGTCAGCTGAGTAAGCCAAGTATCTGTGAAGATCAACAAGCTGCTCTCTCGGTAGATCTGCTGGTTGTTGAGAGCAGACAGCTCGTCAATCTTGTTTGTCAATGAATTGACGTTCCCCATTGTGATCGTGGGGATCGGTGGTCTGTGACATCTCTGATTGTCCGTTAGCCTAGCCTTCATTTTCTTGCAGGCTCTACATCAACAATAGCGACGCTGAAGTTTCATCGGGATATTGTGACGATCTCCAGCCCATGCCATTCACTTCAGTGACAGTAGATCCTCTCTTGAGTAAGAGACACATTAAAATCAACTTTATTGAAAAGGGAATGTTAAATAAAATAAATATATAATCAGCAAATTAAACATCCAGACAACCCTTTACCTCGGCTTGTTAACATAAAATCTATCAACTTTGGTTTTCTGCTTTCAAGGAACTGAGATAAACTCTGCTTTAACCCATGAGTCTGTCTCATTTAACCCTTGTACATCATAGTTTCTAGGAAATCACTAGATGTAACTTTTGTTATTGTTGAATTACTGAATTATTCCTGCATCTTGACTCAACTGCTTCTGAGCTTTAACTGTTCCTGCTCTTGCTTTTAAGATATTTCTTTTCCAGCAGGATGTCGTCGAGGCCACAAATTAAAAAAGAAGCAGAGGGCTATTGTGTCTCTTAGAACATTTTGAAGGTATTTCAGATGGTAAGTAAAGACTTTTTCCTCCACTGACTTCGGACTGCTAAGAAAGTCTGCTCGTTCTTTCGGAGATAATTATCAACGGTGTCAGGAGCCCCAAATGGAATTTGGCATGATATAAGCGGCATTCAAAGAACAATATAATTTGCCTGCATGAAGAGCTTAAGAGCGACTCTGCTCCACAGGAGCGAGTCCGAGTTTCATTCTCATAAGGCTGAGAGGCTAATCGCTTAATTCGCTTACGCTGATATTTTCACTCTCAGAGTTTCATATTTTAACTTGCATTCGATCAGCAAAACCCAAACAAGATTTGTTTGTAAGAAACAAACAGGGAGTTAAACGTGGTCTACCTACAAATGAGTCCATCTTACTTCTTCTCATGTCAATTTCGTTCATTTTATTCTTCTTATTTTCTCCACAGGGTCTCCAGAGCTGGAGACTGTCCCAGCTACATTCATCAACCAACCTTGGTAGGAAGACTATGGAAGGAAACCGTAGTACAGAGACCTAGCCTCAGAAGTAGATCTAAAACAAAACATCAATCAACATACAGGAGGAGCACATGTCAGTTGACTCATGCTGGATTTTAACCCACAACTTGCTGTGAGGCTGTGCCACTCATTTTAGTTTGTGGTATTGCTATAGGAAAGTAAAGTCCTGTTAAAGAACTGTTAAGTCACTTCTACTGAGTCACAGAAATTGTACAAGTATATTCATAGTAATTTCAAAATCAAGCCACTGTCCTTTATGGCCCTCAAGTGGACTTCCTGTTTGTGTGATTCAGAATAGGATTTTATGATTTTATAACCAGAAGATTTTTGAAAAGATATCAAGAAAAATGTCAGGGTTTTTGACGGTTTATGAGAACATGATGAGAGTATCCTTGTGTCACATAATGATAAGAAGAAGTTCCTGAAATATAATCTGAAAATCTTTAGGGAAACTCACATGCTCCTTTTGACGAGACCGTAACTGAAAAAAATCACAGATGAATCCAACACATGAGCGGGACTGTTGCCTCACCCGAGCAAACGGAATATTCTCAGTCAGGAGAGCTGAGTGGCTCATTATCGAGCTCCTCTTTGGTGGAACACTTCACATGACGATGATCCTCCAATTTAAAGTTCAACCTTCTAAACAATCTTTCCTAAAGCCAGTCATTTTAATGCTCTCGCTGCAAGTTCCAGTCAAGAAGGGATACTTACTTACAACTATAAAAGCTCTTGAGAGGGATCAGAAGTCTAGAAGTTTTTTTTTTTTAATTATTACCAATAATCACTTAAACCACACAGTGAGAGGAATGATACATATTGTTTATGGTTGTAAATAAATATTTGTTTAAAAAATCATTAAAATAATGGTTTAAATTGTTGTTCAGAATTATGGGTCAGTGACAATACCCAGCAGGTGCTTCAGTAAAGTGAGTGACAAAGAATGTTTACAAACAGTGGCATTTATACAGTCAAAGTTGGGCGCGACTCCCCTTCATTGGCTCCTGGTTCTCTGGACCTCGGATCTGGTTGGCTCCTGATGTTCGTCCCCACGTCTCCGGGAAGATTAGGGCATCTCTTCTCTTGTGTCAAGAGTCATGGGTGGGACAGGTGACTCCCTCAAGGCAGTTTTTGCCCGAGATGCTTCCTGCTTTTTGGTCAAACTCATTCTTGCACAATCACTCTATTCTTACCATGCTTCAGGTGAAGCATGATCAGTCACAAGATTGGTCATAAACTCAGCCAGCAGTTTTCCATGTGCTTTGGGTGTAAGCATCAGTTTCTGTTGGATTCAATCTTTTATAATTAATTGTTATCTACATTCATTATATGATATATTTTACCTAGATGGTTTCATGCACACGGTTCAGGACCAGAGGAGAGAAATCCTTCCAGGCTGTTGCTCCTAAGCTTTGGAACGATCTTCCTCTCTCTTTGCGCTTGATGGAGTCTACTGACTCCTTCAAGAAACATCTTAAGACGTTTTTATTTGTTCAGGCTTTTCCTTGATTTTCTGGAATTCCTGATGTGTTATCAGTTTTATCTTGACCTTTAAAGTATATACTTTATTGAATATTGTTTTGCTTGTTTAAGCGCTTTGTGACCCTGGTCTGGAAAAGCGCTATACAAATAAAAATGACTTACTTACTTATTTATATCCTATAAAAGGTAAATATTATTAATAATAATTCATATTTAAACAATAGGTATATAGGTGTGATCCTCCCACAAGAACCCATGAGATCTTAAAAGAAGACAAAAATAAATAAATTGATGTTTTATCGAATCCTGCAGACAAAGGTGATGCTTGAGGAAGGAGCCTTGTTCAATCCAAGACCTACAGGGGGCACTGTTGAGTTTTAACAGAAGTTTAGCGGTTAAAAAGAGGTCATGAGATTTATTTTTTATTTCATGTTTTAAATGCATTTATTCATGTTCCCAGTGTTCACGTGCTTTTGTTTGAACACCAGTTTGTATTTTTAACTCAACAACAAACATCCGCTGCAGTAAAGTGGGTCGTATCATCACGTGGGTGCTGCTCCTCAACTTGTGCCTTAGGTGGCCTCGAGGTTGCTCCTAAACCACAGTTTCAACCTTGGTCGATCTCTGTGAGTCGTTGCTTCAGCTATTAAGTGAAGCAGGACGTGTGGGAGACCATTCTGTGGCGGTGACTCAAGTTTTGGTGGAGCGGACGATAAATGTGAGTCAGCAGATTTACTCAGCTGCTGCTGACAGATCACCGGCCTCACCTCTCAGTCTCACACTCTCACATTTCTCAGTCTCACATCACACCTTTCTTAGTCTCTCACTCTTACACTTCCCATTTTACCGGCACAAACTTCTCTGTCTCACCCTTTCACACGTCTCAGTCTCACCAACACCCATTTCGGAGTCATACTCTCTCACACTTCTCTGCTTCAACCTTTTACACTTTTTGCTCTCACATCACACATTTATTAATCTCACTTTCTCCCACTCTAAATCATCCTTTCACACACTTTTTAATCTTACACTTACACAATTCTCTAACTCAACCTTTTACACTTCTCAGTCTCCTCACACACTTTTTTATCTCACCCTGACACACAGTCTTACCCTCATACACTTCCACTTTATACTTGCACCCTATGAATCTAAATCTCACCCTCTCGCACACCTCAGTCTCAACCCTGTCAGTATCACCATCTCAATTTTACCCTCACACACTTCTGTCTCACAACTCACGCACTTCTTACTCTCACACATCTCAATCTATAACAGTTATTGGTCTCCCAGACTTCTCTGTCTTAAAGTCATACACCGTTTCACATGTTCAGTCTCACCATAACACTCTTTCAACCCCTCACCCATCTCAGTCTAAACCTCACAGAATATCCACTTACACAAGCCTCCTACTCTCACCCTCTCACACACCAAGATCACCAGATCCTGCTAAGAAAACTGAGGGATGAAGTGGGACTGTCTGGGTCTGTGTTAGAATGGTTCTCATCATACCTTTCTGGGCGCAGTTTTAGTGTATTTGCCAATCAAATGAGGTCTGAATCGGCAGATCTGTTGTGTGGAGTCCCTCAAGGTTCTGTTCTGGGTCCTTTATTTTTTTTGCTGTACTTGATTCCCCTAGGTAAAATCATTCAGAGATTTCCTAATGTTTCTTATCACATTTTTGCTGATGACATCCAGCTCTACTGCTCTTTTGATCCAACTGAGCCCCAGAGGTTGAACAGCTTAGTCAATTGTTTGGTAGAAATCAAACAATGGCTGAGTGAAAACACTTTGCAGTTAAATGTGGACAAAACTGAAACTCTTGTGATTGCTCCTGATGATAAGATTCCAGGGTTGAGTCAGTACTTGGGTGACTTAAGTCAGTCTGTCAAACTGAGCCTGAGAAACCTGGGTGTTGTATTTGATAAAGACATGTCTCTTGTTCAACACTGCAGAAAACTGACCAGAAACTGTTTCCTTCAACTGAGAAAAATCTCTAAACTTAGGAAAATGTTTTCGGAACATGATCTGGAGCTTGTTATCCATGCTTTTGTGTCTTCTCGTCTGGACTATTGTAACAGTTTGTTTTCATGTCTTAACAAGAAGGAGCTGCTCTCGCCTGCAGTTGATTCAGAACTCTGCAGCGAGAATTCTAACCAGCTCAAATCGAAGTACTCACATTTCTCCGATCCTTAAAACTCTTCACTGGCTTCCAGTTTCTTTCAGGATCAACTTTAAAATTCTGGTTCTTACTTTCAGAGATATTCATGGTCAGGCTCCTCCTTACATCACTGATCTGATCCAGACTTACACCCCAGCTCGGGCTCTGAGGTCTGTGGATCAGAATCTACTGATGGTTCCTCGCACACTGTTCAGGACCAGAGGAGAGAAATCCTTCCAGGCTGTTGCTCCTAAGCTTTGGAACGATATTCCTCTCCCTCTGCGCTTTATAGAGTCTACTGACTCCTTTAAGAAACATCTTAAGACGTTTTTATTTGTTCAGGCTTTTCCTTGATTTTCTGGAACTCCTGTTTTGTTATCAGTATTATCTTGACCTTTAAAGTATATACTTTATTGAATATTGTTTTGATTGTTTAAGCGCTTTGTGACCCTGGTCTGGAAAAGCGATATACAAATAAAAATTACTTACTTACTTACTTACTTACCTCAGACTCACACATTTCTCAGTTTGACCCTTACAAACTCTAAGTTTCAACCTCTCACACCACTCAGTCTTACCCTCACACACTTCTTAATCTCACCCTCTCACACTTCATACGCTCTTGTTGATGTCAGTCAGACACTTCTCAGTCTCACTCTCTTCCACCACACACACAAAAGTCACATGAGCAGAAGCAGCGAGTCAGCCATCACTTTAATAGTTTTCTAGAAATGTAGCAAAACTACGGCAATGACAAACCAGACAAACACGAGAGATTAAACTTGAGTAACTTCAATCCAGAGTGTTGGCAGGAGTCCGCTGCTCTTTCTGTCTCCAGACTTGGTGGCGGGAAACGTCTGTCTGCGATTAACATTCCGAGTTTCTGCTTCAGACATTCAGTCACGAGAAATTAGAAGTGCATGCTCTTTCATTTCACAACACCGAGCAACATTCAGAACCTTCCTGCGTCTTCTTAACACAGGTAATGTATTTGTGATGTAGCTTGACTGAGAACAACATGATAAATTGTTATAAAGATGATTCCAAAATTAAAAATGTTTCCACTTAAATTAATTACAATTTAATGTACAATATACATGTTTGAAGTACAAGACAAGTATTTATTAACTTTTCATTTGTTTGAAAAACAATTGAAAGTAAAAATGATCAGTCAGATGAAGAAATATTACCAATTTGTGTATTTACAGTTCAGTGATCCCTCGTCTTTACGATTGAAACAAGCAGATTTAATATTCAAAATCTTGTAGTGCATTTGATCAGTGACAGACATGGTAGAAAACGTTAA
Organism: Callionymus lyra; assembly: GCF_982586985.1. Classification (NCBI taxonomy): domain Eukaryota; kingdom Metazoa; phylum Chordata; class Actinopteri; order Syngnathiformes; family Callionymidae; genus Callionymus; species Callionymus lyra. The sequence goes on along the minus strand of NC_141825.1, from coordinate 1,677,290 downwards.
AGCTATAAAGTGGCATATGCAGGGTTTGTCTTCACTTTACAGGTGAAATAAAAGGTGAGTGCAGGAGTTGAAGAGGAAGATGCAGGTGTTACCTATGTCCAGGTGAGAACAGGTCATATACAGAACTTTGGTGTCACCTGTCGCAGTTTTTGGTCACTAAAACTGTATTTATTATTTGCAAATAGAAAGAAAAATGATTCCACTGATTACCTATAACCGGGTAACAGTGGAGAGGTGGTAATGTGATGCTCGATAAGCAGCGATGTACCTGGTGGTCACATTTCATGGTTTTGTTTTTTATTGCATTGTAGCTTATGACTTGAACAAAATTCAATAATTCAATTGCGACATTCAAAATTAAACATAAACAGAATACAGAGTTGTTTTTTTCATCTGGAAAAAACCTGTAAAGATGTTTTGGTTCAGAGGTATTACTTTTTTGCACATGCTTAAAAATGTGTTAAAACAAACAATAGCTTTGTAAATAAATGGAGATGTAAAGAGAATGTAGGAACTAAATAATATATTGAGAATATATCACAAAAAAATAAATAAACATAATAAAAAATTTAAATCACAACCACATGTCCGTGTGGTTAAGCTACGCAGCAAGCTGGCATCAACCATCTTTTTTTAGACATAGTCTGAAAACGAGTTGTGGATCTTCAGGGAAACACTAACATGACAGTGACAGAGTTGTATCTGTTTACCTCTTCTGGTGAGATCCTTGCTGGAGGGAAACAAGATAACATGCTGCTTGCTCTGGAAAATCGCTTTCCCACCTTAGCCATATTGAAAATCCCAAATGTGATTTGTTGCTTCACTTTATGAACCTTCTCCTCTACCAAACAACCACAATTACATCCAGACGTGTTATAAAACGATTAAACAAAGGAACTATCTGTAGACCAGCGGTCGCCCCAGATCTCAATCTTTGCAGCACGTTCATACTAGGGGGCCAGCGTCTTGTCCGTCTAATTACAGCTACAGCTTTCTAACCTTCCGAGTCGTCCGTTTCATCACTGGTTGACCATAATTAGCCTGAGCCCACAGGTCCAAGTGCAAACTGCCGCTAGCTCCCAGACTATTTTTCTCTTCAGATCTCTTTCGTCTAATAACGTGTTGCTTGTTTACACCTCTCACTTTGTTGGTTCATGAGTCTCTCGCTAAATTCTTTAACAACAAATGTCTTTGACTATGAATGTCTTTTAAGACAAATTTCTTTGACAATGACTAGAAAGAAAAATTGACCAGTAGGTGACCACGTTAAATACAAATAAAGTTTTTTTTTCCAAAGTTTGCTGACTTCTTCTTCTTCTTCTTCAGTATATTGCAGATTGTGTTTCTTTGCAGTATATTGATTGTGATTTTCAACTATAATGTAATTTCTTTAGTTGCTTTTTTAAATAGTGGACTATAGTGACTTCATTAACTACATTAAACAGTATAGGTTGAGTTTTCTTTAGTGATGATCTTTCCAACTTTTTTTTGACAATTATTTGCACTTCTTCCTCTCATATAGCTCTATACCCTGTAGACAAAAATCTGTGTTTTTTCTTAAGAAAACTCTTGAGTCTTACTTCACCCTTTTCAGTTCACAGTCAGAAAAAACACATACATCCCCCACAAGAGGTATGAAATAGTTCTACATTGAATGTAAACTAAAATATTTTCACACTGGTTGTAGATTGTTTTATCATCAGAAATGGTTAACCCTGGGTTTGTGTGTTGATGCTAATGAAATTAAACGGTTTACCGTCTTATAATATTTATAGTACTGTGTTTATGATTAGTTTAACATCTCTGTACACAATGATATTGAACCGATATTTCAAAGTATTTCTCAGCCTCAAAAAGCACAGAAAAACAACATTTCTCATGTCATGGTGTTGAGAGCAACAATGTGTATTTGTGTCCCTCCATCAGGTGATTGTGCAATTGTTGTGATCGTTTGTCTGTACACGTGAAAGGAATCCCAAAGGTACATTTTTTTTTGTAAAAGTGAGATTCTGACGGTCGATGGCGGCGACGTCATTCTTTCCGCCAGAGACAAAGGTTTGTGAAAAACAAAGCTGCGCCTCCTCAGAAGGTTAGATCCAAAATAGCGGCAGCAGCAGAAGAGACAGTTGCAGAAGCAGACGGGAGGATGTGCGAGCGGCTTGTCCCCGTAGAGACTCCTGGTTGATCTTGCCCTGGTTGACTTGCCCATGTGAAGATGCTGATTCAATTGATAGGCTGTCGCGCTTTGAGCACATGTCGTAGAGGTTTCCGGAGAACTGCATCTTCTTGGACTCCTGACGAAGAGACTCCCAAACGGCTGCCGCTTCCTCCGGACAGCCAGCCATGGCCAGGTTAGCACAGTCATGGAAGTCATCCCACGACCTGTGAAGAGACCATTTGTTATACTAAATACAACCAATTATGTTGCTCTTGTCAACCTCAAATTGATGTTGATAGCATCCACTTAACACGTATCACATCCGGACCAACATCTAACAGGCGTTGTTCAGGCTTAATCCTTCACACTTGCCAACGAGCTTCCACATGAGGAGGAGACAGACGACTGGAAGCAGATGTTCAGTCTTTGCTCGGCTGATGCAACCGTGTACTATTGTTTTAAGATTGAAACACAATCGGACACATACAAGACAGCAACCAAACAAAACAAAAATTAAAGTAAATAAGAGAAGGGAAGTTTTGTCTAGTGGCTGGGTTTTAAAAGTAGTCGCATGGAACCAAAAAATGCCCATAGGCTAACTCAAAGTAATATTTTGTCAAGTTAGTCTCTGGAACCTAGATGTGGCCATACAATACCTAAACTCAACATATATTATATAGATAAAGCCTTTATCTTATAAATATCTCCCTACCTAAAAATCAATAGCGTGGTGATAAAAGTGATCATACTATGTCTTAAAACTTTCACCTGGAACCTATAAACAAATACTTTTGAGGTGTTTAACCCAACATGGTTTAACTAGGAGGAGGCCCTGGCGAAGGCCCACTCAGTGGACCTGGAAAGCTGATATGCCCTCAGAAAAAAGACATTAATTTGTGTTTCCTTCTGTTAGATTACAATTATTATACACTATATGTATACGCCATACTTAAATTAATGCTAAAAGATCATCAAAATATGAAGTATAAATGACTCGCTTGATCTAAGAGCTTAAATGTTTGACTACACATTTACAATCAACATTTTACTCCAGACTGATTCACACTGTTTCAAGACAAGCTTGAAACAGAATTAGAGATACGACACCGGTTATTTAAAACATCTGTTTATCCGCCAATCACACCTTAAATCGTAGATCAAAGAACGAAGCAAGATACATCCGGGAAAGAAGACGGAAACCCCCACCCGAGAACATTTGAATGATTATATTACAAGAAAACAAATCAGGGTGTCTCTCTACGGGGGATCGGGACACAGGGAACTTGAAAGAACCATTTGGCCAGAAAGAACGACCCCCTGGGCGGGAATTTTTCCTTAAATATAACAATGTTTCTACAGATCGGGGCCTTTTCTCCCGGGACTATTGACATGTACAGTCGCCGGGAGAGAGTGTGTCCGGTCGCGATCGTAAAGCTTGTATTTTGTTTGACTTGGAGTGGCGATTTAACGACCCGTGACACACTCTTGATTGTCCATCTTTCTCCACGAAGCGAAGCATAAGAACTGGGACGGACTAACGTCGTGTTGGAGCGACAGAACGGACTCTGTGTTTTGATCGTTTTACTTCAGCTCTAGTTTGCTAATGGACATGTTGTGAGAAGTTGCCAGGATAGAAACTAGAATGTTGCAGACTATTTGGTGACTTTGGCTCAAGGACGTTTGTTCTGGCTCAACATCTGACGAGCTTCAGTCCAAGACTCCAGCATCTCTGACAAGATGGATCTATCTTTAATGTCAAAAGATGTTCACAAAGATGTTCTCTTTGTAGTTTATCATGGACAGAGGAACACAATTATGAAAATGGTGTGAGTACAAGGTACTTGTTGATGTTGGTTTTAGTGAAACAGATGGAGCTGTTATTTGACTTGAGAGAAACTCACATCAGCTGTGTCAGTAAAGGTTAAATGAAGATTCCAGGATGAGATTTCTCCTCCAAACACTCTGTCTGTATTCTGTCGAACACTCACTCAGCAGCCTTCCTGACAACACTCAGGCCGTAACAAGTCTGATCGTCACCGTCAGAAGTCTGACAATTAGAGTTAAAATGGAGCTCTGACCCGTCCAAAGGTCCGCCATGCACGTCGGCCATGTTGAAGTAATGAGAAATGCAGCAGCGTGTGGAGATCTGACGGCACTGCCGGAGCCACTTTACAGCTTTTGATTTATCACTGCGGCAGCTGAGCGATTGACCAGGACTTAAATTTAGACAAACGAGCTGAGCAGCGCTCAGTCTGACGCCCAAACTCACAACATCAGCATTTGACTGGTCCCTGCTGTTCACATGGAGCCCTGAGTGTGTCCTGCTGTCCCCTAGTTGGTGTGCCTTTGTTAGAGAGATTTGGTTACTGTGTTAATGACATGTTCTAAAGAAGTGTGTGTGAGTTAACAAGAGTTGCCTGCTGGTACACATGTGTGTTGGAATGCTTGTTTCAGAAGTTTGTGTCTGTGTCCTATCCAATGACATGATCACAGATCCTCCTGCAAAACAATAATTGCATAGCGTTCAAATATAAAATTTGCTTTACAAGTTGACAACATGACATGTTAGTAACTACTTACAATAAATTGCAAATGATTGATAAGGATAAGGTCCAAAAATTATCTCTTTCTTTTATCACTGTGTGGCAAAACAAAATAGTCTTTAAAGGAAAATGGGCTATAAAAAAAACCATCTAATCCAAACTCTCCTGACTTTTTCACATTTGCAAATGTTGACGTGTTCCAATCTAAGTTGCAGTAGTTTCTCATCATGACAATGTTTTAAAGTTATTACTCTCTCTCTCTCTCTCTCTCTCTCTCTCTACACATACACTAGAAACAGCCTCAACTGAATTGGATTCATGCGACAAAAGCACAATAATTTAAGATGTCAACCAAACAAATCAGAGAATGACACGGGATCTTCCTCTCAACTCTGAAAGAGCTCTGCTCTGCTCAGAGCCCCGCGACATGCTGACTCTCGCTGCTCCTGCTGCCCGGATCTAGCTTGAGGCAAAATTAAAAGTGAAATCAAACCGTAATTCAGCTCTACCACACCACATATCTGCCTCATCCACACTGTCTGAACCAACATACTCTGACTTGACAATGTAAAGCTTTGTAAGTTAAGAAAATAATCTTGTAAAGTGTCAAAATTCTACAGGAAGCCAAAATTACGTAAGGAGGCCAGTACTGCCAAGTTGGAATGGTTTCCCTTTGGACAAAAACTAAATTATTGACTAATACGGATAGGTTATTGACAAACTACTGCTCTCCTCTGATAGGTCAGAGTTTGTGGTCAATCATATCAAAGAACGTTTCAGATCGTTCATTTGGTAACTTTTTATTTTAGCCAAGATGACAGGTTTGAATGCATTTTAGAGCCATGTTTGCTAAAGGCAATGCAAAATAGAAGGGGGGCAGTCGTTGTTTGGAGATAAGCGATGCCATCAAAATGTCACCCCGCCAAGTATATGGTCCTTGGTGAAACTGTTACTACTTCATAAATTGCAAATGATTGATATCGATTAAATATGTCCAAAATCTCTTTCTTTTTATCACTGTGTGGCAAAACAAAATAGTCTTTGATTGTAAAATGGGCTATTAAAAAAAACATCTAATCCAAACTCTCCTGACTTTTTTCACATGTTGCAAATGTTGACGTGTTCCAATCTAAGATGCAGTAAGTTTCTCATCATGACGATGTTTTGAAGTTATTACTTTTAAAATTCTACTGCTTCTGAAATGTCTGCGAAGGAGAGATTACAAGAGCGGATTATTGTCGCAACACTGTTCCCCTCTGATTGGTCAGAGTTTGTAGTCAATCAAATCAAAACTAAATAAATAAAAACTTTTAACATCAATAGAATTAATGATTATTGGTGTTCATCTCTTGATAAACTAGCTCATTTTTTAAGCGCAATTATGGAGGGTGGAGATTTATATTATCTGTTAAAAAATAATTTAAAAAAGCTAGAGCAACAATTCTGCTGAAATCTGAAGGTTTTCTGATGCTGTTAATGAATTGTTTCCTTTCAAAATGTAATGTTTGCTGTGTGTTAAGGAGCTTTTCGTGCTTTTTGGGGGGTGTTGCACGAATAAAAGTGATGTTTGAAAGGAGTGACTGTGTGTGTGTACAGTATGTGTGTGCGTGCGTGTGAACGAATGACTGAGAGTGAGCGCCCTAGCTCATCGAATGCTGGTAAAATAATGCTGGATTCTCTAATAGTTTATCTGGCCACAAGAAACATATTGAAGTAAAACAGTGCCATCTGAATACTGAATGGTCGAATTTAAGTCCAAGTGATTCCAAAGCGAGTGAACTTGATTGTGTCAAGATGACTAACTCTGAAACCACTTATAATGTATAATATAATATGAAAAAATGTGCATGAGAAATGCAGCCTTCAGATGTAACAAACCATGTCTTTTTGAGCCGGTCCCATGCCTGGATAAATTCAGAGGATTGTGTCAGAAAGGGCATCCGATGTAAAACCTTTGCTAAAACCAAATTGCGAATCAAACTATGACTTCCATACCGGATCAGTCGATGCCCATGTTAACAACTTTTTCCCGAAGATGAATGAACATAGGGTAACTTATAAAATGTATACATGTCTATGCTTATGCGCAGTATAGTTTTGAAAACATGATATTTCTAATGGAAGTGACTTCATGTGACAGGTATAATCAGATAATTCCTTATTTGCAAGAGTTATCTCAAGAGCGCAATTTTGTGAAAAAAAAATAATTCGTTTTATTTTAATGCGCCTTTAAAGACGCCCAAGGACGCTTTACAGAGGATAAAAGCAGCACAATAAAAACATTAAAAATACACAGTAAATATACAGAAAAATACAAATAAATTATTACAGGATTCTTGCTAGGACTTGGTGTTAATATCCCATGATGATCAGCTCAGTAATAATGATGGAGATGTTCTCTAGGTGGGGTTGGATTGAAAGATTGGGGAATTGACCGCCTGGTGCCACCAGCCCGACACATCATCAGTGGTGTACCACAGTCTCTTAGGGTGTTTTGGCCTTTTCTCACAAGACACCCTCCTCCGTGGCTGGCCCACCACAGGCTGATCCAACCTGGGCGTGTGTCACACCGGGGGCACCCTGTGGCCATCTGGCTGCCCAAACGGTCTCCTTTCGCTTCAGCCACAACCAATGACTGCTTCTTTGGGCAACACTGGCTAGCTCCTTCATGGCCTTCCGTTGAGCCTGCCCTCTGATGCCGACCTCCTTCAGGAGCCTTGTGGTGGATCTAGCTACAAAGCCCCTACAGCCAACGTCCACTGGTCGCACCTTGACGCTGCAGCCCCGATCAGCTGCTAAGTTGGCATACCGCAGGTTCTTCCTTTCGTATGCGTCATCGATGGCCTCCTGTAAATTCGATGATGAAGACACGTCGGCAGGATTTGGACCAGAAAACCAGGTCTGGGCCAGGATGTGTTTAAGGGTTGCTAGTGCAGCACACTGTGGTACAGGTTGGGTGCTCCCCGAACCAGAGATGTAAGTTAGTTGGAGAGGGTAGGGTGTCATATGTTGATGAAATGATGAAACTCATTCAGAGGCATTTGGGTATTCCCAGCCATTTCCCCACTTGCGCGTTCACCAATTGTTCCAACCGCTTAACATGAGAAAGGGTGACCTCGTACATTGATATAGGCCACTTGAGACGAGGCAGCAGCCCAAATTGAAAACACCATAGTTTCAGCTAGCCTGGGAGAGCAGTTTTGTTGATTTGTTTGAGGCTACAGAAGGTTTCCTGCTTGAGTTGCTCCACTTGGTTGGTATCTTTGAGATTTGCGTTATACCAGCGTCCAAGGCTTTTGATGGACTTCTCTTGTATTGTTGCTATCTGCTCATCGTTGATGTGGAACCTCTTATTAGACAGTTGGTCTTTGATCAAGGAGATACTCTCTTACTGTAACTGGCGACATCCTTAGGTTCTCGCGACACATCACCGCAATGCCCCCACCTCTCCTGGAAACGTGTGGTTTCGCATTGTAAACAAACCCAGCTAGAAGGGCTTGGTTGAGGTTAAAGAATTCTTCCGGTTTCTGCTAGGTTTCTACAAGCGAAATAATGTCCAGATTTTGGTAAGAGAAGTACTTGGAGAGGAAAGCCCATTTGATTGTGAGCGTGCGGACATTGAAAATCCACAATACTGACAGTAGTTCCAGACAGTATCAAGGCGCAGCCACAGCAACAGGTAAGCCAACTCAGTGGTGGTAGGAGAGTTCCAACGAGCACCAGCTCAATCAACTGATTTGTTAGCCGATTGTAGGTGTTGCCCAACCAGATGGTAAACAATCAGAGTCAGATAGTTTGTCTATCACCAGGCTTTTTTTTAGGTAAGGTAAGGTAAGGTAACACTTTATTGATCCCTCAGGAGGTCTCCTTCGGGAAATTGTTTTTGTCCAGTAGCCAATACATACAGCATTTTTTTATAGAAAAATAAAAAAATAAAAAAATAAAAAAATAAATCAAAATAAATCAAATTAAATCAAAATAAATCAAAATAAATCAAAATAAATCAAAATAAATCAAAATAAATCAAAATAAAATAAGAACAAGAGAAATAAAGAGAAAGAACACAATTACACAATCTAAGTCTAAAGATAAAGACAAAGAACATAGATCAAAGAAAAACAACAAAGACAAAGGATACAAAGACTAACATAGAACAGAACATCCAGATACTTTCACTCCACTCCTGCCCCCGAACTCAGAATTGTACAATTTAATAGCGCGAGGAATGAATGAATCCTTGAGTCTATTTGTTTTACACCTGGGTAGGAGCATTCTTGCACTCATTCTGCTTCTCTGCTCACTGATGACAGTGTTCATATGATGACGATCATCATCCATGATGGACAGTAGTTTGTTCAATGATCTCCTCTCAGCAACTGTCACCAGTGAGTCCAGCTTCATTCCAACCACAGAGCCAGCACTCCTGATCAACCTGTCCAACCTGTTGACACTCCTCTTGGACACATTTCCACCCCAACACACCACAGCATAGAACAAGACACTGGCCACCACAGACTGGTAGAACATGCAGAGGAGCTTCTTGCAGATGTTAAATGATCGAAGCCTCCTCAGAAAGTACAGTCTACTCTGAACTTTCTTATATACATGGTCTGTGTTGCAGGACCAGTCCAGTTTACTGTCCAGCCAAACGCCGAGGTACTTATAGTTGTCAACTATCTCCACCTTGTCGCCTCTGATGGACACTGGACGTGGCTTTGTCCTGGACCTCCCGAAGTCCAAGACCAGCTCCTTGGTCTTTGAGTTGTTCAGCTGCAAGTGGTTCCTCTCACTCCAGTCCACAAAGTCACGTATTAGACTCCTATACTCGTCTTCGCTGTTGTCCCTGATGCATCCAACAATGGCAGTGTCGTCAGCATACTTCTGGACGAGACTCAGCTCTGAGTTGTAGCAGAAGTCTGAAGTGTAGATGGTGAAGAGGAGAGGGGCCAGTACTGTCCCCTGAGGTGCTCCTGTACTGCACACCACAGTGTCAGACATGATGTCATTCAGCCTGACATACTGTGGTCGATCAGTAAGATAATCCTAAATCCAGGAGACCAGACCAAGGTCCACATGCATCCGTGTCAGTTTGCCAGAGTGGGCTGGATAGTGTTGAACGCACTAGAAAAGTCCAGGAACAGGATCCTCTGAACTGCTTCCTTTATCCAGGTGGGAGTAGGTCCGATGCAGGAGGTGAAGGATGGCATCTTCCACACCAACTGCTGGCCAGTAGGCAAACTGCAGGGGGTCTTGCGCGTCCTGGCCTAAGATGTTTGAGGACCAGCCGCTCCAGTGTCTTCATCAGCTGCGAAGTCAGCTCCAGTGATGGTTTTAACACCATCCCAGACCTCTCTCATTTCTTCTCAGCTCAGCTTCTCCTCCAACCTCCTCCTGTAGGTGTCCTTTGCCTCCCTCAAGCATCGCTTCACCTCCTGCTGAGCTGATCTCATGGCGTCCCTGTCCCTGCTCCTGAAAGCCACTTTCTTTCTGTTAAGGACATCCTTGACCTCCTTTGTTACCCATGGTTTATTATTAGGGTAACAGCGGACAGTCTTAGTAGGGGCGACAACGTCCAAGCAGAAATTTAAATAATCCGTTAGACAGTGTGTCTGTCCCTCGATGTCCTCACCATGAGACCTCAGCAGCACATCCCAGTCCGTGGTGTCAAAGCAGTCTCTGAAGGTGGACCAGGTTATGATCGGACCGTCCAAGTGGAGGAAGAGGTTTGGCTCTGTACGCGTCCTTCAAGTTGGAATAAAGAAGGTCAATTGTCCTGTTATTCCTGGTGGGACAATCCACAGCCTGATGGAAAGTAGGCAGAGTAGAGTCCAGGTTGGCATGATTAAAGTCTCCAGAGATGATGATAAACGTGTCAGGATGTTGATTCTGAAGTCGAGCTGTCATTGTGTGGATCTTCTCACAGGCAGATGCTCGGAGGAATGTAAACACACAGCGCGATCACGTGACTGAACTCACGCGGTAGATAATATGGACGCAGGCTAACAGCCAACAGTTCTAAATCTTGACAACACAAGACTTTCTTCACAGTAACGTGTCCCGGGCTACACCAGCGTTTATTCACGTACATGATCAGACCTCCTCCTCTGCGCTTCCAACAAGCGTGTGTGTCTCTGTCCGCTCTGACGGTGCTGAAACCAGGCAGCTCCACGAGTGAGTCCGGAGTCAGCTGCGTGAGCCACGTCTCCGTGAAGATCAACAAGCTGCTCTCTCTGTAGATCCGCTGGTTGTTGAGGGCAGACAGCTCGTCGATCTTATTCGTCAGTGAATTGACGTTCCCCATCGTGATCGTTGGGATCGTTGGTCTGTGACGTCTCCGATTGTCCTTTAGCTTAGTCTTTAGCCTCTTTCCTGCTCGACAGCCTCGGTAGCGGCGCTGAAGTTCGATTGGGATCTCCTGGCGATCTCCAGCCCGTGCCATTGACTTCAGCGACAGTAGATCCTCTCTTGAGTAAACAAGACGATTCTCTCTATGTTCAAAAGTATCCATTAAAAAAATTATAGTAACAAAATAAATTAATAAAAACAGAAAGTTATAGATATTGCTGCGGAGCTACTGAAGAGGCAGCCGTCCTCGTCGGCGCCTTTAATGACTTATGTCTAGATATATCCGTGAACAAACAAATGTTTTACCGGAGAGCAGCAGCAACCAGACGTGACGTTCACTCAACCGGAACTGAATATATGACAACAACTACGTGTGTTATTTCTAAAAACGAATAAACGAAATGCGTGTTTAACGTTCAAGCTTACTCCCCCTTCATTTAATTTCATCACACCGAGTAATATGATATGAAAGTCATGTTTATATTTGGATGTGTTACAGACAAGTTTAAAAACATGCCCGCTAACCGATATTTAACTGGTCTGAAATCACAGGCTGCAGCTGGATGCATCTTGAACATTTGTGATTGCTTGTTGGACACTCCTGGGATTGACCAAGTCCTTGGTTTTTCATTAAGTTTTTCTCCATTCCTTCTTGAGCTCCATTGACTGCCTGCAGCCTGCACCTTCCTCTTTTTGGGTTTGCTTTTGGTTTGGTTTATATATTTACTCATTTAATGAATCAGACCCATTATGATTTATTCAACCTTATTTGATAAAATAAAATGTTTTACAAAACCTTGATATATTCTTTAGAAATCATTTAACATGATCATAATAGAACAACAGATTTGGACTGTTGTTGTATGTTCTCAAGATCTTTGTTATTAATATATCACACAAGAAAAAATCATTTTTATTGTTCTTCTTAGTTATTCTCTGGTACCTCTTCAAAGTTTGGGCAAATATTCAGCACAAGTGATTACGATGTTATAATAAACATGGACTTTCAGTCATAATCTATCAGTCACGTGATAATATCAAACCAGGGTTCCAGATGTAGAGGTCACATCCTCATCAGTTCGAGAGGAAGTAGATGTCAGTCGCATTGTGGTAACAGATGTTGTGAAGATAGCAGGAACTGGAGAACACTGACAGACAGCCAGCTGCCTCGTCAGTAATCAAAGCCCAAGAGAGTGTCACTTCAGCTGCACACTTGATTCAAACGTTCTACTGACGCCTCAATGAAATTCACAGCATGAAGCTTGAGATTAGAGACATTTTGGTCCTTATATAGAGCTCCTAGAACCCATCCTTCTCTCTGTAAACATCTGCAGGTTCACCTCATTTGAGAAGAGGAGATAGAAATCTTGAAGGAAGGTCATTAGATGTGGACTTCTTCCATCAGTAAAGATAACATATTCTAGAACATTAAGGTCGTTAATCCTCAGAAATTATAGGATCTTTTGTTTAACAAGATCAGAGTGTCACCTGTAATAATAGTGACATCACTGAATTAACCACACTGCAATTGAACCATAGGAGCAGTTGGGCTGTGTCTCTGGGAAACCTCTGAGGTTCATGGTCAAGTATATTAACCCAAAAGGGTATCTTATTTAATTAGCTGGTTATTTCATATCTCATTAGCATACTTTACACAGTCATGCAAACAAACACACACACACGCATGGTCTTTGGTAAAACATTTAAAAGACGATTTCTATGATTTTATTAGATTAATGTCCTCACCTCCATTCCAGTTATAGCAAAAATCTGTCATCTTTGACAATATCTAATGACTAAGATGGTTTAAAAAAAAAAAAAAGATTTAATTTATATTAGTACACATGCTCCAGATCTTTGACAGTATTCAATCGTGGATAAATATTGATTTATAGCTTCATAAACCTGAAACAAGATTCATAGCTGAAATATAATGTTTTAATTATCAATTTATTTAAAATTCTGCATTTAACCTGCCATATTAAATTGTCTTTCAATTGAAAGGACCAATGTCTATTATCATGAAACGATAAATATTGACTATTAAATAGGTCAATAAAGGGTTAGAAAAACAAAGAATATTTTAGTTAAGGCCAAAATGTAGTTTTTTAGTTTTTTTGTATTTTTCTTATTCTTATCTCTTTTATATACGATTGAGATTAAAAATATTTCTGGTCTTACCTTTATCTATAAATAAAGTCCATGTGCCTGTCCTTCGCCACACAAACCTCCGTTACTTTGTTGTAAAAGTCCACCTTATTTCCTTAAAAGTCTCTCCGCCTCAATGGAGATATGAGGTAGTTTGAGGAGGCTCATTAGCATGTGCCTCAAGCTTTGCTTTTTCACTGCGGTTGTATTTACGATCAGCGAAACTAAATAATACCCCTGCAAACATTAAACTTTAATGATTAAATGCATCAGCCAGACTGTGGGAAAAAGGAGGCAAATACACGTATCTGTGAGTATTATTTTGGCGACATTCGGAGATATGACAATCAGCATTGCCTCACTTTCCTCCTGTAACAAAGAGTAGTACTACACAACGCTCTGTCAAAATTTGATGTATGACCTTGATGCTACATTGTCTGTACTTATAGAGTAAAACTGTGTGTGTTTCTTTTTAAAGGCTGAACAACCAAATAGAAGTTGTGGACTTCTAGAAATAGAACTTTCCAATGTTTTAAAAGTGTTTAAAACAGACGCTCCACCATTTTTGTCACCTTCTTAAAATATTGAAACAACTTTTTTCTAACTTTCTTATTCACACACCTCTTAAAGACATTTGGTTCTCACTCAGGGTACAAACTAAACCTAACAAACCTGCGCCTGGGTTTCTCCGTTCTGCACCCTGACAGCTAGTTAACTATTTGTAAACTAGTGAGCCCTTTTGTGCTTTTCCAGTGAACTAGTGAAGGTTAAAACAATCACTAGTAAACTAGTGAGCATTTTTGTGCCTTACTAGTGAACTAGTGAAGGTTAAAACAATCACTAGTAAACTAGTGAGCATTTTTGTGCCTTACTAGTGAACTAGTAAATGTTATTTATATAGATTTTATGGTAAAATACTCCTACTAATGTCTGTCTATCTGGTTTCAGGTTTGAAAAACAAACCTGTGAAAAAAGCTTGACAAATGAACGATTTATGATCAATTTTATAGTGTAAACATATTATTCCTCTATAGACGTAATGCACAGTAGGAGCGAGTGGCACTGTACCAAGATGGCCGCCCTGTATACACCACTCTAGTGGGCGGCAGCAATCGATGAGGCCTCTATGTGTATAGATGCCTATGGTTCGAGTTGTTAAACATCAGATGGTAGTTAGACACTGATGCTTTCAGGCAGGCGCATATGTCCTCCTCTGTAGTGTCAAAGAGTCTACCAGCAGCTCAGTTGACTCAGGTGACGCAGCAAGGCGGAGACTACTAAGCTGCGAACAGGTATGAAAAATTCTACTGATCATCTTATTTCATATTCTATTTAATAGCGATGAAATCTGCTTTCAGTTACATTGTAAACTACTTTGTTGTGTTTTGTTTTAATTTAAGTTAATGTAGCCAGAAAATGTATCTCGTCTCCCCCCAACAAATCAAGCAACTCACTCGTCCATCTAAATCGATCCGAGAAAATGCAGAGGATTTTTTGGCTTCTCAAATGAGAGCTGTGTTGGACAATTCAGAGTTGAAGCCTAAGGAAAAAATGTAAGAAATTTGATTCTACCAAGCAGGATTGGAATGATCGACAACATTTGACCTCAACTTTGGAACATGATAGAACACAGGACACCAGTGACATTTGAGTACCACGTGAAACTATTCCTTCACCTGTCACAGATGACACTATTAAGTATGTTTTGAGTTCCTCAACACGTTGTCGACGTTATACATTCCTATATCTTCGGTGCATAACCCTAACGCTCAGGAACAATATTAACACATAAAATCAAACTGTGATCACAGCTTTGATGGAGGAGCTTACAGAGAAGCGTCGGGTAAAAGTCGAATGACACCGACGGTTAAGAAAAGATAACACTTTTTACTGTCTTCGTTTTGGCTCACATAAATGAAGACCATGAAATACAGTTTTGTCATTTCATCAATAAAATATTTATTTAAAAAAAAAAGTAATTTGCGTGTACAGTTTTTTTTTTTTTTTCACCAACAAGTTTAATATACGAGTAGGAAACAATTTCAATACATCAATTTAGGTGACAACGCAAAATACTGTAGGGAACGGTTCAGTTTATTCATACTGTGTGACCGATTCTTACAGCAGGGGCTACTGTAACTTTTTCATAAATAGTGAGGCACGCAGTATTTTCATCCGATATAGATGTATGTAGAGTCGACAATAAGAATAGCTGGCTCTTGTGATTTTGATCCTCAAATCGACCAAGTTCAACAATAATCTCTCACAGAAGAAGAGATCGCTGTGTAGAGGTCCGATTAATTGAATTTCTCTGGATACTTGTGTGAATTTGGCTCAATTATTCAAACCGACATTGGGTCCAATAACGGTGACGATAGAATCCACCACTCCGGGTGTGTCTTTGTAGAATAGTCCTGCGCTAAACTGTGTCTTTAACGTGTCTGCTGAATAGTTGAGTAGAGTTTGAATCACAGCTCTTTGAGGTGGGTGGAGCTTGACTGTGAAATCATTCTCTCCCCTAGAACCACATTGCATTGACTGAAAAATGGTATTCCGCGGATAATTGATGAGGCTGACGCTGCATCGTTTGGTAAATCTGTTCCATCGGTGTTGGTTATTTTGACACGTAGACGTAAGAGCGTATCATTGAGATCCAATATTTCTCTCCGTCAGAGGAGTGAATGAATCCAGTTCTTCTAACGTCCATTCATAGGATTTTTGGTTCAGGAGAGCCATGTTAACCGCTTCCTGTTTTAAAATATATTAGAGTTCTTGACTGACTTCTTCCTAAAGCATCTGCTTTTCGAGACTGACTTATTTCTCTTGACGTGCCTCTGTTTATTCTAACCGCTGGCAACACGTCTGCCCAGTGGTTGACTCTTCAACCTACACGACAAGACGGCTATACCTCCCAAGCCTTCCTGCTTCTTTTGTTCGGTTATTCCTTTTACCGCTTAGGTGAAGACATCTGATGCGATGCTCGACGCCGCTGATTTAAGGTGAGTTTTAGCGATACAAATTCCTTTTTTAACTAAAGGCGATACAAACCGGAACAGTTTTGAGAACAAAGACCCTAAACCACGCCTATACTAGATGCCTGACCCATCGAAAGCTGGAAGATCCCCGCCTACCTATCTTTCATGATAGTGTACAAATCTATGCGGATTGGCTCTCAAACTGGTGAATGCCAAAAGCGGAACTGCAGAGTCTCCGTGTTGAGTTTACAATGGATGTCCCGCATCAAATGATTTTCAAATCGGTGAACCAGGAATTTATACTCCCCGTTTTTCTATTCAATCAGTCTTAAATGAAGCGTCACAATTGATTTCCCATAAGTACATTTAACAGGATTGTTCTGATCAGATTTAATTTTTGATGTGATTTTTAGCCACAGGAATACAATAGGGTAGATTAACACGTTGTGTAATCACATAGCCATTGCTACCTTTTATTTCAATGGTTCTCAAAAGAGGTGCATAAGCATCCCCTACAATTTGGGGTCTCAACACATCACAATAACAATAGAGGTTGTAAAAACCTGCCCTCATGTCTACAGGCTTGGACCATTCAATATTCTCATGCTATGACCCTGATTTGAACCCCAGCATGTAAGACAAGGTTGGATTAAAGAGCAATTGTATTTGCCCATCGGTTACAAGTTCAAATTTCTTCCTGATTTTATCATAAGACCTGATGTCCGCTTCAATTTTACGAAAGTTAGCTTCCATTTCTTCTTCGAGCTGTTGGATGTTGTCATAAAATCCCTGTTTAATCGTGTGTTTTGTCGTTCCTGCATTTCTTTCTTAAGTGTCGTTGGTGTTTTCAGATGGTTTAGGTCTAACATGTAGACAGGAGGTATGTGTGGAAGGCATTCAGCAACAGTAAACACTTTGTCTGTAAAACTTGATATCCTGAACTCAACTTTAAACGTAATGTTGTGATTTGTACGTTTTTGAGTTTATCCGTACAGATTGTCCAACACTCGCATGACCTTGTCTTTGACCTCCATCATCTGCCTGTAGTTTAACAGGAATTTCACTTTGTTTTAGTACAGAAGCAAAAGCTTTTACGCCTTCAACGGCCGACTTTCGTTTTACAACACAAATATAGGCCAATCATCTATGAGGGTAAATAAGTAATTTTAAACGTCGTTATATTAGAATAAAGCTTACATGTCGCACAAATCTCCTTGAAATTGGTCGAGTGGTTTGCGACAAAAAGCCTGTTTCTCGGAAGGTTGAAGTATCTTGTTCCGACAGAAAATTTTGACTGTTTTTCTGTCTCAGCTTGCACTCCTCGTTGCAGTCACTCTACACCCCCGTAGTTTCCAGGATGAAGAGGATTGTAATACACTCTTTTTAATATGTGTTATTGTGTGTCTTCATGGATAAATGAATGAGAGAAACACAGTTGTGATGCTTTATTCTTTTTTTTTCATAACAAAACAGAGTCAAATTGTAGGATATGTGGTAATAATGCAGAAGGTTTGTTGTGAATCAACAGAGATTATAAAGTAAGGAGTAATAAATAAAATAAAATAAAAAAAGAACAGCTCCTCGAGACAGCTGTGCTGCATTTGACTGGGATGATCTCACATCCAAAACACGTTTCTTTAATGAGTTTTCGGAAAACCTTGTTGTAGATGTAGATGAAATAGAACTGTCTTCAGCACTTTTAGAGTTTTACCGGTCGTCCAGTCATCAACAGCATGGCACATTTCCGTAGCTTGGGCTGGTGGTGTCTGAGCCCAGATGGCTTGAGATGGATCCATATCATGGAGTGGTTGAGAGTCTGACACATCGTCCTCAATCTCATCCGTCAGATCTTTCACATCCATATCATCAATGGTTTAGGTTGATAGTGATCTATCAAACATGGCTACGCCTATAAACGTGTTCTCAAGTCATCTCGGCACCCCTTTCACTCTCATGGCTCAGTTTTGTGTGAGACAAGTTACAAGAAAGATGGTTCTCTTATAGTAAATCCTTCTCGGAGGGCGCGTGGTCTAAAAGGATAGAGTTTTTTCACCGTGAGGTTATCATTCTCTTTCTGGAGTCGACAAAGAGGTTAGTGACTTTATGAGAGAATTGCTGCATTTTTTTTATTCTATGCTTCCAGGGGAATCCGAACCAAGGAATGGAATACTCCGTAATCAGAAATAAAACTCTCAAGATGATTTCTCTTACAGATTCTCCTCCGATATCAAGAGTAAGACGGTCGGACCACCGTGTTGAACCTGAAATCTTAGCCAGCCATAAAGCCTTGAATGATGTTTTACAATCTTCTTCATCCTCTCAGAACTTGATTTGGATTTTAGATTTAGAGAGTTCAAAAGCCCCAGTCATTGGATGACAAAACTGTCATATCATCCACATCCTGTTTGGTTTGTCCTTCATTCAACTGGTTAAGACAGAGCACTCCTGTCTCGTACTTGAAAACAAACCCCCAGCTCACGCCTCGATCGGGATGATCCAGCGGCCATTCTTCAGTTAGAGAGTCGGTTGGAGGAGCCTGTGTTAGTTGAAAAAAAAACACAGATTTATGCGGTCCATCGGTTCCAACGCCTCGCGCAATGTTGACCGGCGTCTCCGTTATGAAACCTTTAACGTTGAGCGTTTTTTCCGACATTGTGAGTCTTTTCCTCTTCTGTATAAGCAATCAGATTCGATTTCTCTGTCGAAGCGATCGCAAACAAACTGAGTCCACAACCAGCTGGAGGTCATAAAATTTTGACGGAAAAAACCTTCCTTCCCCTGCAAATAGATAAGGTATGAATATAATGATGAATTCTACCGCTTCAGGTGCAAGATAAGAAATTATGGGAGTAAACCTACCAGTCTAACCTTGATTGTCCACTCCGAAGCGTGTGATTAATGTGTAAATAATATAACACTTTTTTAAAACATCATCAAGGTCATCCATCAAATTTTGACAGAAGGTTGTGTAGTACTACTCTCTGGTAACAGCAACACAACTTCATGCTCACCCCTTCAGAAACCTCAAAGATTCCTAGTTATGACATATTCCCAGACAGCATCTTCTAGAAGTGTCTCTTCTTCCTGGACATATTGAATGAGCGCAGTAGACAGGCATCAGCAAAAGACTGAACACTGTAAATCTTTAATCTGGTGGAGGTCCAGGGTCCTTGTCCAGCTCTGAATCATGCAGGAGCGCAGACCCAAGTTGCTGCGGGGTTAAAATGGAATTGTATGAAATGTTCTTTTAATGTGGAGATACTTGGAGTGTCTCCCCTGGTCCGGCCATGAAAGAGATACAATGACTCGTCTTTGAGGTCACAAGGGAAGCAGAACGTGTTAATGTCAATGTGTGCATTAAACATGTTGGATTTACTGTGTAAAGACAGCTCCAAACATCTAGTTTCCGCTCCTGGCCTTTTGATTGAACACTGTTGCCTCCTCGCTTGTTTCTTCTCAGTCGTTGCATCCTGGCTCTTTCAGGTCCTCTAGTGCTATAGGAGACATTCTGGACACACGGACCAGTGTAACCCGGCTTGAGTTGGCGGTGAACCCTAACAACGTTTAAAAAGATGGTTCAAATGAGTTCAATTTTCATTTTTAAATATTTTAGTTTTATCAACTGAAAAATATCTCATTAGTAAAATATCTCCTCCATCAGTAGGACGCTAGGTAACCCTTGCTAAACTGGCAGATTAAAGACAATGAAGCTGCATAAATATTTACCATATAATAATCTGGTATTATCCACAAAGTAACGTGTTCAATTAAGACACTTAAAAAAACCTTTTTTCGAATTTAAAAAGTTCTATGATGCACTACAATGTGTCCTAAGATGCTTTTTCTTAATTATCTTGGGGCTGCTATGTTTATCAGTGTGTTGTCTTGGTCTTTAATGTTTTGAATTTTTTTTTTTAACAGTGTATTGTTGTTTAAGCACCATGGGACCCTGGTCTGCGAACGGAGCTTACTTACTTACTTACTTATTTTTGAAGAGGCCTTTTTTGCCATCCTGAGCTGACTTTCCTGTCCATGATTTATGTCCATGATTTATGTCCATGAATTAAGGGACAAGTGGTTACTACGGTCTGCAGCCATCATTTGACAGTAGACACTTTTGAGGTGACATCAACTAACAGTTTTATAGGTGTTCCTGATTACCTTTGTACTAAACTAGCAGCATGTGCTAAATGGCCAAATATATTGATGAAAATAGTGATTTCGCCAGGGAACAGGTGGTGAAAATTCTGAACTATAAAGATGAAAGAGATATTCCGGTGGATATTCATGGAAAAGTTCTATTCAACAAGGTGCTATATTAACTGAAATCATTTCACAACTTCAAATGTTCCCAGAGTGTGTCACGACTGGCGTCCAAGGTTGTAGGAAGTAGAAAAAAATCAATCATTCACCATTTAAAGTTATAAAAAGAGTTTCCTGAAGAGTTGGATAAGCAATTGCAGTGGCTTTGGTCACCAAGACTGGGTCAACACGTGTCCTTCACCTGCTTCATAATGGAATAAAGGGCCAAACAAAAGGGTCGATTTAAACTCAACTATATTTACTCTGAAACACTTCACAGGAGCCGGCAATTAAAGCCAGGTTCATGCTGCGTTCTGTTTGAGAGCATTTAACGGTTAGTTCAACCAAAATTCATACTTCACTCATTTTCTAATCACCCTCATGTCAACTAAAGATTTACATTGAGAGTAATCCTTTTCTTTTTAAAGTATAGGCAAAAATGTATGTCCATTTTAATGTAGCGACTAGATATATATCTTGCGCAAGCACACTGACACTTGCAATGTGTTACAATGAGGAAAGACTTCAGTTAGCAGCTGAGAGACTGGGAACTTCCGCTCCAAACAAACTTGAAATATACAAACTTATTTTTTAGTTGTTTCTTAACAATCGCTCATGTTAAGCATTAAATACAAGATGGATGTTACACAGGAGGATGTTTTTGGGTGTTTCTTTAAGAGCTTGATTTTTGGACAAAGATGAAGACAAAAGACCACTGAGCACCAGACGCTTTGTTAAAATTGACTTACATTTCCGCCTTTAATTCAAAGTTGAAATAAACCCCCCATTGTGCTACTTCAAATTATTAATGTGGGATAACAGGGAAAAAGGGGAATACACTCCTCTTTGTTTGCACTTTCCCACTCAAACACAGGAATGTAAATAAGAAAGAGGTCTAACCTAAACCTGTGGAAGGAGGACATAAAGGCCAGATAAAAACGCTCTTCGTGAGGAGAATCTAGTTGGAACATTGGAAATACTCGTTTTGTTTGTATCCATGGAAACTCAAACTTGACCTTGCAGATGCTTTTTAAAACATTCTTAGATGGAAATATAAAAAGTTTCAACTACTAGATTTTCTGCAACCTTCAGAAGTTAGGAAGTTAGAAAGTAAGCAATGTTTTTTTCTAAAGCGCCTTTCTAGACCAGTCATAAAGTCCTTTAACAGTCAAAAACAATACCCAGTTAAAACTATATACTATAAAAGGCCAAGACACATATGACAAACACAGGAGTCCCAAGGAATTAGGGAAAATCCTGTACAAATAAGAATGCCTTAAGATGTTTCTTGAAGGAGTCAGTAGACTCCAATAAGCGCAGAGGGAAAGGAAGATCGTTCCAAAACTAAGGAGCAACAGTCTGAAAGGATTTCTCTCCCCTGGTCCAAAAGCTTGTGCGCGGAACTATCTGTAGATTCTGACCCACAGACCTCAGAGCCCGAGCTGGGGTGTAAGGCTGGATCAGATGACTGATGTAAAGTAGAGCCTGACCATGAATGGCTCTGAAAGTAAGAACCAGAATTTAAAACTGATCCTGAAAGAAACTGGCAGCCAGTGAAGAGTTTTAAGGATCGGAGAAATGCTAGTTTTTCTGCTAGAGCGGGTCAGAATTCTTGCTGAAGAATTTTGTATTAACTGCAGGCGAGACAGCTCCTTCTTGTTTGGACACTAATGTAAACTGTTACCATAATCTAAACGAGAAGACACAAACACAAGGATAACAAGTTCCAGATCATGTTGTGACATCATTTTCCTAAGTTTATAGATTTTTCTCAGTTGAAGGAAACAGTTTCTGGTCAGTTTTGACATGTCTTTGTCAAATACAACACCCAGGTTTCTCAGGCTCAGTTTGACGGACTGGCCTAAGTCACCCAAGTACTGACTCAACCCTGGAATCTTATCAAGCAAAATAACCAGAGTTTCAGTTTTGTCCACAATTAGCTGCAAAATGTTTTCATTTAGCCATTGTTTGATTTCTAGCAAAACCGTGTATTAACCAGAGTCAGCCAACATCATGATGTCATTGGACACTTTCAGTAGGGCTGTTTCCTTAGATGATGATGTTTGTAGAAGCCAGACTGAAACTTCTCATGGATGCCGCTCTGGTCCAGGAACAATGACAGCTGCTCAGACACCAACTTCTTCTTCCAAGATCTTGGAAGTATGGGAGCTTAGAAATAGGAGGTTAGTAAGTTCTAAGCCTGGCTTTTTGAGTGAAGGCTCCACAATGGCATGCTTAAGTGCATTGGGGAAAAACCCTGTGAAAGGAGAGAGGTTTACCATTTTGGTAACCCAGGGGTCAATTACATCAAACACCTTAATAAAGAGCCTTCATGGAAGGACGTCTGCAAGAGGAAGATTTCATCTTGATCACCAGTGCCGAAATATCGGCCAGAGATACAATGTGAAAAGAGGACCACAAGGTGGATACAGGCTCAGTGATAGC
Source organism: Callionymus lyra (assembly GCF_982586985.1). Classification (NCBI taxonomy): domain Eukaryota; kingdom Metazoa; phylum Chordata; class Actinopteri; order Syngnathiformes; family Callionymidae; genus Callionymus; species Callionymus lyra. The sequence goes on along the minus strand of NC_141825.1, from coordinate 1,654,374 downwards.
AGGGGTTCCACATAAGAGGGGAGCGATTTTCTCTTTGATCAGTTTAATTTTGTCGGAAAAAAAAAATTCAACAAAGCATTGCTGTATGCAGGGGAGATTGGAGCAGCAGGACAAACGAGAGAAATGAATCAACAACACTTTGGGGGTTTTCTTATTTGTTGTTACCAGTTTCTGAATGTAATCAGATCTGGCAGTTTCTATCATTTGGTCTGGTCTCCTGGATTACGGATAATCTTACTGATCGACCACAGTATGTCAGGCTGAAGGACATAGAGTAGAGTAGACTGTACTTTCTGAGGAGGCTCCGATTATTTAACATCAGCAGGAAACTCCTCTGCATGTTCTACCAGTCTGTGGTGGCCAGTGCCCTGTTTTATGCTGTGGTGTGTAGGGGTGGGAATGTGTCCAAGAGGAGTGTCAACAGGCTGGAAAGATTGATCAGAAGGGCTGGCTCTGTGGTTGGCATGAAGCTGGACTTACTGGTGACAGTTTCTGAGAGGAGATCACTGAACAAACTACTGTCCATCATGGATGATGATCGTCATCATCTGAACACTGTCATCAGAAGCAGATGTAGCACGAATGCTCCTTCCCAGATGCAACACTAATAGATTCAAGGACTCATTCATTCCTCATGCTATTAGATTGTAAAATTCTGAGTTTGGGGGCAGGAGTGGAGCGAAACTATCATGATGTTCAATTCAATTCAATTCAATTTTATTTAAAGTGTCGTATCATAACAAAGTTATCTCAAGACACTATACAGTTGAAGTAAGACTATAGTTGATTAAGGAAAAACAGATCCCAGCATTTCAATTCAACATGTTCTATTCTATGTTAGTCTTTCTATCCTTTGTCTTTGTTATTTTTCTGTGATCTATGTTCTTTATCTTTAGACTTAGATTGTGTCTTCTTTCTCTTTATTTTGGAAAAGAAACAATTTCCAGATGGAGACCTGACGGATCAATAAAGTTCTACCTTACCTTACCTTACCTTATTTCATTGTATGAGGAAATCAGATCCCTGAGGTGAAGTCTGTGCACCTTAAGTTTAGTGGACTTCCAGAGACGCTCAGTCTTTTGACAAAGTTTCTTCAGACTCAGGAGATCTTCATTTGTCCAAGAGCAGGAATTTTCAGGTTCGATTTAACAGGTGCCACTTGATCCAGTATTTCAACACAATTATTACTGAAACAGTGAACTGACAGAAGTAAGTCTTCCACGTTGACCGTTTCTCCAAAATACCACTTCAAAATTTCTCATCAGCTCTGATGATTAGGGAATGAATGAAGAAATCAGTTCTTAAAGTTGTTTTCTCCTAACAGACGCTATGTGAGCTAAGACATTCTACCTGTCAGGGTGTGTCCAAATATCCACGAGAGAAGGGGTCTCAGAATATTTTCAACAAGGGTCAAGATTGGGTAAGGGCGAACCATTGTACCTGGCATTGATTCAACCATATTCTATATAAATTAATTAAAAAAAAACAACAAAGAAGAGCAATATAACAGATGGAAAAAAAACATTAAAAAAGAATGAGCATCTTTTTTATTTATTCTTTTTATAGGACTTACCAGACGTAAAACAGTTACAAATTTTGATGATGACAGAGAAAGTTTCAGCAAATGAGAAGAATAGGATTTAAGTTTCATGATGCATTAGCTGAATTTTTTTCGTTAGAACATTTGGGGGAAAGTAGTCAACTTCCTCTAGAATATATCTATGGCAGTCAATGATTGTAACACAGTATTGAGTTATCGCATCTTAAACCATGCCATTCTAAATCATCCGAAACCAAACACCTGGGGGGAATCTAATTTAGTTATTTTTTGCAAGGATGGATATGGTAAAAAAGAACAACTTTTTAAGAATGAATAACAAATTTGCATTTTAAAGTTCAGAGTATGACTGTGATAATGAAGCATTACAAGCTAAACAGAGCGTTACTTTGGGGTGCTGATCTTAATCTAAGAGACAGAAGTTAGATCCTTCTGAATAGCGTTTGGGGAATTTATCAAAAACTTAAGTAAGTCACTTATTCTCTAAATTACTCTACAATAGTAAGCACAACAAGTTTATTGAGCTAAGTGGATAAAAATACCAATTTAATAATGTACACTCTCATCTGGCTAAAAAGTGTGTCCATTAATGCATGGAGCAGCGTTCATTTACTAACCACAGCTGACAAAAGTCTCGTTTAACTGGGACTAACAAACGGTTGTTTTTCCTTCTGCTCTTCAAAGTAAAGCTAATGAATTCGCTGGTTTGTAATTGTAGAGCGTGTTTAGTCTTCCCTCCTCACCCCCGCTCCAACTGCTGCTGTTGTCAGTGTAACAGCACAGGACTTCAGGGAGGACTGACAATGGAGCAGCCTTGGCCTAGATGCAAATCTTCTCATTCACACAGAAGCGAGAGAGGGTTTTCTGAAGGGGTTCTGCTGCCTTATTCTCATTAGCTGCCTCTGATGGAAGTGCTAATACTGAGGCGAAGGTAAAGGAAGATGCGAGAGGTGGAGGGAGGAAGGAGGAGTAAAGTGGAAGACGAGACAAGTAAGTCGCCTTCTTGAAGGTGGTGAGGTTGCAGGATTAGTAGTTTAATTGGGACCTCAAGGAATAAAAGTGCAGAACAACAGAGCGGTGGCACCACAGGGCGGCTTCAGGCGCCACACAAAATAATCCAGCAGATAAATTAAGAATTATCTCGTCATTAAAATGATAAGTACTTCTGTAATGACAGCAACCTCTTCTGGTGGGAGGGACGTGACAGTCAAGTGTGAGTGTGTGCTGACCCATAGTTGGGGGCACTCTCCGTTCATCTGAATAGAGATTTTAAAGCTGAAAAAAAAGATGTGAATGCGGGGAATGCCAAAATGTGTTACAGTTGAAAGCTGAAAAGACACTTTCAGTTGGATTACATTGCCTTTATTTTCTCCCCTTATTCTTATTTATTTTCTGAACCTTTTTTTATATTCAATACTTTTCCCATGCTGATTGAGCACTTTATTAATCATTTTGAAATTATGAAATTTTTAAATCTTTAGTTAATTTATTAATTATTAAAATATTTAGTCCAAGATTATTTCATTTTAAGTTTATTTTAAATACAATGGTATAATATATGGTGTTTTTGTGTTTTTGTTCACCTATTTGTATATATTTGTCTTCGTCACGTTCGTTGAAGTCAAGGCGCACATATTCCGTGAGTTTCTGCTCGGCGTCAGCGGAACCATAGCAACGGAAATAATCATCCCGGAAGATCTGCGCAGATCTTACCCCCTGGAGCCTGCTCTGCAACCCCCCGCTCCTGACTACAACCAACACACAGTGGAACAAAAAGGCTACAGGCAACGCCAACCCAAAGAATGTGTTTCCACAGCTCCACAAACACATAAACTTTCCAATACCAGGAAACAATATCCTGGATAATGTTTACTCCACACACAAAGGTGCCTACAAAGCTCGTTCCCTCCCCCATCTTGGAGCCTCAGACCACACCGCTGTTATGCTAATGCCAGCATAAAACCTGGTTAAGACCTTGACACACTGCGTCGATTATCGGGTGCATTGCACCATCGGGCAGTCCTGTGTGGTCGGCTTCCCGAGTCCCTGTGGTGTGTCTCCCCCAGTCGGCAGTCGGCGTCCTAGTCAGTCCTAGTCGGACGACAAAAGAGGCGGGTTCACGCGTTCAGTCTTTCGGCTCCGTCGGGCTCAACCGTCAATCTGATTGGTTGAGTGCTAGGTTTAGCGAATCAGCGCAGGACAATGAAACGGAAGGCCTTTAAAGTCAACAAACCAGCTAAACGGCCAGTTGGGACTCATTGAAATGGAAATTTTTATTCAATTGTGGATGTTTTTCTTCAGTGGACAATTAGCGTTTTTTGTCGTGAGGTGTGACCACTAAGTCTCTCACAGGAGACAATATTTTGAGCAGAAAAATATGAGCATTGTGGTCCCTAGAGTCGATTTCACAGAGTTATACCAACACGTCCAATCAGCCGCATATGTGGAGCGAACTGATCGACTGCCTCTTAGCATGTACACGCTTCATTCATAATAGATGGAGAGAGAGTTAAGCTCATCTAAAAATCTGTTCCACTCTGCAGACTTTACAACTCCGACCTCTGTATCTTTGTCCACTCTTGTTGAGCATTAACTTAATATAAGCTGCTGCATAAGAAACTGAAAGACAAGCAGATCATTAATGACCTCCTTGAAGACTTCAAGAGAAGATGGATGACAGTGTGGATAACAGAGCAATGGAGACAATATGGATGGAATAAAGGACAAGCAAGTTGAGATATTTTGTCTCTGAATCTCTAAAATCTCTCTAAAACATTTTCAAATCAGAAGACAAGGCAGGGAAGAGGCAAGACAAAATTGTCTAGATTGTGAACATATGGATCCCCAGGGACTCAACAATGGGACTTGAGGGTAGAGATCCATGAATGAATGAAGAAAAGATGATAGTTACTCGTATGAGGCTTGACTGTGATTAACTACTGTTGAATTTAATTCTGTTCAATTGATAAAAGGGTCTTCAACATGTGCAGTTGTTCAACATGACTTTTACTGTGTAACAACAGTATAAAAGTTAAAGTGGATGTTCAACTTTATAACATGTTATGAAGTCCAAACTGACATAAATAATCACAGTGATGGATTTGAGAATGGATCTGAAACTAAAATCATTTTTTAACTAAAAATACTCTCACCCCCCCACATCCTTTTTCCTCTTTAGTTCTCTCTGGTTTGGTTGAGTTTTTCTCAGTATCTCCTTCTGTATGTATGTAATCTTAATTTTTTTTTTTGGTTGAAGCACCTATATGTATTTTGAAAAGCGCAATAGAAAACATTATTATTATTATTATTATTACTTCTTGGAATCTCATTACATTACGTTTTTTTTTTACATTTAAACACTTTACACACGGTCCATAGAATTGTTCATCAGATTGGAAAAATTAGGAAAGTTAAAATAAAATCACATATTGAGTGGGGGCATTGCCGTAAGAACCTTCCCACACTGACGCTGGGATTAAATATTGAAGCCACTCGACAGTCGTCCTCCAGCTGTAATTAGCCGCGTGCTTCACTGTTTGCCGTCCAACGGTCAGCAACACTTGTGTAGGAACGACGCATCTTGTCACCATCATCGGTACCGGCAGAGCATTTGAGGTTTTAAGTAGCTGACTGTGTTAACTCTGAGAGTGTTCAGCGAGTTCAGTAAGTTCTACGGCAGCTCAAAACATGCGCCACACGGACGCCGTCCTGAAGATGTTCTATAAAAGATGAGGCTCAGATGGAGAAATGTGCTTAGTTGCTTTATTTAAAGGATTATTTTAAGGAAACACTGGTTAAAACACTAAAACAATTCAAACGTTTACTTAGCAGGGTCATTTTGTGGTTGTGTTAGGGGTTGTTGTTCCTAACCAAACTGGTTTCCAGATGATGAGAAGAAGCTTCAAAACATGCTATTTTCTCAACAACATCTATGCTCTCGTCTCCAGCCTCTCAGAGCCTTCAAGTCAGGGTGTCATCACAGCGGAGGTTCACCTCCTGAGATGATCATCTTCAAGGTGGAAAATCGCCCAACTATTTTTATTAGGTTTTGAGATGAGCTTGACTTTGACTCCTTACCCAGATCACATCCTTACCCCCCTCCACCACCACCACCACTACCCACACCTCCAGAGGCTCATAATGTCTTTGGTGCTTATCCATTAGCCATTGTAAGGACTACCATGGACAGGGAGTGAAAACTGTATGACCGGGACTAAACACAACTATTATGAAGTCAAAGTGTGAGGGGGCAAGGTGGTGATACCTTAAGATTTGTTTTCCCCATTAAATCCAGACTCCAGAGCACCGTAAGCCCTGCGTATGACACGAGCCAGATAAGTGTTCCTGGTGTCCGGGCGCATCGCACCATAAAAAAAAAAGTGGGTAACTCGCAAGTGTGAAAATTGTCTGCTTCTTTATCCCTTGGTGGATTTATACCTCTTTTCAGACCATCTAACAAGTTTGTGATCAGTTAATTTGATGACTTCCCTCCATCATTTCTAAACAATCATAAAAGTGTTTGTAGCAGCAAGTGAATCTTCCAATCGACCGAGCCATCGAGCTGATTGAGAACGCAGCGGACCCGAGATGACGGATATTGATTCTACCAAAGGTTTTCTTCACTGCCTCTTCAAGTCAGGACGGCCGGAGGATAGCGGACATTTTCTCTGATCCAACTCTGCAAAGATTTCCGGTGAGGGCTTTGTTCCAGGAATGGATTTTGACTTTTGATATTTTTATTTGAAAATCACACAAAGTGGCAGGAAGTGAGATTATGAGTCCATTGTGGGGGATATAAAGGCTACTTGAGAAAAGCTTAATATTATTTCGGGAGTATTACTTCACACAACACTAACAATGATATCAGAAGTGGGATGCTCACCACAAGTTTCGATTTCTGTTTTTAGATGCACAAACCTGCAGATGGAGTGGATATCGTGCGTGTCCTCATCTTTGCGAGCGCTGTCCGTCAAGCTGTCGCCCAGAGCCATCAGACACTTAGCGAAGCCCTTGTAGATGGAGTGACACCTTCTGGTAGACGCTGGAGTGACTGGACTCGGACCGAGCACTGGAGACACAGAGAGTTCAGATTGAAGTGTTTGAGTAATATTTCACCGCAACTTAGAAACATTACGCACTATTGCGAAAGTTTAAAAACCCAGGAGAGCTTGCATCCTAATTTGTAAATTATTCTTCCAAACATTCTTTTTTTGAAGATCTGTTAGCCTCTAATGATATAATTAGTTCATGTTACGGCCAGCAGCTTCATGCTAAGAGCATGTTTCTTTTATCTCTCTCTTTACACATAAGTCCTGGTGAAGGCAGGTGTAGGTAATCTGGCCCAATGCCACCTCTAGCTGTCTTTTTCCCTCGGCTCTAGGGTTTTTGGGGTTAGTTTCTGTTTCTCGAATATAAAACAAATCAAGAAATTATGTCTTGATTTGTTTTGTACAGCTTTATAGATTAGTTGTTTATTTTGAAGATTACTTTTGTTGCATTGGTTTGTATTATTTTGACTCTTGAGCTACTTCGTTTGGTACTTTAGAAAGGCCAGCTTTACTTGGTGCATCTGCCATTTTTTTAATGTTATTTATTATTTATTATTTTAGTTAATTGTTTATGTTTTTGTGTTCTTCTGTGATTTCTTTTTCTTTTTCTCATTTTTTATTTGTTCTATCTAAAATGGACTGAAATTATGATTGTTTATTATTTACATTTTCTTCTATTTGTCCTGCTGAAAGGTTTCAGTTCATCCTATATTCTGTATGTTCTATGCAAGTCTTAAAATGCATCGAGATAAACAATTTTTTGCAGAATTATCTTGCATTTAGTAAACAGCAAAGAAGCCAGCGAGTTTTAGTGTTTTAACTCTAACATCACAAGAGAAAGTGTTTTTTTCAAAAGAAGCTGTCGTCCCATTTTCCTACAGCAAACTCAAAGGCGTCTGAAATGAAAGTGAGGCGGTGAGGGAAAGTTCTTGCAGTGTTGTCGGTGCAGAGAAGAGAGCTTCAGGTCACACACCACAAGAAGAGACGCGCTTGGGTCTTTTATCTAATCTGGATATGATGAATCTGGGTCTGTCTAAGCTCATGACAATGATGCGTTCTCTGACTGTGAGGCAGAACCCACATCTTACTGTTAAAGGTTAATTGAATATTTACTACTGTTAGAAGTCTTCACATTGAAAATGAGATTAGGAAAATACTGCAGGTGCTACTACTGGGCTGTTACGAGTGTGTAATCATGTACTATTAACTAATCAAGAATATATATTTAATATATTTTATAGTTTTCTGTGCTGTTTTAATGTTTAATGTTTACTTAAAATTCTTTATTTTCTTGTATTAAAAATTTTTTCTTTTATATTATATACTATTTCTTTCTTAAAATACATTTATTTTATGTATTTTGGAACAGTCTTTTCGATATTTAATAGTATCTTTATTTGTTTGTTTTCTCTTTGGGAACTTAACTGAGAGCTCTAAAATTAAAACATTGAAAAAGTAGGTAAACATTGTTCAAACCAGATGACCTCATCTCGATTCATGACAAAAACTAAAAAATTTTACCAGATATGATATGTGAACTCTTTGATTGCTGTCAAAGTCTCAGAGCAGATGTGTACATAAAACACAACCTCCCTTGGCTGGTGGAGACAAAAGACGTCCACTAAAAGGTTCTGGCAGTTTTTTTCTGTCGCCATCTGCTTCTGAACCTACTGCTCTCCGTTAATTCATCTCGTCACGCCATGAGACACAACATTGTACACACGCACGAGCAACGCACAGCCACACACATACATTAAATTACATTTATTATGTTATTTTTTAAAGACAATTTTTTTTTTTTTTTTTTTTTTATTAGCATCCCTTCACCAGTTACAAACAGATGTAAGAAAAAAACAAAACAAGAGTATAATAGTGTTGTCTTCATCCTGTGGTGAGGTATCATTGTCCAACAACAATTGTTTATTGATAGCTAATTTAATCTTAGTTGTTGTTGTGGTTCATTAAATATTGGACCTGATAGGACCAGAGCTGACCAGCCTACATTTACATGTGTATAAGTGAGTAATCTTTGTATTATTTACAATGATTTAATCTGTGGATTCATGGTTTATTATTTACATTGTTGGTTTAAACTTGCTCTATGCTACCAGTGCAGCTCTAGTTCCCTGACAAGAGCTTATGATAACAACATCACTGTGGCAAGGAAAAACTGCCTCTATGAGGCAGAAACCTTAAAAGGACCAGGCTCCCGGCAGGGACTCTCATTCACAACTGATCAGGCCGATTAAAAATGTATATAATACACAGGTAAACAGACTCAAGTGGGGGTCCGGCCCCCATGCCATGTCCCTGCCCATTTTGCGGCCCCACCACCCAGGCAGCCCCGGAAAGACCGACCACCCTCACACAGGGGCGAGAGCGATCATATCCCTTTCCGGGCGCACTCTATGTTTGCAAGTGTATCAGTGATACAGCTGGGGTATTGTTTTGTATGTGTGTTTGTGTGAATGGCTGTGAGTGTGGGAAGACATATCAACAAAATAAAGGTTTAGGACAGCGAGAAGCTAGTTATGTACAGCAGGGGTCCCCAGGGGGTCGTGGGACACCGAAAAATTCAGCCATAATTAATAAAATTATGAAACATCGTATCATAAATAACGGACTATTGAGCGCACCTGGTTCAAATCCCGTGCATACTGGCAACAGAAACATACTGGTACCGCATTACGACGCAAGCGAGTGAATGAATGAACGGGTGAGTGATAGAAAGAGCGTCTATGAGAGGCAGCTGAGAATGAAAATGTACAATGTGATTACGGTGTCGGAAAAAAATAAAGATTATATTATATATGAGCTACATCATAATAATAGGTGGTCAAAGTGTGGGAAGAAAGTAGCGGCTTAACCGCGGTGAAGTTAGTTTCATTTTGGATATTCGACAGACATTTGCTTCACTGAAAGTGGCCGACAGAACTGCAAAGAGTCGCTGACGCTCCAGCAGTCTGTTAGGGACCGTCAATGAATTTTACATTGACAAACGTTAACATGTGAAAATTAATAAAAAAATGTTTTGAGAGGTGCATAGTTAAAACAATGATTACATATTTAAAATATGATTTAGTTCTATGATCTCAAAGTGATTTTGAAGAAGAGAGATTTCTTTCTTATATCTAGAAGCTATTGAGAAAAAACACATATTAATATTTACATATATATATTTATTTAAAATATGTTGAGCCGTGAACAGTGAAAATAATGAATACATATTACGGATATGATTTAATTTTAAGGTAAGGTAAGGTAAAACTTTATTGATTGAAATTGTTTTTTTCCAATAGCCAGCAATTTTTCATAAACAATAAAAAATAATAAATAAAAATAAAATAAGAAGAAGAACATAAAGAGAAAAAGAACAAGATGACACAATCTAAGTCTAAAGATAAAGACAAAGAACATAGATCAAAGAAAAACAACAAAGACAAAGGATACAAAGACTAACATAGAACAGAACATCCAGATACTCTCACTCCACTCCTGTCCCCGAACTCAGAATTGTACATTTCAATAGCCCGAGGAATGAATGAGTCCCTGAGTCTATTTGTAGGAGCATTCGTGCACTCATTCTGCTTCTCTGCTCACTGATGACAGTGCTGAGAGGATGGCTGTCATCATCCATGATGGACAGTAGTTTGTTCAATGATCTCCTCTCAGTAACTGTCACCAGTGAGTCCAGCTTCATTCCAACCACAGAGCCAGCCCTCCTGATCAACCTGTCCAACCTGTTGAAACTCCTCTTGGACACATTTCCACCCCAACACACCACAGCATAGAACAGGACACTGGCCATCACAGACTGGTAGAACATGCAGAGGAGCTTCTTGCAGATGTTAAATGATCGAAACCTCCTCAGAAAGTACAGTCTACTCTGAACCTTCTTATATACATGGTCTGTGTTGCAGGACCAGTCCAGTTTACTGTCCATCCACACACCGAGATACCTATAGTTGTCAACTATCTCCACCTCGTCGCCTCTGATGGACACTGGACGTGGCTTTGTCCTGGACCTCCCGAAGTCCAAGACCAGCTCCTTGGTGTTTGAGGTGTTCAGGTGTTCAGCGTTCAGTGTTTATGATCTCACACTGATTTTGATTGATTTTATACAAAGATCTGGAAGCTATTGAGAAAAAAATATATATTTACATATACATTTTTATTTGTAAATATTGTTGTTCTGTGTCCAGTCAATTAGATTTGAGAATAAGGTGTGGAAGAAATCTGGCTCGTCCTTGTTTGGCCCATACACACTAACTATGGTCATATTTTGTTTGTTATCTAGGGAGATATTAATTATGACATAGCTACCTTCTGGGTCAATGGTCATTGATTATTATTTTATTTTTCTTCCTTCAAGGATCATGAAACTCCCAAATCGAATACACGTATTGCATATACAAGTATTTGGCGGAACCGACGGGGGTAGTATACGCCTATGCATGCCGTCTTCAAAACAATGGCTTCAGCTTTTGAAGGAAAAACAAGACACCTTTTCTTATTCATAAACTTGCAAGTCAAATTTGTATATAATTCAGATTTGAGGATAAATGTGCAATAAATATGAATCCTTAAAAACCTACACACGTGTCTTTGAGGTTTGGAATTTGAAGAATGAAACCTTTCCAAACACTTGAAAAACATCCTCACTGGTCTATAGTGTTCAAGGTGATTTTCTGTTCAATATAACTTATGATACGCTAAACTTACAGCAAACACAAGTTCTGTAGCTAGAACGAGAGAAACACTTCACTACAGCTAATGTTGACGTGTATAATTATTTACATCTCATGTATGGTTATGCAATATAAGATTATGAGATGCTTCTTGCGTGTTTCTGAACCCATGTTATTTAAAATAAAACTTTTTTTTTCCTTTTTTAGCGAGAAGCAAGAGTCACAGACTGCATCCCACACTCATAAAACTTTGAAAGGCAAAAGTAAAAAAAACGGCTACTCGCCACCACTGTTAGAATGTATAAAAGTTGTATATTTCTTATTATTTGCACATTTATAAGACAAATTATCTTACATCCAATTATCTTATTAAACTTGAAGCCTGCTCAAAACTTTTTTTTGGTGATTTAAATGCTTTATTTCGAACATATGCTGGTACATAAGAAAGTAAATTTAAAACAAACAAAACCAATGAGATTAGTCAAAGTAACAATAGTCAAAACAATAATAATATGAACCAAACATGTCCGAAAAAGGATAAGCTCAATTATGGTATAAAATGTATCCGTAAGGCTTTGCTTTACAAAAGACCCAGGTGCAGGAGATACTCAAACCACAACGGCTGAGGTGACAATCAACAACACAATCTAATACAAAACACGATGAAATACAAAAAGAATCCACAAGATGGTGACAGTGCTACAGGAGTCCGTTTTCTCAGTTCAACGACAACAATCCACAGTTTAACTAAAGTCAGAGAGATACAAGAGACAGTTCAGGGTGAGCGTGACTGCAAGGATCAAAATCCACCGGGGAAGAGGAGAAACAAAAATAGAAAGAAACTTACCAAAGTTGAACCAAAAGCACTGAAGCAAAAGGCAGTCAGGAAAAAAATGAGTTCAAGGCCGAGATCCAAGATGTCAGACAGGGGCAAAGCTTTATTGGGGTATCAATAACAACCTGTTGACACCGACTGACAAGAGAGCCCGGGCTTTATACTTGGCTGTAATACGGTCAAAACACAGAGTCCGTTCCAGTCGCTCCAACACAACGTCACTTCCGGTTCTTATACTTCGCTTCATGGAGAAAGATGGAAAATCAAAGTGTGTCACGGGTCGTTTATTTGCCGCTTCAAGTCAAACAAAATACAAGCTTTACGATCGATCGTCCACACTTTCTTCCGGCGACTGAACAGGTCAATAGCCCCTGGAGAAAAGGTCCCGATCTGTAGAAACATCGCTATATTTAAGGAAAATTTCCCGCACAGTGGGTCGTCCCTTACGGCCAAATGGTTCTTTCAAGTTCCCTGTGTCCCGATCACCCGTAGAGAGAACTTCCTAATTTGTCTTCCTGTCATCTAATCATTCAAATGTTCTCGGGTGGGGGTTTCCGTCTTTTAGCCCCCCTTTCCCGGATGTGTCTTGCTTTGTTCTTTGATCTACGATTTAAGGTGTGATTGGCAGATAAACAGATGTTTTAAATAACAGGTGTTGTATCTCTAATTCTGTTTCAAGCTTGTCTTGAGACAGTGAATCAGTCTGGAGTGAAATGTTGATTGTGAATGTGTATTCAAATGTTTAAGCTCTTAGATGAAGCGAGTCATTTATGCTTTATATTTTGATTATCTTTGAGCATTAATTTAAATATGGCATATACGTATAGTGTATGATAATTTTTAATTTAACAGTGGTCCAATTGCCTCATCTTCGGCAGCTGTGGTTCTCTCGAAGCAGCGCCCTCGCAAACTGTCCATGGAGGGAAACCGCAATACAAAATAAAAGCATGACAGTATCAAAGTATAACTTTTTAAAAATACTGATATTGGTATGTTCTACTGAAATGTTGGTATCATGACAACCCTAGTATACTATGTACACTAATTTACTTTAATATTTACACTAAATTATAATTACAAAACAGAGAAACTGTGCAAAACTCTGTGTACAAAAAAATGTACACTAAAATAAGTACACACGTAGTTTAATTCTACCATATAGTGAAAAAGCTAGTGAATAAGAATGTGTCAAATCAAGGTAAGTGTATCTGAAATCCAAGCGAGTGTCAGGAGATGCCACAGATTGCCAGTGTGATGCAACTACCTGCCACTGCCACTGGCAGGATCTTGGGGTCTCATAAATTGCACACTTAAACACAAAATGTACAAACATACACAAAAGCATGTAAACTTATAAACACAAACATCTATATGCACACAAACATAAATATACTTACTGATTATACACAGTGACAAAAACACTTAAAACAAAGGAACTTTACTTATTCACTATACACAGAGACACACAACCTCAAAATAAACACTTAAGTACATGTCAGCTTGAACCTGCTTGGACACACACATTCGTTTTGTGTCATCATTTTGTGTGTTGATGATCTAGAGCGGTGACTCTTCTTTCGCACCTCCTCGTGTATTCTGGGGAGACTGTTAAGTGACTCATTAAAGTCCCCCGGTGGTTCTTCAGGACAGAGGAGTGCATATAAACGTATGTGTGACGAGTGCAGATGCTCCGTGTCACCATTAGCGAGCAAGACGGCAGGAAAACACTCGTGAAGCGTGTGGGAGTCCAGCAGGGGCGTGTTCCTGCTGCTGTCTTAGTGGCAGCAGGTGAGCAGCAGATGCTAATAAAGTCGGACATTGTTCACCACAGCCCCTCCCAAGACCTACATATTTCATATAGCCTCAGATACACCGTTTTCTCAATCGATCCCAGACCTGCAGATTAGCAGCTTCACTGATCAGCATCAAGTTTTCATAAAGACTTGAGGAGAAAGTGACCAGCCAAGACGGAACCATGCAGCCACAAAGTCCTTTCGGACATTATTGTCTGACTCACGTCATGGATGATGCGTGTTGATGTCTCTCTTTGATAATCCACATACATAAACATGTAGGAAAAAAAACCTTTCCAAGCCTCAGAAGAACAAGACGCAGGCCAGATAGTTGGGCACCGACAACATGGATGAAGTAGAACTGGTGGATCTGGAAGCTAAAGTGAGGTTGTTCTTCAATTATATCCAAATGTGTCGTAAAAGAACATCGAAAACATGTTAGCGCTGATTCTGCACCTGAACTCAATTGAGCAGAGCACTCACACAATTTCACCCCAAAAGTAATACTGACAGAACAAAACACAAAAGTTTTCCAAACAGGCCTCACACCTTCTGACTTGTAAAGTAGCAACAACCGTGCATCCTGTGAATCACTGGTTCAGCTTGAAACACCAACAAAATAGTTGAGGGCAGACTCTGGGTTGAGGAAGGCAAACTATGCATAGTTTCATAATACTGTTCAGACCGACCTTATCCCACCACAACACCGGCATGAATTCGCCATCTTGTTGGACTGGAAATCCTAGTACCATCGGATGGATCCCTAATGCTGCAAGTTAGAATTTAAATCACCTGCTGGACTCCAGCTAGACTTTTCCCACAAGTCAGCCGCAAAATATGTCAAGGTGAATCCAGATGAGAGCTTACCAGCCTGAATCTGAATGGACTCGAAACACTTGGGTGATAAAGAAGGTTAGGTGGTAGAAAACACAGTGGAGATGTTTTGTGAATCACACTTTTTATTTGAAACTATGTTAGTAAAACAAAGATTCTTCCCCAGTTGGGTTCAGGTATCACAGACTCTTGTTCATGACTCCCGTCACATCAACAGCTCATATGGCACTATTGGTAGAGCACTCGCCTCTGGACCCGGTGTTAGTGTCAGTACAGGATTAACACAATTACAGTATTCACATAAGCATGTGCACTGCCACCAACACTCATGCGCATGGGCCTCTCTAAACCCCGTCAACAACCAGACAAGAACAATCGATCACAGTTTAGATCGCATGACAGTATTCACGAACGTGAAGTGACTTATTTTATTGTGATGCAGCTATTTACATATTTGAGTAATAATAATAAGTTGAGTAACAAGGTAACATTGAATAATAGGCTAACTCTTTCTTTTTTTTTGTTTAGACATTGTTTATATTCTCACACAATTGACACCAGAGAGTTTATTCTGAAGAATGTACTACTATTACATTGTGGTTTGCTCACCCAGCTGTCCAGGAAATGAATAACTCATGTACTCAGATCACAAGAACAACATAGTTAACAGGACATAAACGCAAACACATTATACACAATATTTTCTGAACTGCGATCTAATCTAATTCCACATCTATATCAGCGCTGATCATAGATCATTAACAATAGCATTTCCAAAGTGGTGAAGCTATGATGAACATATGATGCTTGTCAAGGCAGTAGTAGTTGATCCGATGACATCGTTGTAACCAATCGCTGTTATAGACTGATGTTTGACGTTCGCCTACTTAATTTGCACACTGACAATCACATGTCAATATAAATAAAAGACAAAATGTATACATGAATAAATAAAAGACGAAATATATAAATACATAAACACATGTTGAAATAACAAAATACATAAATAAGTAAATGTCAAATTAAAAATCATGAGTCATTTATGTATTTATTTATTTAAACATTAATTTATACACTTATTTATACTCTATAATTCTACATATTTCCCCCAACGCCTGGTTGGTAGTTGAGGTCCCGCCTCCACAGTACAGCTCTGACTAGGTTGTGGTCCTGAGCACAAGCTATCTTTGTCAGACTGCAGTTCATGTGAACACTTGTCAAGACTTTGATAGAGAAAATACTGAAACATGAAAAATGCATGTTTTACATGTTCCATTACTAGAGGCCTGGCGCATCGGAGGTCGTCGCCTCACAGATAGGACGTCAAACTCAACTATAAAGCTCCGTGTTCAGTCAGAAAAGGAGGCGTAGAGATGAGGACTCAGGCATCTGCAGGAGAGGAGATCAGTGATCTGACAAGTGATGGGCTGCTCCTCCAGATGAATATTTGATGTCTGAACTAAGACTGAGCCCAGAAGAGTTCTGCAGAGCCACTATATTGACAGAAGCTGCTGGATCAGAAGGAGATTATGGAGATGAAGAAGATTTCATCAGAGGAAGTTCGATTGCCATCTCTCGTTTGTCAGAGTTGTTATGGATCAAACTATAACAGTCACGTGACGAAGTCACCTGAACGAGAGGGTTCTTTTTTTATACCAATATTTGACTGAAAGCCTTTCAGGTTTTTTCAAGTTATTTTCCTTTGAGGTTTAATGAAATGTTTTGTATCGTATACAATTTTGATACATTTTTTAAAGATTTTTTCTAAAGTTGATTTCATTTAATTTAATGAAAATGTTTTTAATTTTTTTAATAATGGTTTTTACCTCTTTCCACAAATTAGTTATTTTGTTTTCTTTTCTTTTTTATTCTATTTAATTTCTTACTTATTACTTATTACTTGAAGTCAAATTTAACTTTTATTTTAGATTTGTTTTTTGACTCAACTGATTTGTCCCAGTTGAGGTCTATATTCTGTTTTTATTTTTGCTTCATTTCTTCCAGCTTGGGGGACAGTATGCATTTCTGGAGAATCCTCGTACATAAAGTAATTAACCACTTTAAAGGGTGACTAATGTGTTGATTTAAGTGTCTCTTAAATTGATCTTAGACCTCTATAGTACTCACCAGTATGTGTCTGTTTGTACAAAACTCTCTTTTCATTGAAATATTTACATTAGAAAATGTGCCCACTGAAACGCATTAGTTTTTCTTAAGCTAAAACCTTGTTTACCATAACCATGCCCACTCTACTGTGGTTGGTCAAACATTGAGGCTTGTCATGCAGTGTCATCAATCTTAGAAGTCTCCACCTCCAAGGGACATGTATACAGAAAGAGGTAGAACATTCTTTGCTGCTACAGCAGAAACGTAGCCCTTTATTATGACATAAAATAAAAAAATGTCCCATTGTGGGACTTATTAAGGAAAGTCTGAATCTAAAGGAAATCTCATAATAGGCTCCGTTCTCGTAACCTCTCATTCTCCCTGTGTTGCGTGGGTTTACTCCAGGCATTCAGGTTTCCTCCCACAGTCCAAAAACATACAGAGGTTGATTGAGAACCTTGGGAAAATTGTCCGTAGGTATGGTTGTCTGTCTTTGTGCAACAGACTGGCTCCTGTCCAGGGTGTCCCCTGCCTTGATACTGGTATAGGCTACAGTCTCCCCGCAACCCCGACCCCGACCCCGGGATAAAGCGGCAGACAATGAATAAATGAATGAATGAACTTCAAAACAGCATCATGATGAGGAACCTGCTGCATCTTGGAGAGGAAGACTTCAACATTTCAAACTCGTGAGTTAGTCATGAGAGTTGGGTTTTCACATATCTTGGCCTTGACTTGTGTGCCAGGTGTAGTCAAAAACATTTTTATGTGATTCCAAAAACTCTTCTGAAAGGTTGTTTTGTCTTTACAGATTCAGACTGGAAAAAATCTGAAAGTTGAAGTATGGAGCTACAGAACATTATGGTAGCAGTGAACAAGCTTTGAAGAAATGTCTGTGAAAAAACAAATATCGAACTAAAATGATGCCACACCAATACCGAGGTGGGGCTCAATCCCTGCAATCCTGGGTCAAAGCTGTGTACTAGCCTTGATCCAATGCTAAGGGGCAGATGACAGTTCATGAACTTGAAAATATCGGTGGCCCCGTAAACACGATAGAAGATGTAGATGTAGATGTAGAAAACCAAATAAAAGATTCATCATTTCACTTTTGTTAGAGTTATATTTTTACTGCTAGCGTAATGGTCTGTCATTACGCACAATCCAGATTTAGTATCTGATGGCTTGACTGTGATCGCGGAAGCATCTGATAGTTTTACTCCAGAACAGAACTAAATCTGTCAAGTTGACTTAAATCATGATTTGCATATTGACCAAACAGGCCTAGTTTATCTACATTAGAACAAGGTAAATAGTTTGTGCTAATGTTGTGTAAGAAGTAAGAAGTAGCTGTTAGATTACTTAATTCGCTTTATTGAATACAAAGGATCAGCTCCATCTAGTGCACTAATAGCACCTCCAGTTCTCAGGAGAAAGCACCAAAACTAACAGGATGGTGATTGATGCTGCTGGATGTTTAAGGTCAATGTGAATCTCAACGAGATTTATGAGTCTCAGTTTTTGCGGATTTTCTTCTACGATTGTCTCAAAATAAACTAGACTTGTAAGAAGACAAATCCGTGTAATTGCAACAATTGTTAATGGAAAATCTGTGTAATTGCTGATTCAAATGTAAATGTAATTTCACACATAGAATTTAAAGTTTCACAGATGTATCTTTTTGTTTTGTAAACTACTACAAATGTTTGTTAATACAAAAATACATGTCATAAATATTGATTTCACATTTGTGGATATCACAACACATGTGCAACCATTGGATATTTGCAGATCACCCTCTGTGCATATACAAATGAATGCAAGACAAATCTAGCTCCATATTGAAGGTGTATGACCCCAAAAATGAGTAAAGTTACCACTACAATTTGATTAGGCCCAGATCAGAGCACAGATATGGTCTGGGCATTATATCCGATCACTTTTACACAGGCACGAAGAGTCATTTTTAAATTCCAGGCCATGCTTTCTGGGATCCCAGTTCGTATCTCAGATATGGAAACAGAAACATTATTCTCTCGCTCAGACCAACAAAGTGTTCCAGCACTCTGGAGACAAGTGCTTGTTGCTCTGATTTAGAACTCAAATAAATAATTAAATTTTGATGAAATAGAAGAGTTGGCAATGACCTTGTTTCTCCTAATACTCTGGCTTGTTGCACATT
The DNA here is from genome assembly GCF_982586985.1 of Callionymus lyra. Taxonomy (NCBI): domain Eukaryota; kingdom Metazoa; phylum Chordata; class Actinopteri; order Syngnathiformes; family Callionymidae; genus Callionymus; species Callionymus lyra. Next base: position 1,635,330 of record NC_141825.1, on the reverse strand, counting down.
TTTTTGTTGTCCCTATGACTTCAGCAAAATGCTGAAGACAGAAATGATGTGAAGGGGGATGATGACCTGACACGATGAAGATGTAGTTAGCCGCGATAAGGGATCTTGTTGGCGACTGAATCAGATCATTGTCTTGAGATCCTTTGAAGTTTATGTTGTTCAAGTGTTACAAACTGAAAAACAGACCAATAGTTCAGTTTTTACACTGTTTGCATAATTAATAAGAAAATTATTATATTCAACATTTTATCATTTCTATACGTATGTTCAGACTATGTATGAAGTTGAATGCTTATTGGATTTAAGAATATCAGGTTATGTGTATAAGTATTATGAGGTAGGTATTGGCTTAAGGAGACCAATACGCTATATAAAGGTGTGCATAGTTTTATTTATTAATAAGTAGGTTCCTCTCCTGTCAACCATAATAAAGAGCATATAAACATGTTGACAAGGAAAGAAGGAAAGTCAGTACCATTTAGGTCAGCCCAACCGGTCCGGGTGCTTACTAGAGATGACGTGATACGCTAAATGTCATGAACTAAAAGATTGAAGGATACTTTCAATCCCTAATTTATCTTAACAAAAAGCCCATCTTTGACGTCGTGGTCTGATAACACACATGACTTTCACTCCAAAGTAATGGATTTTTTTTGGGGTGAGAGTCAAATGCGTCTTTTTGTTAATGTGAATGTTATGTGTGTGGTACAAAGTGTATTTTCAACTGCTGAGAAAAAGCTATAAAAAAGCTTTTAAAGATAAGTTAGCATTTGCAACATGTGACATCATCAAGCAGGACATACGAAATGATGAGACTGGGTCATAATATCTGAAGACATATTTCTACATAAATTGGCATTACCTCACCTGACCTCTGACCTTTTGGCCCTTCTTAAGTCATTTAAGTGATCATTTCTATTAGGAAAACAATTAAAACTCTTTAAACAGTCTCTAGGAGGCTTTGGTTGCAGTTGCACAAAATGTTTGTTCTTAACAGATCTACAAACTGACAGACTTGATGAATTTAAGGCATATGACTGTTACCAACACTAGTTGTTTGTAGTCAATCTTTGTCTTCAACATGTCATGCCTTGATGATGTGAAATCAACAGATTTCCTCAGTGATCCAAACTACATTAGGTGAGTCGCGTATCCATTTCCACCTGCTCCTGTTTGAGAAGCTTCTCTCACTCCAAAATTTTCTAGAAGTTTCCCTTTGAGACTCTTCAATGTCATACCAAGTGTCTTCAAAACAAACTGAATGAAACTGCAGCACTGCAGGCTGGATCATACCTCATGGTCTCCAGGTAGAGTCTCCAAACACCCGTACACACATCACACAGCAGCTGATGAATCGACTCGCTAACATGTATTGACCCAAGGTTGTTTGATTTTTGGATTAAAAGAAGTTTTGTTTGAGACGTTTAGTGGCAGGTGATGAAGACCTGCTTGTGTCGAATCACTGCAGGTTTTCTTTTTAGTCTTTTCAGAAGAGAAACATTTTATTTTTCACACTTTCAATGCTACTTTTATAGGGCAAAAATGTCAAATTATTTTGTGAGCTTACATTGCCAGTGAGGTCAATTAAGAACTATGTTGAGAGTGATGCTAATGTTTCATTTCATGTTTCAAAAACATTATGTTGCCAGTGTCGCTTACTCGCTGTGTTGTCAGTTGTGTTTAAAAATGAATGTCGTTATTTTGTCACAGATGTGTTGCTGGTAAATTGTATTAACAATCTATTCTGTGACGCTAAACAAGAAGTTGCAGTTAAAGCTGAGGGGTAGTTTATAGATACAAAGTTCTGAGTTTAGACTGTACCAAGGATCCTTGGTTTTGAAACAGTAGTGGATGCTTTGATGTATTTATTTCTTGTTTTTTGCGGCATAGATTCATGAGCTGCAATGTGTTTATGACGTGTGTGTGTGTGTGTGTGCGTGCAGACGATTTAAATGAACTTGGGACATTTGGTCGATCAAATGAATCATGTTTGAGTCTAGTAATTGCTGCACTTATTAAACTATGTCAAAGCGGTCGTAATATCAATTACTGTTACACCAGTGAATCATTGGGGTATGCAAATGAGGCTGAGAGGGTTGTGCAATCTGGAGTCTACTCCGTACAGGACCTGGTCGAGGTGAAGGGCGCAGGCGGTCAAGTCCGTGTTGGTTTAATCAGTTGAATAACACGAGGAAGTGAGAAATGAAGTTGGGAGCGACTTCCAGTAGGGGGCTCGACTGACTGGCTCTACAGTCTCAAGTTTGTGATTTGACTTGTTAATCTGTCGATAAACCCACAAGTGGAGATCATGTTTCCTGAAATCTGAGGCGACTTTCCCCATCACACTAGCCTGACCTGGAGTGTGCGCACAGACACACACACACATGCACGAACACACTCCACTAATCTATTCATGAGCTCGTCCTGTTGAGGCTGGCAGGATCACTGCTGACTGGACCAAAATGCTGCTGATGTCTGCTGCTCTCCTCACCTGACAAACAAATACACACTCTCACAAACACAAAGAGTCTCAGGGGATCAGATTCTAACTGATCAGACCTGCAGCTGTTTTTCTCAAGATGTCCATTTAATCCTGAATGATGACGCGTATGTTTCCTAGTGACCCCTGTAAGTAAGTAAGTAGGTAATTTTTATTTATTAAGAGCTTTTCCAGACCAGGGTCACAAAGCGCTTAAACAATCAAAACAATACTCAATAAAGTATATACTTTAAAGGTCAAGATAAAACTGATAACACAACAGGAGTTCCAGAAATCAAGGAAAAGCCTGAACAAATAAAAACTTCTTAAGTTGTTTCTTGGATTTCTCTCCTCTGGTCCTGAACCGTGTGCGAGGAACCATCAGTAGATTCTGATCCACAGACCTCAGAGTCCGAGCTGGGGTGTAAGGCTGGATCCGATCACTGATGTAAGGAGGAGCCTGACCATGAATAGATCTGAAAGTAAGAACCAGAATTTTAAAGTTGATCCTGAAAGAAACTGGAAGCCAGTGAAGAGTTTTAAGGATCGGAGAAATGTGAGTTCTTCTACTAGAGCGAGTCAGAATTCTCGCTGCAGAGTTCTGAATCAACTGCAGGCGAGACAGCTCCTTCTTGTTAAGACATGAAAACAAACTGTTACAATAGTCCAGACAAGAAGAAACAAACGCATGGATAAAAAGCTCCAGATCATGTTGTGACAACATTTCCCTAAGTTTAGAGATTTTTCTCAGATGAAGGAAACAGTGTGAGTTCTAGTTTAAACTAGAACTTTTCTCATGTAACTTTTTGGTCACTTTCTCTTCCCTCACATCTTTCTAGAGTCAACTGATTTGTGACTCTCCAATGTTTTCATGATGATGTTTTTACACAGAATTTGTCTCATTTTATTTGGATTTTTTTACCTCTCTCTTTGCTGGACTATGTTTTGACTAAAATATCATGGTCCCCTTCACGGGACTCTGGATCATGGCCGTCAGTGGATCGACACTGGACTAAGTGAGCATCTCTTTTTCCCCTCTGAGAAACATTTGTTGTTTCCAGACATGTGTGTCAACGCTGAGTAACTTTGACGACCAGTCAGCGTGTTTGTTTGGTTGCCATGTTAGTGGTTAGGAAAGTTGATGTAACATTGTTGTAAGATTTCCTCGAGGGTAAAGATACAGAGAGAGAGAGAGAGAGCATGTGTGTGTGTGTGTGTGTGTGTGTGTGTGTGTGTGTGTGTGTGTGTGTGTGTGTGTGTGTGTGTGTGTGTGTGTTCAGAGCACAGCAAGTGACAACAATTCAAAATTGGAGCAATGACTCACCAGTGTAATGGGGACATACTTTTCCATGTGTGTGTTTCAGGTGTGTGAGATGGTTCCGGAAACAAGTTCAATAACAACTCCAGAACGTGTGCGTAGATAAACTGTTCAAATGAATACACAACCTTGTTGTCACAACTCAGTTTCTCTGAAATGAGAAAAAACCTCAGCTGAGTGAGGGAGTGACTTTGAGGTCCTCAATGTTGGTCTGTCAATCATCCTCTCTCCAGAAACTCCCCCCACCTGTTCACTTAGGTGTTCCCAGGTCACAGAGACTGTGTCTCTTAAATTGATCTTGGACCTCTATTGTACTCATCAGTATGTGTCTGTTTGTCTAAAACTCTCTTTTTATTGAAATATTAGAAAATGTGTTTAAGCCCGCCCCACTGAAAAAACTTTACTTTTCTGGAGATAAAATCTTGTTTACCATAACCATGCCCACTCTGCTGTGATGGTTAAGCATTAAGCTTTGTCAAGCAGCTTCGTCAATCCTGGAAGTTTCCACCTCCAAGGGACTCGTTGTATAAAGCCATTATTACATCATCATTGACTCCACTCTGATAACCTATCATTTGCTGAGATGCCAGACGGGGGATAACTTTATAAAGTAATAAGTTAAAGACATGGTCATGATAAGGGACTTACTGCATCTTAGAGAGGAAGACTTCAAAATTTGAAACATGTAAGTAAGTAAGGAGAGTTTTTTTTTTTTAAATTTACATTAGTTGCCCGTTAAGATCTGGATGACGCACACGCAAAAAGTTATTTTTAAACTTAATGTTTGGCTTATTTGAAGCCTTATCTGATGTTCCACCCGAAAAACAAGCACTGCTTCAGTTGACAAGTGTAGGAAATTAAACCTGTTTCATCTGCGATGGAACTTTAAAATTTAAGTGTTGTTCATTAAAGGGCGTCAAAGAGGAAACTCCACCGCGGGGAGCTGAGCAAGCCAAGGATGTCCTCTGGTGATCACTTTTGGTTTTAACTGGGACGACTGCAGAGAGTTGTGTTACATGCTACTTTAAGAGGTGTGTGACTTGTTTATCAAGTCGAGAAAAAGACTAACAAAATCAGGAGTCATAGCAAGCCCTAAGCTATTAGCTTCTCTTCTATACATCATACGTCATTCCGCTTCCTGTGAGCCTTTGATCGACTGCTTGAACGTGAGCTCCTGCAATAATTGCCCAAAACAGTCGTTTTAACGACTACTTGTCCGGATATTATGCTCATATCACTAAAGATATGTCTCAAGCATCTCCAATCTATGATCGTGATGCTCTTTTCAACATCAGAGAGTCGATGGAGGATTATAACCGCGACCGTTTTCAACATCCGGTGAACCTGTTTCCGGCTCCACTTCTCATCGACTCGGACTCTGTGGAATATCGTTTGATCTCTCGGGTACCGGGCGATTTGCACAAGCGATCGAGTCGGTCTGGAGTTCAGGTCAGGATGAGACGCGCAGTCGCGATCGCTCGGAAAAACTCTGACGTCATTGGACGTCATCGATGTTTGATCGACATTCCTCTCGCTGAAGAGTATGACGACACATCAGCGCTGCCGTCTGTCCAGACCTCAACGAAAGGTGGTAAGATTTTTTCATTTCCTCTCTTTAATTCGGCTTTTACTACCGAGTTGAACTTCAGTGACAGCTGGTACCCACGTGACCGCTGTTCGCTTCAAAAGATCCCGCTCAGCGCGCCTGTCAGTGACGCGGCGTCGTCAGTGACGTCATCGGTGCTGAATGTGGGACTTCTTAATGTTCGCTCCATTACTAATAAATCCTTTATTCTTAATGATCTTTTCACAAGAGTTAATTTGGATTTATTATGTCTTTCTGAGACTTGGCAGAGAGAGGAAGAGTTTATTCATCTGAACGAACTCTGTCCAGTAGGGAGCGCTGTTCTGGGGAAGCCTCGCCTCTCTGGTCGTGGGGGAGGTCTTGCTACTGTTTTTAGGGAGAGTTGTTCTTGAAAAGTGATTCAGACACAGGAATTCACTTCTTTTGAGTCTCAGATGATCTTGGTTGGTTCTACAAGACCTTTCTATTGTGTGTCAATCTACCGTCCGCCTGGTCCTGCGGCGGTGTTCTTGAAAAACTTTAGTGACTTCTTATCTTCCATTATTCAGATGGAATCTGTTCTTATTCTTGGAGACTTTAATCTTCATGTTGATGACGTCACATCTTGTTCTGCTAAAGAACTTTTAACTTTAACAGAAGCCTTTAATTTTGAGCAACATGTTTCTGAACCCACTCATCAAAAAGGCCACATTTTAGTCTAAGTTTTTACTCTTGGCCTGGACATTTCTAATGTATCTGTACATGATGTCCATCTGAGTGATCATTCTCTTGTATTGTTTAACCTGGACTTCATCCCTGAACCTAAGCCTTTGAACGTTAGGTCTCTGAGGCGTGTCATCTCAGCCGATACTGCAGACAGTTTTTCTGCTATGTTTGACCGTCTTTCCTTTGATGACTGCCCAGACGTGGACAGTTTGATTCACTGTTTCCAGTTTAGTCCACTAAACTTGAGGTGCATAGACTTCACCTCAGGGATCTGATGACTTCTTACAATGAGATGGTAGAAACTGCTAGATCTGATTACATCAGAAAACTGGTAGCAGCAAATAGGAAAAACCCCAAAGTTTTGTTTGACACGATTAAGTCTCTCGTGTCTCCTGCTCCTCAAATCACGCCTGTCTTCTGTGAAGCTGACAGCAATGCATTGTTGAGATTTTTCATTGACAAAATTAAAATTGATCAAAGAGAAAATCTCTCCCCCTTTGTTTGGAACCCCTACTGTTTCTGAGCCCCTCTCCTCCTCTTGGTCCTCCTTCACTGCTGTATCTTTGGGTGATATTTCAGCACTAGTGAACAAGATGACACTCAGATGACGTCCTTCCTTGTAGGCTTTTTATCAAAGTATTTGATGTAATTGGCCCCTGGGTTACCAATATGGTGAACCTCTCCCTTTCCACAGGGTTTTTCCCAATGCATTTAAACATGTGGAGCCTCTGCTCAAAAAACCAGGCTTAGACCCGACTGACCTCAGTAATTTCAGGCCTATTTCTAAGCTCCCTTTCTTGTCCAAGATCTTGGAGAAGGTGGTGTCTGAGCAGCTGTCTTTGTTCCTGGATCAGAGCGACATCCATGAGAAGTTTCAGTCTGGCTTCCGTAAACATCACTCTACGGAGACAGCTTTATTGAAAGTGTCCAGTGACATCATGATGTCGGCTGACTCTGGTAAATTCACTGTTCTGGTTCTTTTGGATCTGTCCTCAGCCTTTGACACAGTTGATCACCAGATCCTGCTGAGAAGACTGAGGGATGAAGTGGGACTGTCTGGGTCTGTGTTACAATGGTTCTCATCTTACCTTTCTGGGCGCAGTTTTAGTGTATCTGCCAATCAAATGAGGTCTGAATCGGCAGATCTGTTGTGTGGAGTCCCTCAAGGTTCTGTTCTGGGTCCTTTATTGTTTTTGCTGTACTTGATTCCCCTCGGTAAAATCATTCAGAGATTTCCAGATGTTTCTTATCACATTTTTGCTGATGACATCCAGCTCTACTGCAATAATCAAACAATGGCTGAGTGAAAACACTCTACAGCTAAATGTGGACAAAACTGAAACACTGGTGATTGCTCCTGATGATAAGATTCCAGGGTTGAGTCAGTACTTGGGTGACTTAGGTCAGTCTGTCAAACTGAGCCTGAGAAACCTGGGTGTTGTATTTGATAAAGACATGTCTCTTGTTCGACACTGCAGAAAACTGACCAGAAACGGTTTCCTTCAACTGAGAAAAATCTCTAAACTTAGGAAAATGTTGTCGGAACATGATCTGGAGCTTGTAATCCATGCGTTTGTTTCTTCTCGTCTGGACTATTGTAACAGTTTGTTTTCATGTCTTAACAAGAAGGAGTTGTCTCGCCTGCAGTTGATTCAGAACTCTGCAGCGAGAATTCTAACCCGCTCAAGTAGAAGAACTCACATTTCTCCGATCCTTAAAACTCTTCACTGGCTTCCAGTTTCTTTCAGGATCAACTTTAAAATTCTGGTTCTTACTTTCAGAGCTATTCATTGTCAGGCTCCTCCTTACATCACTGATCTGATCCAGCCTTACACCCCAGCTCGGGCTCTGAGGTCTGTGGATCAGAATCTACTTATGGTTCCACGAACACGACTCAGGACCAGAGGAGAGAAATCTTTTCAGGCTGTTGCTCCTAAGCTTTGGAACAATCTTCCTCTCTCTTTGGACTTGATGGAGTCTACTGACTCCTTTAAGAAACATCTTAAGACGTTTCTATTTGTTCAGGCTTTTCCTTGATTTTCTGGAACTCCTGTGTTGTTCTCAGTATTATCTTGATCTTTAAAGTGTATATACTTTTTTGAGTATTGTTTTGTTTGTTTAAGCGCTTTGTGACCCTGGTCTGGAAAAGCGCTATATAAATAAATATTACTTACTTACTTACTATACGCATTCTTGTGTCGGGAACACACAAACTTTTTTGCTCAACATCTTTGGTTTACTCACACATCAATTAAAATCACTATCAGTTACACAAATGTAAGACCAAAACAAAGAGGATGTGTTCAGGTGCCGTCATGGTGGATCAAAATTCCAATGTTCCCCCAATGCTTTGGCAGTATGCCTGAACATAAAAAAATAAATGAATACAAACTTGTTCATGAACGAAAGTAGAAAATACTATAGGTCACAACTATAGTTTATCACAACTTAAACTCTCAACTCATCTGCCTGCTTTCATCTTGGCTGCGGGCGAAAGAGGCTCGCCGGCTCGGCTGGAGTTAAACGTCTCAGTGCTGACGAGTTAGAGTTGAATCAGTGGGTTGTTGGTTTTAGTGGCAGACTGATGTTTACTTGCCGTTTAGGCGAGAGATCTAAGACCAGAAACACTGAGATAGTTCATCTTCACAAAGTAATGGGTTGAGTTTGTGATTCTTTAAGTTTGTGTATTGTTGTGCGACACTGAACATGTGACTACAACATTTAACATAGAATTTATGTTAAAAATCAATGAATACCACTTCTTGCTAAGCAAGGAATTTGTCCTTCGTTGTATAAAAAAACACTCAAAGAAGAAATGTTCAGGAGGTTCCACTCAAGAGTCAAAGACAAGCTCCACTAAAATGGGACGTTTTCGGTTTTTACCAATGCCAATCTTAGCCTCATAAGCTTTTAGTTTAACTTGCGAATTGACTCGAGAATTGAGATTCCGATGTTTTTTTCTTGAGACGTTTCTAAATGTAGGAAAATGGAATGAAATTTGAATAAATAACACTTTTGTGAGCTGCTACCTATGAATGTACTTCTTGTGTTTCGCTTAGCTAGCAACACAAACTAGAATAAGCCTAGACGTTAATCCATAACATGAAGAGAAAGGTTCTGAATGTCTTTTGAGTGTTTGGGTCGATTGGAGCAGTTCTGTAAGTTAGTTAGTAGAACCACCGAAAACTGCTTACTCATCAGGCAATGATCTTACACAGAGTTTCTTCATCCATACTCATCCATTATCAACCAGCCGCTCTGGATGAAGTCTCTGGACGACGTCAGCAGCAGAACCAAACACCCAGCTCATCAACAAGAGTTTGGACCAGCCAGCCTTCAGGAGCTAGAGGGCAACAACATCAGAGAGGAACCATCGCTCAGGTGTCCGGTGTCGCCTCCAGGTGATACAGTACACGTCTGGATCGATGATGCAGCTGCAGACCGGCGGGCTCCGTCCATCACACAAACGTCTGTTTTCATTTATGAGCGAACTAAATCTACCGGTTCGTCTACTGTCGGTAGATCAAAACTGACTCTGATTTTGCGGCATAATGAGACTCTGAGGTTGATGGTGCGAAGCCAATTACGGCAACTCAGCCCCGACAAACGATCAGAGCTGAGCGGACCGCGCAGATTAGAGGGCCGGATTTTGTCAAGTTGCAGCTGTAAGTCCAAAACATATGCCTGAGAGACAGGCTGTCAAAGATTGTGGATCAGAGAGCAATAAAACACTGCTAAAGGTACACAGACCAGAAAGTTTAGGGAAACTTCATTTAGACATGAAGGAAAGAGACCGATAACAACTTATGTGACATCATTAGTGAAGCTGTGACATTATCAGTAAGAACTACGAAATCATCCGCATATACATGACTTTATGTTTCTTAAGAGTACATTTTTTAGGTTCACTGGACAGCAGGGTCGTGTTTAAGGTGGACGTGGCTCTTTCCTTCCATCACAAGCACCAATGTTCGTAATTTCCCAGAGGAAGCTTCCCAAGAGATTAATGAAGTGCAATCCATCTATCTAAAAGTACAGAACAAGAAGTCTTTGACTCTTCTGAGGAGTCATGAATATTTAGGAGAGACTATGAAGTTCCCCCCGAGAGCGACTGTGATTGTACCACTGAACTCACAATAGCAGCAAAAGTCTGACGGAAAAAACGGCGGGGTGACTGCACCGCATTCTGATGAGCCAAAACAACGACTAGCTCCGCAGAGGGTTGGGAGACGATGTACCGAGGAAGAGAGGACCGAGGTGATGGACAGAGGAGGGACAGAGAGACGCTAACCATCTTCTCAGCCAGACTGGTCAGAGATGAGCGAGTGAATGTGAGTAGCTTTGGCGGAGGAGCTGTCACTCAAGAGAAGAGCACCGAGGTGTGGCTGCGAATGTGTTTGCTGATTTCCCTGCTGGTCCTACACATACTCACACACACACACGCACACACACAGAAACAAGCACACACCTTTTGAATAAAGTTTGTGTAAATCTGCCGACAGTTTACTACACTGTGATGTTCCTCTAGAGGGACATGACTGTAAAAAACATCTCCTCATGAGCTGATCCTTTAAACTGATTCATAGTCAATGTTCACATCTACACTCCTGTCTACACACGTCTGTGGTGCTGAGGAACCAGTTCAGCAAAAAGACTTAACTCTCCATTTACCATCCAAGATGTTATTATCATCACTGGTAATCAACTTTGTGACCCAAGAGACCAGGGGCCTCGTATATTAAGAGTTGTATAGATTCCCCACTAAAAAGTCTGTAAACTCAAGTCAAGAAAATGGTGCACGCTTACAAATATTCCGATTTATGAATCTGTGAATGTGCACAAATCCAAGTAAAATTCCTTTCTACATACCTGATAAGAGTTCTCAAAAATATCATCAGTATCGAGCAAAAACAAGTGTTTCCTGACCCAAACAAAGGGGGATGGAGGAAAGCACTAGTCCCCAGTATGAACCGGTTTCTTCTTTGTGGGCCAGAAAGATGGTTCCCTTTGTCACTACATTGATTCTTTGAGGATTTAACGAAATCACCATCAGGAATACATACCCACTGCCCCTGATAAACTGCCTTAAACCCTCTCCATTTTCACAAAAACTGGACTAGAGAAATGCTTACCACCTTACCTAATGAATGGAAAACTGTGTTGAATAAAAGTACAGAAGGGTAGTACTAAGATCATGGGCTAAGAGGAGAATTGTAACTGGGCCTTAGACTTCACAGACAGTATCTGACTTGGGCCCCAGTTTGTGCCTGGAAGTTTGGAAGGCTTTTTGTGCTGTCCTGGGAGCCACAGTCAGTGTGACATCAAGCTGAAAGAACTAATCAGATTGTAGAGACTCTCCTCAGATGCATGCGTTAAGACAACCGCACTCTCTCACCTTTTCAATGCTCCCTGGGGTACCAGCCTCCAATGTTCCCAGGTGTAAGTAAGTAAGTAAGTAATTTTTATTTGTATAGCGCTTTTACAGACAAGGGTCACAAAGCGCTTAAACAATAAAAACAATATTCAATAAGGTATATACTTTAAAGATCAAGATAAACTGATAACACTACAGGAGTTCCAGAAAATCAAGGAAAAGCCTGCACAAATAAAAACGTCTTAAGATGTTTCTTAAAGGAGTCAGTAGATCCATCAAGCGCAAAGAGAGAGGAAGATCGTTCCAAAGCTTAGGAGCAACAGCCTGGAAGGATTTCTCTCCTCTGGTCCTGAACCGTGTGCGTGGAACCAATCAGTAGATTCTGATCCACAGACCTCAGAGTCATCTCCGTTTCTTCAGTCCAAGTGTTAATGACAAGATGTGAGAAGACCTTGAAAAAAGTTATAAATGCTTTGAGCTTCCCAGAGGATTGAACGTCAGGCTAACAGCCACAGAACCCTCGTACCAGTCTACTCTCCTGGACAGATGGTCTGTATTAACCGTCCCCTCAAAGTGAAGTCCCACAAGTTGGATCCCCTTTTTTTGAAATATTTTAAGGTTGAGGGCTAAATAAATCCAAGCGTCATTTGCCTTAAGCTCCCGGCCAATATGAGGATCTATCTTAGGTTCCATGTCTACCAGCTGGTAAAATGGATAAAGCTGGTTTGAATGAGGGAACTGACTCTTTTGAACAATCTGCTGGATCGTAGGTCAGTAACTATTTGATGATTTGACGCCTGACTGAACTAAGGAAGTCACCGGGTGAGTGTGCGTGTGAGTTCTAAATTGTTTGAGCTTCCTCCAGGCATTTAAAAGTCGAATGTGTAACACACATACACACCCACAGACAAGCACACACACACACACCGACACAAACACACACACACACACACATAGTGCCACCTTAGGAGGTCTGAGCGTCTAATCATTTTGGCGGAAAGCTTTTAACGTGTGTTTTATTCAGCGACTGTCCCTGACTGCTGCTCACTTCCATCCTGACAGAGACGTTTTGACACACACACACACTCACAATCTCGTACACACACCAACACACCCACCCACGCATGCACGGACGCACACACACAATTGGTAACTACACAGGACTTAAAACGGCCTCTCTTCTCTGTTGTTTTTGTCCAATTAAAGATTCAGTTTTTTTTTTTTTCAGTCAGCTGTCTCAGTTCAATGAATGACGTATTTGCACAGGTCAAAAACAAAAAACGGTTTACGCACACAGAAAGAGAGGGAAAAAAACAAATATTTCAAATTAAATTGTCATTTTTTAAATTAATTATTTCAATGCTTTTTTGGAGTCAACAGTAGACAAGCTTTGTGTCGACAAAAGTCTGACCTTCTGGAGCACATGCACCAACTTTTGTTCGTCGGACTGAGCCCCGATTCACTCCATGACTTCCTGTCAGAGATAATGGCGAGAATTAATCCTGCGTTTGAGATTCCCCTCAAAGATTATGCAAATGCAGGATTCCGTAATAACAAGCTGCGGCGCTGAGCTAGCAGACAAACAAGCAGCAATATTGTTAACGAGCTTCTGTCGATAGTTTTTTAAAGTAGATTTTACATTTCAACAAGCTGTTGAGAAACAAATTACTTTTTTCCCACTTTGAAATCAGTTATTTTACCAAACTACTTGCAATGCAAGTGTGTTATTGAAAAACGTTTTTAATAAAAACTAACATTTAAAAAAATACGGAATGTTTAATTTCTGTTAATCGACTTGATGCATCAAACAAGATTCGTCAGGAGCCTCCAACACTGGAAGAGAGCTGGCTGACAGTGCAGCTCCTAGCTCCCCGGGGTGCTCTGGAGCATAGTGAGATAATTAATAAAGTGCATTATTCACACTTTGTCTGATAACGAGCAGAATGAATTGATCTCGCTGCAGCAGAGCAAGTCTCTCAGGAACTGTCAGTTCATTTAGCCTTTAGAAAATCCTTCACATCCGGTTGGGTCCAACGCAGGTCAGAATCTGGAGGCTCAGCTGTTTCATCCCAAGGTGGTCGGATTCTCAGACGAGTCTTCGGATCAATTGATTAAATTCGTTGTGTTTGACCAGCAGGACTTGGAGCTCTGAGTGGTGATCGATGGACGGACAAATAATTCGGAGCCTGTTCTATAGCGCTCCCTGGAAGATCTCATCGCCAACAAAAGATTTGATTTGATGTGAGTCAGAGAAATGAATCCCTACAGTTCAAAGAGGCAGTAATGTTGATGGCCAAATAGGGGCGTCCTGCTGATCATAGATTTTCTAGTTGCTCATACCTGATTGAAGGCAGTTACAGGAAGTAGTTCCCAGCAAAGTTAAAGTTATACTAAAGTTAGACTGAGACCAAGAGACCTGATATTCTCAGATTCTTGACCAGGTTAACCTTTTTTTTATGCCCTCAAGAATATTGTCTCTTCTGGTCTTAGATCTTTAGGACATCCCCCTGTACATGTAAGCCACCATGCTAGCTATACACTCGATACAGTAAATGCTCATCTAACAAACTGAGGTGTTGAATGTCCCTTTGCTGATCTGTGACCTTTCAGAGTCATTACCACGACCTCCGTAACCTTTCCTCAGAGCTGCTCATTGATCCGAGCGGAGCCTCTGTGGGGCGGCACTCTGATTTAACAGTTTGTGGCTGCAGACGTGCAAGAAGATGAAGATTAAAGATCACTTCGACTTTTCTTCTCTGACGGATAAATCTGCCGCGGCTCGTCAGACAACTCATCGGTAAGCCTCGTGGACGTCTACAACGATGGCACCCACAGCGGGAAGGCTGTTGTCTCTTGAAGATCTCTAGATAATCACAGCTTTTTTATGATTTATTATATCAAATATATATACGTATATATAACCATAGGTGTATTCCAAATGTTTTGAATTGACTTTTTGCAGAAAAGATGATTTTCATGAGTTGTCACAAAATCTTGGGAGTCAGAGCAGACCACACGTCAAGGTCACCAGGGTGACCTGTGGCTCCTCTGATGCAGAGAAAGACTTTGTCGCTGCTCGGGTCTCCCCTGGCCGTCGCTTGGTGCATTATTCAGCCTAAAAGCTTGTTAAGAGGAGCTCACATGGAGCCAATGAAACTTTGATGCGGACGAAACGGTTTAGCTCTCTGGCTTAACGAAACGTTGACACCAGTTACAAGGACAAAGTGACTGACGACTAAGACCGGCAGCAAGACTCACTCAGGGAAAACACACACAGTGGGAGGAGGCGAGAGGCAGCTCTGAATTAAAGAAGTCCTCCAGGCGGCTCCTCCATCAACACCAGCTGAGTAACAGGTAACACTCTCAGGACTTACAACTGTCAGCACAATCACACGCACACCTAACTGCAAAGAAGGAAGGATAATGAACAGCAGAGGGAACAATAAAAATAACAGCAGAAAAAAAAAAGGAAAGCAGAGAGAAAAGAACAACTGAGAGATGAAAAAGAGAAGAACAGAAAAGGAAAAGAACAGGGAATCAGAACCAAGAAAAGAAAACGAAAGCAGCGGGAAAACAAATTAACAGCATTTAGGGGTTTAAACAAAAAAATAACAACTGACTAAGCTGTTCAGCCTCTGAGGCTCAGTTGGATCAAATGAGCAGTAGAGCTGGATGTCATTAGCAAAAATGTTGTAAGAAACATCAGGAAATCTCTGAATGATTTTACACAGGGGAATTAAGAACAGCAAAAGTAAGGACCCAAAACAGAACCTTGAGGGACTCCACACAACAGATCCGCTGATTCAGACCTTTGATTGGCAGATACACTGAAACTGCACCCAGAAAGCTATGACGAGAACCATTGTAACACAGACCCAGACAGTCCCACTTTATCCCTCAGTCTTCTCAGTAGGATCTGGTGATCAACTGTATCAAAGACTGTGGACAGATCCAAGAGAACCCAAACAGTGTATTTACCCAAATCAGCCGACATCATCATGTCACTGGACACTTTCAGTAAGGATGTCTCCGTAGAGTGATGTTTGCGGAAGCCAGACTGAAACTCTCATGGATGTCGCTCTGATCAGGAAACAAAGACAGCTGCTCAGACACCACCTTCTTTAAGAATGGAAGCTTTGAAATAGGCCTGAAATTACTGAGTCTGGGTCTAAGCCTGACTAGTGAGTAAAAGCTTTTCAATTGCATGTTTAAATGCATTGGGAAAAACCCCTGTGGAAAGGGAGAGGTTTACCATTTTGGTAACCCAGGGGCCAATTACATCAAACACTTTAATAAAGAGCCTACATGGAAGGACGTCTGACGAGAAAGAGGAGGATTTCATCCTGGTCACCGGTGCTGAAATATCAGCCAGAGTAATAGGTTTAAAGAAGGCCTACAAGGTGGAGACAGGCTCACTGATAGCATGGTTTCAACACAAAAGGGGAAGCATTTTCTCTTTGATAAATGTAATTTTGTTCTTTAAAAAACTCAACAATGCATTGCTGTATGCATCGGATGTAATCAGATCTGGCAATTTCCATCATCTCATTCTATGAGGACATCAGATCCCTGAGGTTAAGTCTGTGAACCTCAAGTTTAGTGGACTTCCAGAGACACTCAGTCTTTCGACAAAGTCTTTTTAGACTCAGAATATCTTCATTTGTCCAAGGGCACCGTTTTTTTGAATTGTCAAATTCGATTTAAAAGGTGCCACTTCATCCAGTATTTAAACACAAATTGTCCACGTTAAGGCAATCATTTAAGGAAAGAAGGCCAAACATAGCAGAAAAACTGTTTGCTGTATCGGCTGAGATAACACGCCTCTGAGACCTAACTTTCAAGGGCTTAGGTTCAGGGATGAAGTCCAGGTTAAACAAGATAAGAAAATGATCACTCAGATGGACATCATGTACAGATATTAGAAATGTCCAGGCCAAGAGTAAAAACTTAGTCTAAAATGTGGCCTTTTTGAGGGATTAGGCTCAGAAACATGTTGCTCAAAATTATAGGCTTCAGTCAAAGTTAAACGTTCTTTAGCATAGAAGGATGTCATGTCATCAACATGAAGATTAAAGTCTCCAAGAACGAGAACAGATTCCATTTGAGTAGTGGAAGATAAGAAGTTGCTAAAGTCTTTCAAGAACACTGCCGCAGGACCAGGAGGATGGTAGACTGAAACAAAACAGAAAGGTCTTGTAGAACCAACCAAGATCATTTGAGACTCAAAAGAAGTGTATTCTTGTGTCTGTCCCTTTGCATGAACAACTATCTCTATAAAACAGCCAAACCACCCCCACGACGACAGGGGCGGGGTTTCCCTTCAACAGCGCAGCCAGCAGGGCAAAGTTGATTAAAATGAATAAACTCTTCCTCGATCTGCCATGTCTCTGAAAGACACAATAAATCCAACTTTTCACTTGTGTAGAGATCATACAGAGAAAAGGATTTATTTGCAATGGAGCGAGCATCCAACAAGACAATGTGCAGCTCCAATATCTCCGTTGGGGTCCAGGCAAACGAAGGCACTGATGCGCTGTCACATACGCCACAGGGAGGAATGTTTGCATTGCGCAGACATCGAGCATGTCTTATGACGTCAAAGTCAAGGCGAGCTGCAGCGTGTCTTCTCTTGACTTGGACACCAGAACGTGAACCTTTCCTCGATCTCTTGCGGAACTCACTCGGTATCCCACAGAGCAGCAGATAATACAGAAAGTCTGTGTCGATGACATACCGAGGAGGAAACACTTGATCATAACTGTCCCGTATGTAAAAATCAACTTTTTGATGCTAAAAAGAGAGTCACGATCATAACCACCAGGTTTATTAGAAATAACTTTCCCTTAAAGTAAGGCTCGAGACATATCCTTTGAGAGATGAGCATAATATTAGCAAAAGTAGTTGTGAGAACAACTCTTTTTTAACCACTCAATAGCAGGAGCCGACTTCAGGTGCTGCCGATCACAGGCACTGCCGGAAGCAGAAGGCACGTAAATCTCATACTTTGATCTAGTAATAAAGGGGCATTCCATGCATTAGCTTTGTAGTTTTCAACTATATGTCTGCTTTATCCCTGGTGTTATCTCTGGACCAAGTAGACCAGAAAGGCATGGAAACAAATGTGTTTGTGGTATCTCCTATGTTATCTCTGGGTCAAGATGAAGGATATCCACCACTGCATATGTATTTCTGGAAGCCAGGAAGGTCCTTCATAATAAATGTTTTCTATAGAGCTAGCAAGATAAATGTTTAGGGAATACTGTCATAAATTCTTCAAAGTTTCCAGATTAATCAAATGTCATGTAGTACACATTTTCTAAAGATCTTATATCTTATTGACTGTAGTTTGAAATACAAGTTCCAGATAAAACCGATACAAATTCTGGTAATTGTATTTATATCTTTTTATATATGGGCAGGTTACTTGCTCCCCCGTGAGAAGGCTGAGCAGGAGGCAAATGGGCCCGGACATTGCAGCTGCCTGTTGAAGTAATGAGCTCTTATTGACTCTAGGACCTGATGCTCCTGCAGCAACTTATTAACAGTTAACTTACTACACACACGCACATATGCTGATTGAAAAATCATTAAAATATTAAAGGGAACTCAATAAAAAGATAGTATTTGTTTGTTCTGATCTCTGCTGCACTGATAGAAATTAAAGACACGTTCCCGAATCAACTTTAACGTTGGCGCCAGTGGTGATCCAAACGTGAGCATCTGTCGTGAGGTTCAGGATCACAAACTAAGATTAATTTAATCAATTAAAATTAAGGTCATGTGCTTTATGGTCACTTCAGCTGTCGCACAAGAGCAGCACTTTTAACCCACATTTACATTTCAGATATTCGCCGCGTCAGCAGATCCTAACACAGCGTCACATGATAATATTAAAGGACTAAACCCTAAAGTCACTGATCAACACCTTTTTTAATCTGCTACACTGACAGAAATGAACCCTATAACAACACCTGGTGCAGGGCCACCTCGTGGTCAGGTTACCTGACGCCTTCTCATTTACTTAACTCGGAAATCTAGTTTAACAACATGACCTTGAGATCTTCAAAAAGCCACCATGACTTGTGTTGTTAACAAAAGCCTCCCTTTGCCTTGCCTACAGGGAGCCCCATTGGCCCAACAAGAAGCAGCAAGAACCGCTGCACTTATTCAGTCGGAGATGAAGGCCATGCTCACAGAGGAGTCAGACCGAATAATGTCGGAGCTACTTGCTGTCAAGAAGGAGCTAGCCAACAACATCACAGCTATAACACGACTTTTTCAGAGATGGGGTGGGGACTGACTTTATGATCTAATGACCTACACTTGTTAAAGATGAAGATGCAAAAAAAAGGAAGCCATTTACCTTTTGAAAACAATCCTTAATACAGACTTTGTGATAAATCACACAGATCGTTTGGGGTCTATTGTGGGCACTGAAGCAGAATCCCTTTGTGATAGTTACAAAATTCACCAGATCTGTTTGTTTGACTGTGTGTGAGTAAGACCATTTGTATAAATATCATCCTGTTTTAGCTTTAGAAGTAACATTTAGATGGCTGTGGTCATAACATTTTTTTTCCTCCTGTTGACAACTGATATCAGTTAAACATCTGGAAAAGTAGAATATTTTAAACAAAATCTGGCTCCGGGGATTACTACATCCTATTATCTGGTAATCCTTAAAGGCAGAGTAACGATGCTGCAGAGAACTTGCAAGCTTGATTCAACAAACACAGTACACAGATGTATTCACGTCCTGCATAACCCTCTGCGAGGACAGCTGCATCACATACAAGCTGAAACAAGTGAGGCCAGAGAAGGAAGTTCAGGAGAGCAGACAGAGAAGAGTTCAAGGCTGCAAAGAACAGATTAAGGAAGATTGCTTGTACTCTTATGAGCTCAAACAACAGCTACTGGCAAATGACTTTGCATCTGTGTGGAGGGGCTTGAGGAACATTACAAACAAGCTGAGGCCCTCCTCTGCCACTGATAACCTTATATTGGCAGACATTCAAATGGCACTTCAGCCAGCAGTGGAAAGAAAAAACATTCAGTCATTCCACCAAAGCTTGCAACCTGTCTCCGCCCTTCCCCCTGTTCATCTCAGCAGCAACACTGTACACCATCACAACTATTGTCAACATCAAGGAGGAGGATGTGGACAGAATATTCAAAAAGGCACCAGGATCCAACTCTGGTTCTCCTTTGACCTTGAAGCAATTTTCTGATCATTTGTCTCCTATGTTCAGAGACATTTCTGACACTTCAAACCTGTCTCGTGCCAGCTGGCTTCAAGTCCTCAACAATTATCCCGCTGCCAAAAAGCACAAGACCATCCGGACTTAAGGACTAGAGACCTGTCGCCCTGACTTCTGTGGTCAAGGGGTGTTTTGAGTGTCTTGTGCTGCCCCACCTAAAATTAGATTAAGAGCCCCTAATGGATCCAATGTATTTTGTAACAGAGCCAACAGGTCCGTTGCTGATGCTATGAACTTCGCTAGAACTTGCACTACCATCCAGCAGCACCTGGCAAAAGCAGGATCCTACACCAGCTGTATGTGGACTATTCTTCGGCGTTCAACACAGTCGTCCCTGACCTCCTCCAGAACAAACTCTTCCAGCTGGACGTGCTTGATTGTCTGACTGTCCTTTCAGACAGAAAGCAGCAAGCCAAGCTAGGAAAACATCTCATGGACTCTAGGACCATCAGCACTGGTACCCTTCAAATCTGTGTTCTCTCACCCCTGCCTTTCTCCCTGTTCACCAATAGCTGCACATGAAGTCATACCTCTGTTAAGCTCCTCAAGTTTGCAGACAACACCGGTCTGAACAGACTTATCTCAGACGGAGAAGAGTCCATCTACAGATGATAGACTGGTGACTTGGTGCAATGAACCAAGCTCAACACTCAGAAGACAGTGAAGATTTTGGTGGACTTTCGGAGAGTTCGAGCCACCCACACCAACCCTCTCATCCTCAATGGCTCCGAGGTTGATATTGTGAAGTTTATATATCAGCTGGGCACCATCTTCAATGGACATCTGAAGTGGGAGATAAAAATGTGTGTCATTGTGAAAAAGGCTCAGAAGCAGATATCATTTGTGCGTCGGTTGATGCAGGATGCTGGTGCAAATATAAACTGCCACCGGGAGTCTATCATCACCTCCTCCATCACTGTGTGGTACTCTGTTGCAACAGCTATGGACATGAACAGACTTTAGAAGATTATCATTTCTGCTCGGAAGGTGAGAAGGTGGCTGTCCTCTTCCATTGGCGTGCAGACAGGACAAAACCTATGTCAAGAAATTCCTAAAAATATGGAAACAACTAAGCTGATACTTTAAGCTCAATTATATGTCAGTGCATGCCCCTGATATTTCTGCTTCTTGAATTGATGGTAATTTCATGAGGTGCAAACTAAATGGGATAAACGGTGTCCAAAACGTTGAATACTTTTTTTTAGAACGAGAACAACTTTAAAAACTGCCTTTTCAACAATTGTCAAGAAAAAGTGATGTACCCAAAGATTTTTTTTTAGATATCTACAACTTCCCAATCTAGTATCCACAGCACTCTCCAGCTTCCTTTCACCATCACCCAGGATCCTGCTAGACCATTTTTATATTTGTTTAAAACATTCTCTATTCTAGTTTAAAATTGTGTACAAATTACACCTTACCTGTATTAACCCCGATGCAGTCCAGCCACCATCATGTTGTTTTGAATGTGTTGGTTTGACAAAGGGACTGAGAACACAGATAAAATTGTCGGCCACTGTGGCTCTGTTTAATGTCTGGTCACAGGAGCAACGCAACGACAAATCAACAGAAAATATTATTTTTTTTAAATCGACATTACTGGCAAGACATCTAATTTTGATTAAATGGAAAGATCCCCACCTTCAACCTATTAACAATGGGTTGGTGATCTGATGAAACATCTGGAGAAAATGTGATCTACAACCAGAGGTTATTCCCCTAAATAGACTAAGATATGGTAGTCAGCTGTGCTTTTCGTTGAAAAGATGAACACAAATGCATTATCAATGTAACTTGACTTGTTAACAACTTGTTTAGTTTTATAAGTATATGTTTTTTTTTCACTACTGTACTGTAGTGTTGTGTTATTGTTTTTATAATGGAATGTCGATAGTTTGCAAGAAATATTGCTGGCAACAAGACCCAATTACAGATCGATTACTGTTACATGCTCCTCACACTCAAGAACAAATGTGTTCAAAACACCGTGAAGTTACAACAATAACATCAACATCATGTGCGTCTCCCAGAAACACAATCCTCCATCACTTTCAAGATAATCGCGTTTGTTTCACCTATTTGCTTTATCACATTCTCAGCCCATTTGGACAAAGTCTTGCTTTGAGATGATGGATTAAGGTTTTAGCCCTTTATATTTAAGCATTGTATTTGTTTTATATGGATATCTAGAAATACAATTAAAAAAGCTCAGGACGTTCAATTCAAGTAGTTATCACACACTAGGAACTTCAGACAAACGCAGACAGAATTAATTGTTGCAGATGTGTTTACACGTGCCAACAGAACTTATGAGGCTGCAGTTAATTCATCGTATTGACCTACAGCAGATCTGAAGTCAGTTTGCACATCCGGACTTCTCGTTGTTGGTCGAGATGTTGTTTGTTGATGAGTT
This sequence comes from Callionymus lyra, assembly GCF_982586985.1. Lineage (NCBI taxonomy): Eukaryota > Metazoa > Chordata > Actinopteri > Syngnathiformes > Callionymidae > Callionymus > Callionymus lyra. Next base: position 1,613,198 of record NC_141825.1, on the reverse strand, counting down.
TTTGCTGGAGCAGCCTTGAAATCTCTTCAAAGGTTATGTTGCTTATTAATACACATTTGTGATCACTGATCATTTATTAATGTATATTTTTTATTTCATGATTTTATTTTCTCAAGAATCTGTTCTATTTTTAGTGTGTAATTTTTTTTCTTTTTTTGTTTTTTTTTGAGGCAGAATGTTTTTGTTCTGATCAACTTCTAACAATAAAATCTTGATGAACGTTCCAGGTCAGGTGATTCCATCATCAGGACGTCCATCTTAACGACTGATGATCTCGTCAAGGTCTAATCTCTGATGATCAGCGGTAAACAAAAAAGGATCGAGAGGTGAGTCGAGCAGCCGAGGTGGAGATGAAGTGGATTTATCTTTGTTTTGAGATGAGTGATCAGATGTTGGCGATCATATGGAAGTTTGTGGATGATGTTGAGAAGATGATGAGAAAGAAACAATAAGTTCTTCATCTGATATAAGGTCGAGGGAGAGGCAGCTGAGGCACAGAAGTCCAGACTACTACTACTACTACTACTACTACACTTTTCCTCCACTCTTCCCATGGTGTCTCACTGAGAGACTTTATCTCTCTGGAGTGCTCTGAGCCTCCACAAAGTAAACCACTTGCAAGCTACAAATTGGTTCTCTGCTTTGAGTCTCAGCTGGATGACTAAGCTGCTCTCAACAAGAAGAACACTATAAATGATGGTACAGTTATCCTTTGTGGACCTCAGTTAGTTTAAGATTGCTGGAGGAGTTCTCCATCCCTCTGTCTCTCTTCTTCCCAGCCAGTCACAGCAGAAGCCTATTAACACTGAGTCTGGTTCTGCTTGAGGTGTTTGCCTGTTTAAAGGAAGTTTTTCCTTGGCAGTGTCGCTCAATGTGATTGGCTGAGACTCTTCTCTTATGTAATGTTTTTTAAACTGTAAAGTCTTGAGATAACTTTGTTAGGATTTTAGATATTTGATATGGTGTGTTGAAACATCTGCATGCAATCATGCGTAACACCTTTTACCCCTGTATAACCATGTTACGCCTTTTTGAGAGTAATTTATCATGGTCTTATACATACTCTTACAGAGTAACATTTCGATTGCTACTTGTAATGTTTTAAAACATTCCTTATTCGTTCTTTATTTGTATTCAATTATTTTTGTAGATGATTGAAGACAAATCTTAAAAACACATTCACATTTTGAAAATAGGAACAGATTTATTTAAAGTAAGGTAAGAATACTCACATTAATTTATACAAACTCGTTTTACACATGCACGTCTTTTTGAAAGTTTCCTTGCTCCCAGCAAATTTTTCAGATTATTGTCAAGTTTTGTTTTATCATCGTTAACTTAAATGAAAGTAAAAGTATAACAGATCCTTATTTCACTTTATTTTCTTGATTTTACTGTGGAAACTGAACTGAACTGAACTAAAACGTCACATAATCACGCACATTTTGTATTCGAACAGAGGGGGCAACTGAAAAAAACGTCTTTTACAAATCATCAGAATAAAAATATTACTTAAAGCAGCACTGCATAGTTTTTAGTACCTTTATATTTTTGTACTAAAATACTTGTGATGATACATCAACTTAAAACTAGTTGAATGAGTCATGTACCGTGACTTGAGGTGTTTTGTGTGCTTTTTACTTTCACTTCACGTGGGGATGGTAGGAACATGCTCCGCAAAAAAATGTAAACAACTAACTTCTTTACGTCACTTCCTCATTACTGCCCATCGTATACCGAGGGCTAAGCATTGAAGCAAGCGAGAGACCCGCCGTTGCGCTGCTATGGCTGAACCTTGGCCAAAGAAAACAGTAATTTTGTCTTTAGAGACAAATAAAAGAAAAATAGAATCTATTCGGATGTCAAGATGGTCATGGCTCGTCACCTGCTTTTGCTCGCTGGCTTGAGGTCAGAGACGAGGAAGGATTCACGACCGACGCTGCTTTTCCTCAGTTCTTGCTGGACAAGTAAGTAGTTTCAAAGTTTCGATGTTGGAGACAAAATATTTTCATTTTATCAATCAAAAACCTGCGTGGTAGCGATAAATATTCACCACGTAATAGTTCACAGCTACACACTTATACGACCAGACACGCTACCAACCCAAACATTTAAAATGAAAAAACGATGAATGAAGACAACAAACGTTTATCTTAAATATTTATATGTGGAAAGATCATTGATACTGAATCACTGTGGTTTTATCGTGTCTTGTATGTGACATTAGTTTGCGATGATTAATTCACAGAGAGAGAACACGTTTATTGACAGTTTTGTAAATACAACAAAGGATTTGTTATGTTGTTGTTAACTTTTTTAAGTCAGGCCTGATGTATATATAGTATAGATATATAGTTCACTTCAGAAGCTCCTAACTTTTAAGTTAGCCAGTAAAAATGACATCTTCAAGACATGGTTTTACTGTTAGGTGTCTAGTGTATTGTGTTGTTTATATACATAGTTTTTGTTATTATCTTTTTTATATTGTATGTTTTATTGGTAATTATTGTTATTTTTATATTAAAATTATCTGATAAAACATAGAATATGCATTTTTCCCCATTGTGGTACTTTGTCTATTGCTTTTATTACTAGTGTGTATACATTTGTGTTTCTCAGGCACTGCTCATGATTAATTTATTTTGTTTCTCTACAGCGATCAAAAGAAGTCACTTCTACCACATTCTATCCATCATGTTCAGAACAAGCACTTGTTCGTCATCTATATCGAATTTATCATTCCAGGGAGCGTTACTAGTCGCAAAACCTCTTCGTCGAAAATGTACTGCTGCATGTGGGCCATATTGCAGACACAAATCCTGTTTAAAAAAAACACAAATGTTAATTAACAAATGTAAAATAAATATTTGTAATGATCTGAATCATTGAATCATATTGTTCAAATTGATATTCAGACAAAACATCACATTAGTATCGTGATTTGTTCATTAGTTCACTGTGAAACTATCTTATAGAACATCTTATTTAGTCTTGCGGCTCTTACTTAATCGCGCTGGTTGTGGTGGTGGTGGTGAATTACGTAACAAAAACAAAGTTAAAGTTATGTTATTTACAAAGCCGTCGTAACGCATATCATATTTAATTATCCACAATCTGATTCATTACCTCATCGATATCCATCCTTCATTCAGCCAATGGAAATTCTTCCAACTGCTGCAAACCGGGACATGGCAACTTTTGTGACAAGTGCTCATGGGAAATTTGGTCTCCTGGTGAACTAAACACTACCACTTTAGTCCACTGGCGTCGCTCGACTAAAAATCGGCCAGTGCTGCTTTAATTTTACCCATTTTTTTAACTAATAAGTGATCAATAAAGTAGGTTGAAAAAAATCACCTTACCCACACATTATATTAATTCAAAATAAAAGCGCAGAGAACAGGAGAGGAGTCTTAATCCATCACTCATTGTACCGCATCCCCATGGGACCCCTCTCCACCTCCTTCGTCTTATCTTCATTGATCTGCCCTTAGCAGACAAGCAATGCTCACTGATGATGTTTAAGATGACTGATGAGGAGGAGCTCTATTGACACAGTGAACTTACATAGATTTGCTCATCTCTGAAAATTAACCCTCTGCCGTAGTAATGTCACAATAAAACCAGAATCGGTCGGAAACTGTCGCAGCAGACGACTTCTTGAGTGACATCTGTGTGACACTGAGAACCAAACTCTTTAAGACTTACAACGTCATTATATTCAGAATCAGAACCTTTTTAATACCAGCGTTGTAAACACAACACAGAAATTATTATTATTATTATTATTATTTAAAGGAGACCTAATGTGTTGATTTAAGTGTCTCTTCAATTGATCTTTGACCTCTATAGTACATATAGTACATGCAAAAAACTATTTTTATAAAGATATTTACATTCTAAAATGAGCTTAAGCCCCACCTACCTAAAACAATCAGTTTTGGCTCAGCCAACTGTCATCCAAGCAACCACGCCCACTCTGCTGTGATTGGTCTGGGGGCAAAGGTGTCACTACACCACACCTCTGCCGACTTCCACCTTCATGGACGCCTCCGAAACAAAATAGATTGAGCATGGCACATTCTATGGTAGAACTTGACGTCAGTATATCAAATACTGTGATTTGCATCAACATATTATTTTATTGTTTATGAGGTGCTTGTGTGGGAATAGCATCATGATGGCAATTTGAACTAAAAAGTTAAAATACATGCATCTCAGTATAGATACGTAAATGTAATAACATTTACAAGCCCAGTAAATCCTGCTATTGGAGTATTAAAAGCTGTGTAACAGGCTCTTGCCTTTTTATTTTAGGTCCTGAGGTGGATTTGTCAGGTTCCAGACCCACTAAAGTGTATTACAGAAGACCCAGGATTTAAACCAAACAATACACAATATATACAACATATTTAGGGTTGGTTTTGATGTTACTTTCTTTGTAAAATGAAAACATATGTTGGATAACAGGTTGACACAAAAACCCTTAATCATTTTTTGGGGAAATGTAGGCATTCCTCCAAACTGGGAAACATGTCTGGCAACAAGCTCCTCTTCGGACAACCTGGGAATCCAGGATGTTAATCTGTTTCAACTCCTGCACAAATGTATGTGGCTCCACCAGAACTTTAAACACTGGTTTAATCAGCTCATCTGTATCAGGAACTATAAAAAACAACCTGTACCCTCGAGTCATGGCTTGAGTTCGACAACATTCTCATTATGATACAGACCAGCCAGGTGTAGTCTGTTAATTAATATAAATAATCAACATGTACGTTCATGGGCTGATTCAACACACTGGGATACTTAATTCCTCACCTGATGAGTCAGCTGTCATATCACCACCATTTTGTCTTTTTCTGAAGTTGTTCTGTGAATTAATGTTGCTTTGAATCATCCCACTTATGGACCATTCAAAGTATTGTACTTTAAGATCTCGACATTGAAGTTAATGGTTGAATGTCTGAATTAAAATGATCTCTTAATACATTTCTATCTGGCTGTATGATGCACCAGTAGAATAAACTGCTGCAGACGTCATGATGTTGCACACAGGTGTCTCTGCCACATCCTGAAGTTTATTTATTTATTCATTTATTTGTTAGCGACGATGCAGTCAACATAATTACAAGACAAGTTTGCAGTTGATGCGATGCATAAAGAATGTATAGCTTGTGCTAATTTTCAAGTCCTGTCCCTGGTGGGGCCTTTTTACAATATTTAAAAATACACAATAAAAGTCTATCGTAGAAAACTATTGTTAAACATTTACAGTTTACATTTACGGTACAATCAAAAATCACTTCCATACATAGTGCTACTTACAAATGTGTACATATTTGATTGGTTTTCAACCAGGCCTTTAACACAAAAGGTGAACATTTTGAACTCAGATATGGACTTAAATTCAGCAGGAAGTGCTGACATTCTGGGCAAAGTTGTTTGAACTCCACAAATGTCCCTCTTCGAAGTTGGTTAACTTCACAGTCTCACTGTTTCACAGGACAGGTCTGAAAGAAAAAGGCAAGAGAGCACTTTCAAACACTCCTCAAAAACAAGTGCTGTGTCTCAAATCGCATACTAGCTTGCTCAAAGTTAGTATTTTTAGTGCGTTAGTGCGTCTCAATTCTTAGAATGCGAAATTTAGTGCGCCATGCACACTAAATTGGCGTACTAAAACGCCCACAAAACTGAGCATGGTTCGATGGACACTAACCACCCTAAACAGCCGCCATCTTGATGACGTTTTAAACGGAAGTTACGTCATATATAAATGCAGATATATATATATATATATATATACACTTCCAGGTGCATTTTCAGCAGCAGTAGAAGGAAGAGACGTCTTCGGTGCTGATACCAGCTTAAATATCTCGCGAATATTTCGATTCTCATATTTTTTCTCTATTTCTTTTTCCAAACTTGCAAGTGTCGGCGATAGCTTTCAAACAGCTGGTTGAAACCATCGTTAAATAGAAATAGAAGTAGAAGAAGAAGCTGTGACCTCAATTCCGGTTAGTGCGTAGCAGCAGTGTTTGATTTGAGACATACTATCTGTGGAGAATTTGTGTAGTAGTTAGTATGTACACTATTCTGATGCATACTAACTTCTAGTATACTAAGAGAAGTATGCGATTTGAGACACAGCAAAGGTATTTCCTGTTGTACTATGTTTCTGAGTCTTCCTGTCGTTGCCTTAAAAGAAAAACATTCTCAAATACTGAATATACTACAGACCAGATTCATGGCACTTGAAATGTCTTACCCGAGTTGGGATGGCTCTGTCAACGTTTACAGAGGATCATACGTCAACTCGTGTTGCACAGAGAATGATCTAGTGACAAGTCCTTGATCTTCGTCTTCATCTTCACCATCATCCGTCAGCATCTCCAGGCGTGTTGTCTTTGCTGATCTGAACACTGGTCGGTCCAACTTGCCCCTCATCAGAGTGGAATGAGGCAAAAGCTCTGTGTCCGACTCGCTGTCTGACCAACACCTGTGTCGCTGAATCTGAAACTTGGAATAACAAAAATGTCCACTATTACTTATACACCTGATGCACTAACACACATAACACAAACGCCTTTTTGCAACATATTTTCAACAACACACCTGAATTAAACATATTTTTACTCTTAATAATTTATATCTTGGACTTTTACAATATTAATATTTGCCATGCCTTTTTATTTTATTTCTACAGGGTACTTTTCTGTATTGTATTTTTTGTATTATAGTTTTTCTTCTAAGACCTGCAACTCAGATGACTTTATTGTGACAGAGATCACCACCACATGTCTGTGCAAATGAAATTCTATTCATGTATTTCAATGTCGCTTAAACTGTGCTTTCTAACCAAATCCAGCATCTAAAGCACTATAAACACCTATTTAGATCAATAGCAGGACAACATCAGGAGCAATATTGTTCATTAACACAAAAGTAACAACAGAAATACAGACCTGTGCTCCTCTAGTTCTGTAGGACTTCTGTGTCGCTACTGTTTTCATAAAAGTCGTCTTGTCAACCTCCAACACTGACTCAGGAGAGATTTTGTCGCTAAACGCATGTTGACATTCGTCACCAGGTTCTGGTGTTTCTATACGAGTCAAAAATATGAATTTCTAATAGGTTGTACAGTAAATATGAAATAAAATAAAACGGTTGGAACTGCAGTCCGTTTCCGTCGCTCGAACACGACGTCACGTCCGGGTCTTAATACTTTGCTTTATGGAGAAAAAAGGTCAATGCAGAGTGTAACGGGTCGTTTATTCGCCGCTTCAAGTCAAACAAAGATACAAGCTTTTACAATCGATCGGTAGCGCTCTTTGCCGGCAGCTCTACAGGTCAATAGCTCCGGGAAAGACAGTCCCGAATGATAATTAGATCGCTATATTTAAGGCAAATTTCCGGGCCGAGAGGTCCTCCCCCTATCGCCCTATTAGTTCCTTCAAACTCCCTGTGTCACGATCTCCTGTGGAGAGTTCTTCCTACTTTGTTTCCTTTTATAATCATTCAAATGTTCTTCGGTGGAAGTTCCTGTCTCCTAGCTCCCCCCCTCACAGATGTGTTCCTGCTTCGTTCTTTTGATCCACGACCCAAGGTGTGAAAAGGGCAGAAAAAACACGTTTGAATAACCGTTGTCATGACTCTACGTCTGTTCCAAGCTTGCCTTGAAAACAGTGTGTCAGTCTGGAGTGAAATGTTGATTGTGAATGTGTATGTGTATTCAAACGTTTAAGCTCTTAGATGAAGCTAGTAATTTATACTTTATATTTTGATTATCTTTCAGCATTAATTTAAGTATCACTTATACGTATAGTGTATAATAATTTTTAATCTAACAAAAATGAAGAAGTACAACCGTAGTAACGTGAGATCTTGAAATAACCAGACGACAACTTCCAGTTGTTTTTCTCAATAACTGCTGAACTCTCAGTTAACTCTGCCGTAAAACTGCGTTTTATACAGCACCATGTTGGTGTATAAAAAAATGAGTAAAACAAGGTTGGCTGCTTAATGTACACATTACAACAACAACAAAGATCAGAAGGAACTCTCACCATGTTTAAATAAAGAGGATTTTTTGTCACGCTGAATATGCAGGTTTTGTTTTTAACCGCCTAGTAAATATTGTTGTTGTCATTATAAAAAAATTGTCTACACCAAACTTTGCCAAGATTACTAAATTGTGCTTCACTCACTGCGTGTAATGTTTCCTCAGTGGCTCCATGTAGAGACTCGGAAAATAAGTTATATATAAGTTATAATATAAGTATTTTTTATTAATTTGGACTAAACTAAAGGGCTGGTGCAACAGTAATATTCCATGGTTAAATGCATATTTACTGCATGTATAAATACTAAATAAAATAATTATTTACCGTCTTCAAGCTCCTTCTTGAGGGCTTCATAAGCCTTTACTCTATCCATTTTCTGGAATAAAAAAAAAATCCATTCAGCATTAATCAAACCATTGCTAATAAAGGTCCTAGCAAAATATAGAAGAAATATTGCGCATGAATATCCATTTACTTTTTTAACTGCACTTTTCAATAATATATCATTACGCTCATATATGTTTAACGTGGCAAAAAAGTAGAATACCAGGTTTTAACAAACAGATGTGTCCAAGACTATCTCTTTAAAAGTTTTTAGAGCAAATCGCACCACCTGATATTTTTTTTCCTGAGACCTGATATTTATTTTTTTCCTGAGACCTGATATTTATTTTTTCCTGAGACCTGATATTTCTTTTCCTGAGACCTACATTTTTTTTTCTTGAGAGAAGATTTTTTTCCTGAGACCTGATATTTTTTTCCTGAGACCTGATCAGAGGAGGTGTTTTGTTTGTATTTTTCTATGGCATGGTACCACTTTTTGTTTATTTGCATTTGTCATTTTTGTTAAAAAAAAACAAAACTTTAATAATAATAATAATTCATTTTATTTAATGGCCTTTCAAGACACCCGAGGACGCCTTAAAGAGGTTAAAAGCAGTACGATAAAAACATTGAAAATACACATTCATTCAATACACAGGAGCAAGTCGGGAAATCGTTTTATTTCGGTCATCTGTGACTATGTACCAAGATACCCCAAAGTTTTTGCCATTAAAGTTGTTACCCCGAAGTAAGTTGCAAAAGTCGTGTTGCAAGTATTTTTCAGGGTTGAAATTCCAAGGGAAGTACTCACTGATCAGGTTACAAACTTCATGAGTAAGACATTGAAACAAGTATATGACCTACTAGGTATCAGGCGTATCAGAACCACTTCTTACCACCCACAGACTGATGGTCTTGTTGAGCGGTTTAACCAGACCCCGGTGAACATGCTTGTAGCGGACACTGGAAAAGACTGGGTTCAGTGGCCTCCGTAATTGTTTGCTTAAAGGTTGGTACCTCAAGCATCAACAGGGTTTTTCCCCTATTGAGCTTTTATATGCTCATCAGGTCAGGGGGCCATTTGATGTTCTGAGGGGGACCTTGGAAGGAGAGGTCTCTGAAAAGACATCATCTATTTTGTATTGAGGATGAGGGAAAATCTTACAGCGGCTGCTTCAATGGCCCAAAAGAAACTCCAAAGTGCCCAAGCTAAGCAGACATGGTATGACCACTCAGTACGCTCCAATGTTTCTAGCCTGGTGAGTCAGTCCTGTTATCGTTACCCAGCTCTGACAACAAACTGCTGGCCAAATGGCAAGGCCCCTACATTGTGACCGGTGACAAGTGAGGTGCACATTCCAGACCAACGCAAGAGACACCAGGTCTATCACGTCAACATGCTGAAGAAGTGGACTGAGAGAGCAGAATCAGTTCGTACATAAAGGTCTGTAATGATGATCCAGGCTGTCAAGAAGGAAGATGAGTATAGCGAGCAGTGTGGAAGAGAAGAAGCTGGACCTGTGCTGTGTCTCAAATCGCATACTTCTCTTAGTATACTAGAAGTTAGTATGCATCAGTTTAGTGTACGTACTAACTAGTACGCAAATTCTCCACAGATAGTATGTCTCAAATCAAACACTGCTGCTACACACTAACCGGAAATCACATGACAGCTTCTTCTTCTACTTCTATTTAACGATGTTTCAACCAGCTGTTTGAACGCTATTGCCGACACCTTCTGGCAGCTCGTTTTAAAAGTTTGGAAAAGGAAATAAAGAAAAAATATGAGAATCTAAATATTCACGAGATATTTAAGCTGGTATCAGCAGCGAAGACGTGTCATCCTTCTACTGCTGCTGAAAATGCACCTGTAAGTATATGCATATATATATATATATATATATATATATATATATATATTTATGACGTAACTTCCGTTTAAAACGCCATTAATATGTAGAAACTGTAGAAAAAAAACAACTTTTTTTTTCTTTTTTTTAAACAACACATCTCTTTTATAGTAATAACCATTTAACAGAGCTTATACAGATTATATTTCTTTCAGTGAGGGAAGGTAACAAATGCCTAAGGGACTAGTATTGTCCATACCAGGGTTTGGGGACCACTATGCTAACTAACAATTTCACGACAAACAAAAAATGACTGAATAATGAACATTACTTCAGTCACAAGTTTAATAAAAGTCATAACGTGCAAACAGGCAAGCATTGTCTTGCTGATGGCTGAATTTCGTAAACATATTTTTAACATAAACATTTGACATCATATTCAAAATTAAGAAAAAAGTAAATTGTTTTGTTTCTCTGTCGTAAAAACTGACTTCACTGCGGTGACACTAAATCTATCGTTCTAAATCATTGAAATCATAAAATGTATTCATCATTTGTGGAAAAAAACAAAACAAATTTCAGTCAGTTTTCTCAACACAGAACATTCAATGTGTGTATGTGGCAAGAAGTACATATATATGACCTCCAATGGATCCGATCGACTACAGGTGTCTGAGAAGACGTTTTCCTAAACTTCGCTACTGTGTGTATTTACATGCAATCTGAACAAATGTGGAACTGGACAAACTCTTTGGAATGCTATGAGAAATAAAAGAACGAAGCCGATTTAAGTAATGTAGAGACATTATTGGTAAAACACTTAGATGTGGTTTGATAGAGGGTTAGAATGGAGCAAGTTTTTTAGTTTTTTTATTGTTTATTTTTCATAAAGATTTATTAAATTATTCCTCTTAGTCTTTTCTCTTCATTTCATTTCTTTCCTCTTGCTTGCACTGCTTCAAGGATTGTACGTTCATGTGAGAGCTTTCATCCAATCATATTTGAGCAGCCGGTCATGTGTTACCCGAGGCCTTCAGTCGTTTCAGAAGTGGCCCTTGTCCATTGAACTCAACGAAAGACGAAGGATTATGTTAACCAATCAGAATCGAATTGGCGACACAAGGTCAGCGCTTTGGAAGCTACACGCGTCACAGCTTCCACGACGCTGGACGTGTTGAACATGTGACACGTTCATGTCCTCTGATTGGATAGCACTGAGACTAGTCACATGGAGATGATCTGAATTATTTAACTGTTTTTTTTTCGACACAATGGCTGACAAGCTTAATCTGGTCGTTGATATACTTGCAAAGACATTTCAAGAAGGACTTTTCAAGAAAAGCTGGACGTTAAGAAAGTTTTCACAAGCCTTAAATGATTGATTTATTTCCTCCATAAATACGAGAGTAAATGCATTTTTTTCTTAATAATCTTGCGCTTTATGAGATCAATAGTGGTGCTTGTGTGTGTCGCTTTAGCTTGTGTGTGTTTGTCGCTGAAGCGCGTTGTATGTGGGGGGGAGCGATACAGAGCGTGTGTGTTGTGGGCCATGGAAACCACACAGACTGTAGTGGGAGTGATATTTTGATATAATGCACTGATGTTCATTTGATGATAAACGTCTTATTGACTTATAAAAATACACGCTCAGATCCCTGAGTGCATTCATTCAACATGCGCCGCCACGGATTAGAGGTGTTCCATCAAACACGCTTCAGAATTCCTAAGTGAGATGTGTGACACACACACGTGTTGTCATTGTATGGCTGAGTAAACATGAATCAGTCAGAACTTTTTTTTCTCAATGTGTCAAAATTTGCCAAGTCGCAGGGCTTCTTTTTGTGCCTCAGATACCGCAAAGCAGCTTCAGCTGCTCCCCCCGCTGGTCATCACCTGCCACTGCTCCATACATGTTTCACGGATAATACTCAAAAACAGTTTTAATATGTGGGAAAAAAACAGTTGGACAATAACATCATTTGCATCGTTTGCGTCTTGTTGATTCGTCATTTGTGGTTGTGGAGAAAACGTGACAAATTGACTTGATTGACAGTCGAAGTTTGATGATAAACGAGACTCAAAAACACGGAGACGCATAGATATTAAAACAACATCTTAAAAAAGAAAGTAGAATCACACGCGCGCGCACACACCAGTTAACCTGCGGATCCATCAGAATAGATTCAACTTCCACCACTACGGAACCAGAACTTTCACTCGCAGTGGAAAAACTTCAATCTGACGTCACTCACTCAGAATCACGGCGACGAGGACACACGCGGAGGTGAGCGGTGACGTCATGCTGACCAGCAGTCCGTACAGGGTTCCCAGAGTCGGAGTCCTTGGGTCCAAAAAAACGATGCTGCTGTTCGCTCGTGTCTCTGCGACTGCTGCTGCTCCTCGGATGAGAGGACACGCCCACCGATGAAGAGGATGAAGAGGATGATGAGGAGGGTCCCACTGACTGAACCTTCAGCAGGAGACGAGGAGACACCGGAGGAGACTCTTGTGTGTGTTTGCTGCCCATCATTTGAGATTTTAATGAATGAATAAACTGAGGCGTTTATATATCATAAGTAATGTTTTTTCCACATCATTGATTAAAACACACAAATGACATGAAACTACTTTTTTATTCCAAACATGTTGAGGGTAAAATAAACATGACTTTTCAGAGCAGAACGTAAAGAGTCATTCGCTGAACTGAAGTAACATGACTAGAACTTCATCATGGAGCCTTATAACTGAAGTACAAACAGGTGGAACTTTACTTACTATATGAGAGAAACAGATGAGATTGAGTGTCGCTGTGAGAGTAGAACACAGTAAGGCACTTCAGCTCGACTGTGTGTGTTTATTGTTGAACTTAAAATGGAGACAGCAGGACTAACGTTGCATAACATTGCTGCCCCTTTCAGGCCTGGACATAAAGCCGACGTTTTGATCAGTAACAAAGGTTTCACAAATTACAAATATTTTTAAAAAATGCCGACAGTACACATGGACGACTCACAAACTACTCGGACGAAAATAAATCACTAACTTGAAAGGTGGATGAAGAAGAAGGAGAAATATTCCAACATAAAACTGAAATGACTAATATCAAATTCTGCTAGCTCGGCAGCCTGGTGGTCAATCGTACTTCTCGTCAAACTGACAACCCTCTGTGGACCATACATACAACAGCAGAGGGGTTGACGTCCAAACAAAACTCAAAACGGGTAAAGGAACAACTTTCCGGTGACTCTGAAACATTCTTCAAGTCCCCAGTAGAAATCTGGCGCTAGAGGGACTTTAGTGAGAGTCTGACCTCCCATCTAGTCCTTGCTGCTTAGAATTCGGAATCTAGGTATGCATCCGTCTTTGGTGGCGAGGCTAGTGTTTGAGGAGTCCCTGCAGGATCATCATAAGCCGCCGCGCCTTCTTGCTGAGAGGACTGTGGGCGTCCTGCTGCAGGAAGGTGAAGAGTTTGGGCTGGACCTGTGTGAACACAGAGGCCATGTGGTCCCGTGTCAGAGGGTCACTGTAGTCCAGATTCATGACAGCGTCCTCCAGGTAGCTGTGGGGGGGGAGGAAGATGTTGTTAAATCTTTTCTGAAAAAGAGTGTAGCCCACTTCCTATCCAGCGTGACAAATTATTCAGTCATGTGTTGCACGGATCAACTTTTCACCGGAGGATGGAAACTAAGCCATAAGTAGACTCTCTCGGTGATTCTCAACAGATCTAAGTAGGAAACTTCCAGGTTTCCAACTAATGAAAAAGAAGCCCGAGTCACACATCCACTGACAGAAAACAGTTATTTGAGTCCTATATCAAAGTAAAAATCAAGCATCGTTACGCGTGTCCACAAGAGGGCGCCCAGAACAAGTAAAACTCATCATTTAATTCAGTTTTTATTTAAATTGTCATAACAGACAATTTGCAGTTTAAGTAAGACAATTTGGGGGAAAAAGAAAAAAATATAAGTCAGCAATTCAACAATGAATGATGATACCTCAAAGAGTTATGATTCATTCATTGAACGTGAATCAGAGACCAACAGGACAAAGCTCTTCTTTCTCAATTCGTTAAACTCATTTTAAGGTGGGTCGGACTTGACTCATCACTGAAGTGAGCCCCTGAAAGAGTGAATACTCTCGTCATCCCAGACGGACACGAGTCTCTCACACTGTTGATCATGTTTATCTTTCTCCGTTACACAGAGCAGCAGCGAGGTAAGCCGTTCACAAGCTTGATGCTAGTAAGTCAAGTCAGTCAACCGGTGACTGACAACCGTTGCCACGTCGACCGTACAATGACTTTGACAAAAGAAGTTCTGTCAAACCTTCAGGACACACGAGTGTGGAGTGCAGACAAAGAAACATGCAGCATTGTATTTCTCACCAATAACAACTATGACTTTGAGTGTGCGGCGCAAATGTCCTTGATCCAGACTCTCTCAGTCCTGCACAGATTGACTTGTTCCACGTTCACCTGCGTCCTGCTCCCAGCGATGACACTCTCAGTCAGACAGCTGCTGCCGTGTCTCTACAGTTACTCTGCTCATTTATCTGCATGTTTGTAGTAATAAGTCAGTAAGTAAAGGTTATTTGTAAAGCGCCTCTCTAGACAAGGGTCACAAAGCGCTTTAACAATAAATATACAGTTAAAGGTCTGGTTGTTAGGACGTGTCTAGCTGATGTTTAAAGGATAACCAAGTAAAAAGCTGATTTGATTAAGCAGTCGACTGTCATTGAGTCACTAGAATTGTGGCAGGAATACAGAACTAGTGATTGTAGAAGAATTACGTTTAGTCAACTAATGATAGTGAAGGAGCTGTGTACAGTAAATGTTAAGAATGTACTTACATTAATAAATAAAAAAATTAAAGCACAAAGGCAAGGTATGATGTAAATCCGCCTCAAACTGCAACCACATTGTGAGTTGGGGGTAAATAAGGTGATGAAAATGAGGTAAAGACAAATTAAATCAGTGCGTCTTTTTTTATATCCTACTAAAAAACAATAACAACCTTCAGAGAATTCTGAAAAGGGATTTGTGGAAGAACACCTTGGATTTGTTGACATTAGTAGGAAGTTATCATATTCAAACAGAATTTTATTAGTATAAAAATACCATTGCCTTTAACCAGATTAAAATAATTAACTGACTAAAAAGGAGTAATAAGATAAATAAAATTAATATAATAATAAAATGACAGCTTGAATATGGGCTAGTTTGGACCCAACTACATTAGTAATATTGTTATCAAAGTTGCTGTAGTAAAACATCTATGACGAAAATGGAAGAGGTCATAAATAGTAATGGCTGTATTTGCAACAAAAGTAATAGCAGAATAAAATTAGAAGAAAAAAATAAAAGTACTTCTTAAAAGGGAAAAGTGTCATACAGTATTAATGTAATTAGTAGTCAGACGAGTACTGGTGGTGTGATCAGATGTACAAAAGTTTCAGTTAGAACAGCGCTGGCGTAACTATGGTGGTTATTGTAACACGTACAGTGGTCATAAGAGCATGTGCTGACAGCAGGACTGTACTTTCACCGAGTCAGAATAAGAGCTGGCTGTGTTCTGGCAGAACGTCCTCTGAAGAAAGCAGATGCTATATTTAAGTGAAGGTTTGATGTTTCAGCCTCCTCTTCTGCACCGCAAGCTAATAAAGCAGGAGTCCGGACGACACCCCGGAGAGCTGCTCTATCTCCTCGGACGACACCCGGAGGCAGCGCAAGCTTCTATTAGCGGCAGCTGCGAAGCCAGACAGGTGATGAGGCTGTAAAGAGACCCGACTGTGGGAGAGGACCGGCTTTAGTGGACATCAGGAGCATGAGGGGCAGAGATGCTGCAGTCCACACCAGATCATAAAACAAAAGGCAGGAGATCCGACCCAGGACGAGCGTCTGTCCAGTCCACCACTGACTCAGTGTTAAATAAGTTTATGACCACAAAACAGGACATCAGACCTCAAGATACCTGGTCATGGATCAACTTTAGAAGAAACTTTCAGTAGACCAAGTCCTGATTGCCCAGCACTTTATTTTCCTCAGAAGTTTTCTGCTATTGCATCTAGCATCTATGGGTCTCAAATTCGGGGTCTGCAAACCAATTGAAGCCCGCTGAAAAATAGTATTTGTATTTGATTCAGCATTGCTATAAAACTGAAGGCCAGATTTCTCTCCACAGGTTTTGGTGTACCATATTTTCCACCCTAGTAGGCGCATAATAAGGCGCACCTTTAATGAATAGCCTATTTTAGAACCGTTTTAATGAATAGGGCTCACCGGATTATAAGGCGCATAGAATAAAAGATGTAGTCAAAAGTTTGACTGGGGTTACGTTATGCATCCACTAGATAAAGCTGTGCTAAAGGGAATGTCAACAAAACAGTCAGATAAAGTCAAACTTTATTTAGCGTTCGGACAACTCTGTTCACTCTCATGGTAACGATGTTCAAATGATGTTTAAAGGCTTCAAGAAGAATCGCGAGACATGCCCACGGCGTGTCAGCTCAGTCAGCGCAGAGTCATGAAATTGTTTGTAAACAAGTAGCCCACCAGGTAATGTTCATATAGAAGGCGCTCCAGATTATAAGGCGCACTGTCCTTTTTTTTGAGAAAATGTAAGGCTTTTAAGTGCGCTTTATAGTGCAGAAAATACAGTATATTGGACACAGTAGGTCTGCTTGGATTAAATCAAGTGTTTCTCACCTCAACTTGAGCTCGGAGCGGGTGCTTAGGTTGGAGGAGAGCTGCTGGACCAGCGACAGCAGGACAGGCTGTGTGAGGGGACATGGGTGCTGCCCAAAGACCTGCTGCGAGTCGATGGTTTCACACACATACAGGACCAGGTTCAGGTCTGTTGCTGAAAGAGCCTGAGGGTAAATGGATAGGTAGATAGAACTTTAAGCTCTGTGAGAAGAGGACCACAGAAGTTCCTGTGTTGAAAGACAAATACAGACCTGAGCACACATCTAATTCCAGAACATAATCAGTTGATGTCTTTGTTTTTTGGTTACCAGAGGCAGAACACATTCCTAGCTAGGAGGATCATCCTTTCCTTCTTCATTAACAAACACACCTGCAGCTGCTGACCAACACATGTTTTGTGCTTTCTCAGTAGACATTATCTTTCTTTATATTAATGTGATACAGAACTCTGTTTCTGTTTTACATTAACTATACACTCAGTCAGTTACACGCCAGGCACATATTTTCTACCATCTAAGGTCTGTGATTATATGTGCAGTTTAACAGAAAATTATGGAGGGTCATGGGAGGAGCTGTGCGTGTGCGTTTCTCACCTGCTGGAAGGCTTGGTTGAGCTGGCCCTGCTGCAGCAGTTGCAGGATGGTGGCCTGCTGCGTCTGGTAGTCCAAGTGGGTGGTGGGAACAGGAGTCCCTGCAGCAGACCTCATAGCCTGCATGATGCTGGAGGTGACGGCAGCCTGCTGCTCCTTCATGGCCAGACTCACCTCCCCTTTGACAATACGCTGCACATGGCTTAGGATTGACTCCTGCAGGCTGAGGAGAGACCTTGGTTATCTACAAGAAGAACTTTAAATACTCAGGTTTCCTCCCACTTCAACAACCCCGGATAAACTGGTGAGGCCGGGAAGTTAATTGCAGAGGGAGCCAGAGACCGGATCGAAGGCATTACATGAGGATTAAAATAGGCTGCCTCTCCTCTGCAGGTCATCAGCTGCTCTGAGGAAGGTCCAGCAAGCCCATGCTTGAGGCAGATATGCTGAACACTTGTTGTCCAAAAGATTATTCCCCAGAAGGATTTTCTCAGACGTGACCGTGAATAAGTTAGGCTGAGCTTTTAATAGAAAAATGGTTATACTTAAAGAAAGAATCAGGGAGACGACAGACCCGTTATTTTAACAACAATCTCCACCAATTCTTTGCTTAGCATTCTTGTCAACAACCTCAGACTGCTTAGAATTGTGCTCTTTAATTTATTTAATAAGGATTTCCTTTCATTGGGAGGTAAGCCATGGCATGTGGAGGGTAGAGCATGAATAAAGTACAACTGTTGCTTAAAATGAGGAGAAAATAAAATACATTTTAACACAATTGAGATTTTTTTATTATTCAAAAGCAGATTCTGAATTGAACAGAAATGTATATCTTATGAATCGATTTAGGAAACTGGCCATGATACTCAGCCCTAATTGGGTGTTTCAATTATTTTCCATCCTATTATTGGGGACCATCTAGTTTGTATACAACCTAATCAACTTGATACTTGTAACACTATTTCTATTTCCGGCTACCTTATTTTTAATTAGTTTTATTTCAATCCTGTGAACAATCGGAGCAGCCGATTCTTCTTTATTACTCTGAATGAACAGGCAATAGTATTGAGAGCCGTTTCACCACATGATGCAAAACCAGACCAAGTCCGAAAGGCTCTGTACTTGATTTATCATATTTAATTTAGCAGTCAGCTCTTGGAAAGTGTGCCGCGAGCTGAGGCCAGTGAGTGTGTGAAGTTTGAAAACAGACACTGGGTCAAGAAGAGGAACACGTTGCTGACACTGATGAATGAGAAACAGCTTGGATACTTACTTTCCTAACATCATCTGGATCTGGTGGTGGACCTCGGCACGTACGCTGGCAGTGATGTTATTGGCCAACTGATCGGTGGAGCTCTGGAACTTGTCGATGGTCAGCTGGAGCTGGTCCATGCGGGGGTCTCGCACCTCCTGCTCCCTCTGCTTCCTGTTCTTCGCGTGACTCTCCAGCTGCTGGATGTCTACCAGGGTGAAGGACAAAAGAGAGATTTAGTTGCAGAACAGCAGCAGTGCATAAAGAGTTTTGATACCATAGAGATACATTAAACACCTTATTAAAATAGGCTGCAGAGCTGTGTAACAAGAACCTAGAAAAGACCCTCTGGATGTTCAGCGGGTCCACACAGAAACAGCCTTTGTTATACTTTTTGAAGGCATGGGTGAAAAAATTTCACTCAGTCAGTACAAACATGCTTTGGAACCGCGGCGTTGCTGTGGCCAAGTCAGACAAAGAATCCTCAACTTCAACACTGGCATTTTTGTACAATCACAAATACTGGCACAGATCTGAGCACCATGAATTCAAGAGTCAGTGGTAGACTGAAGCTAGGTTATGAGAAAGGCCGTTTCTACAATGCACATGCAGCACTAAACATATATTTAAGTGCGTTAGTCCTATATTTTTGCTCAAAATCACTCTGCTACATGCATACACGCGCACTCTAGCTGTCATACACGTGCTGCCTACTCAACATTTGTCTGCTTACA
Source organism: Callionymus lyra (assembly GCF_982586985.1). Lineage (NCBI taxonomy): Eukaryota > Metazoa > Chordata > Actinopteri > Syngnathiformes > Callionymidae > Callionymus > Callionymus lyra. The sequence goes on along the minus strand of NC_141825.1, from coordinate 1,593,682 downwards.
ACACCACAAAGCGCTGCTGCTTGATGCCTTTTAAACATTATTTGAACATCGTTACCATGGGAGTTAACAGAGTTGTCAGAACACTTAATAAAGTTTGACTTTATCCGATTGTTTTGTTGACATTCCCTTTAGCACAGCTTTATCTAGTGGAGGCATAACGCAACCCCAGTCAAAGGTTTGACTGAATCTTTTATTCTATACGCCTTATAATCCGGTGCGCCCCATTTATTAAAACAGTTCTAAAATAGGCCATTCATTAAAGGTGCGCCTAATAGTGTGGAAAATACGGTAGTCAAATGACTTACAGCAGCGCAGGGCAGAACAAGCAGGATGGACGTAAACTCTTTGCTTAACCTGTGGCACAATGGCATCATGCTCGACAGAAATATTACAGCTGGATGGCTAAAATTCTACCAGTGGTTCAACTTAAAGGAAGCAGAGTACCAGCCACCCCAACTAAACTCTTCAAAAGCTCGCTGTGACCGCAAATCAAAAAAACACGCAGAAATTACGAGTGAAGCTCATGATACACAAACAACACATCTAAAATGATGATCGTTGCACAGCTAAATAAAAGACCCTGAGTCCAGTGTTACATAATTACCGATGTCAGGATGCTTTACTGTGTGTGTGTGTGTGTACTTCAAAGTTTACTGCAGATTTACACAATTAAATTTGTATGAATTACAATCTATTTGGAATTACAGGTGATGCACTTAAAGATGAAAGAATAGCGAACAACTTTGCAAAAAGGTGAAAGATGGAATAAAAAGAAAGCCATGACTGATGCAGTGTTGTTGTATTCTGCAATACTGTAATAAAGTCAAAGTCTAACATTACGTTTGTTTACATCTGTAACTAACTCAAATAAACCTTCTCCATTTTATTTCAATGTATTCTTAATTTGCTTTTATCATAACAACGGCTTTATCACTTTATCTTAACAACCACAAAGAAATACATGATTTTTTTTGTATTAGAGATGGAATGCATGAAAAAAGGACCTTTAAAAAGATTGCATATTGTATACATAAAGAAATAAGCACTAGGAAAGCTTCTTCTTGTGGCTTAGCGCTTTCAACAACGCTTTCAACACCATCACAGAAGGTGACAAAAAGTTTGGAAAGAGGATTTCGGAGTCCAACTTTACATTAAGATGATGAATGCACTAATCACTGAATTGAGGTAACTTACATTCTTGGGTCCCTTGCTTGAAGCTGTCGTTGATCTGCTGGAACATGGACTGGCAGCTTCTCTCAAACACTGGCACCACGATGCTCTGGAAGGTATCTTTGTAGGCTGCCTGGATGGGACCCTGCAGCGCATCAGCCGCTGCTCGTCCTATCGCGTCTGCTGTGTTCTGAAAATAATTTTTAAAAGGAGGCTGATGAGTCACTGAACGTCAAAAGAAAGGACTCAAGTCACCCACCTTGGATTTGACCACTTTGGTAACATTTTCCTTTATGGTCACTTCAGCGGAGGCCAACTTGGCAGTAATAGTACTGGTCAGCTGACCTGAGATAGGCTCCAGACTCTTGGTGATGGCTGCACAAAGAAAACATTCTCCTTTAGTTGGGAGAGAATTTTGGAGTAATCCGAATAAGAAGTTAATGATGCAATATACAATTAATTAAGTATTTGGGACGGTTCTCTTCCCGTCTAACCCGACAGTGTGCTCACAGAGATGAGGCCCGAAACTCTATTCTTACTCAGACACAAGAAATCTTCATAATTTACAGACTATTTAAATAAGTGACAGACACCTTCAGGACTCCAGGGGGACAGTTTCTCCATGTCACAGAGCAATAAGGGATGTTTCCCTAGGAACACTTAAACATTGGTGGGAAAGCTGATCGACCCGGTAATCTCTTAATCATCAAGAGTCTTTTTATGCACTAAAGTTGACAATATATTTAGGACCAGGAGCAGCTGTCAACACGAGACACCTTTTAGTCTACACAGATCAACACGAGACATTCCGAAGTGAGATGAGGTAAAAAGAGATTTCGAGTTTCACAACTTTAAAATGATGAGAAGGTGATCTGGCTAAGAAAATAAAACAAGGGTGGCATTTCTGGATAAGAGCTAATATTGTAAAACAAAGGTAAGATAATGAATCGTTGGTACGATTAATAGAAAAGTGGAAAAAGTTGTTATAAAATAAAAATTAGGTTTCAAATATAACGAGATAATATAAAGACAAAAGAATAGCATTACAGAAGATTATGGGAAAAAAGGTTAAGACGTTAATATTTAAAGCCTAAGATAAAGGCTAAGGATGCAATTTAGTATTATACTAGATTAACAAAGTAAATATATCCAATCTATCAAGGTCATATTTGTGAAGGTAAAACAAGTCAAGATTGGTTAAAATGATGGGGTTTAGGACAAGGGACTTGTTATACTGCTGGTTGATGAAAATAAAATTCAGTTTTTGTTAAAAGTGTCGACAACAGACGTGTTTCTTACTTGGTGGAACAACTTTCTTAATTTCCTCTCGCAGGACTTTGTCCATCCTGTTGGTCAGTGAGGAGCAGAGTGCGTGGCTGAGCTGCTGGCTCAGTTGTTCCTGTAGCTGCTGCTGGTGGATGTGACTCTGTGCCAGAGCTTGCTCAAGTCTGCGCTCTTGAGTGGTGACGAGTTAAGGTCCAGATAAGCTCAAGTAAGGTTTAACAAAACAGGAACAAGCTTCTTGTCTGCAGTTTTTCTGAGGCCAAGTTAACAATCTAAAGACTGACTGAGGGCACACCTGACGATATTATCTTTGTGTGGTGCTCATTAACTCGAACAAGTTGTTGATCACCAAATAACATTCTTAAAAAAAGATGGCGTGCAATAGGGAGATTGAATTCTACCAACGTATCAACAATTTACTCTCAAAGAAAAATAAATTATTCTTATGAACATTAAAGAAAAACTTTTCCTTTTTAATCAACTTTTACATACTGTATGTTGTAAGTGATTTTATTTATAAGTGAATTTACTTTTAGATACTGTAAGAGGGACTTTTGAAAAAAAGTTTATTTCCTTTTTTCCTTATTTAGATTTAATTGTAAACAACCAGGGGTATCCGATCATCTGCAGGTGCCAAATATACAGGACCATGTTAACTAACTAAGAATTTTATCCTGAAAGTGACTTCATACGCCAGCAATTAACCTCACATTGTGTGAATCCCAAACACCACTCTTCTTCAAATTCACATGATTTATTTTTTGGTCAAATTATTTTACCTTTAGTTTATAAACCTTGAAATTTAAACTTAAAACAGCTAGTCTATAAATGAGATGGCGGCAGCAATGAAGGATACGTCCCTGCTCCTGGTGGTGGCTCATCCTCTGCTCAACCTGGCCGACGATGGAATTCTGCATAGCCTTAATCTGCCCACGCAGCTCAGTGAGCTCCCTCTGCTGGCCACGCAGCAACATCAGCAGCTCTTCCTGCACCTCTGCAGTCTTCTGCGGCATAAAGATATTTGATGTAATGCCACTTTGAAATACAGTGATACACCCTTTTTAAACAGATGTGACCACCTTGGAGTTAAAGATTAATCAAACAGTTGTTTTGAGTAAACAACTGTATTTCTAAAGGGTGTTACCTGAGCAGAGTCCATCTGCCTCAGCTGAGATGATTCACTGCAGAAGATGAAACCACAACATTTTTGTCAGTTCACATTGACAGCATCAACTTTCCCAAAGTGTACATGCTGTACTTTTGAACTCTTATTAAACTCTCATTAGTCCTGCGGTCAGCCTACCTGCTCTCTCTCTTGCTCTTCCTCTTCTGTTTTGGTGACGCTCTGGGGGACGTTTTCCAGTCTTTGACTGGCAATCTGTGAGACGAGCGAGTGGCACAGTTTCCAGAGGAGGATGCCAACTTACTGTCGACCTCGTCGTCAGGGTCACTGCAGTAGGGAGAAAAAAAAATTGAGGTGGTGGTTATAGACATACCACCAACATTAGGATAGCCAAGTTAAGGAATAGGTTAAAGCAGCTCTATGCATTTTTAAGGTGATCGACTCCAGTGGACTAAGGTGGTAATGTTTAGCCTGACAGGAGACTATGGACTACACATGATCACTTGCTAAACGTCGCAAAAGTTGCCATGTCCCTGTTTGAGGCAGTTTCCAGAATTCCATTGTCTGAATGAAGGATGGATACCGATGAGGTAATGAATCAGATTGTGGATGATGAAATATGATATGTGTTATGATAAGGTAAGGTAAGGTAAGGTAGAAATTGTTTTTTTCCAGTAGCCAGCAATTTTTCATAAACAATAAAAATGCTTTTGTAAATAACATAACTTTTACTTTGTTTAGTACATAAAACCTATTATTACTACACTAAAACCAGCGTGATATGTAGCATTTTCACACCATCCCCAGAACTTTTACAGTGAAAATAAAAATCACACAAAACACCTCAAGTCACAGTATACAAGTCATTCAACTAGTTTGAAGTTAATGTGTGTCATAAGTTATTTTAGTACAAAAATATTGTTGGTACCAAAACTACCCAGAGCCCCAAAGTTTTGAGCCCGAAACTTGGCTTCAACACAACTACTACTACTGAATTGAGAAAAACTTTGGTTGGAAATCTGTGAACATAAATAAGAAATGTTGAGAAAGCATGAGCATTCATACCTCCGCTCTGAATCTAGGTCCTGACTGTCATTCTGCGCGAGGTGGAAGGAGTGACGGGGGTATGGCGAACTCAGTCTGTCCTTGGAGTCATCTCTGGAGCTGGAACAAGAAAAAAAAAGCTCCAAACTTCAGAGGTTTGAATAATAACCGAAGAAAAACGCATCCTTAGTATGAAACTAATTAACAAATTCTACAGCAGAATGTGAAACTGCCATGACAATGGTGTCTTTTGCATCCATTTATGAGCTCTCAAATATTTCAAAAAATAAATCACAACTATTGAAGTGAATGACAAAATGTTTCAATATCATTGCAAAAAAACATTTAATTGAAGTCAGAAGAAGCCTCTCGTGCGAACAGTGAAACCTCAATCCGAGGGGTCGGCAAATTGCGGCTCTGGAGCTGTATCCAGCTTCTCACTGATTTTTTTGGTATAAATGTGGGTATTTCATTAAGATTTTCATAGTGTTTTTCCAATGATGCATCGTCGATATAAGAACATCAGTTCTACACCATCATTGGCACATGCTTCTCTCCCTTCATATTTGGATGTTTGTGTCTTAACGAAAATGAAGACCAAGACAACTGAGCTCCATTTGTTACATTAACAAGACCAAACATTTATGTCTATAAATCTAAAATGTAACAGATTACTTAATCCCAACCCTTAGTCAACATGAGGGTCAGTAGAAAAGGTACTAACGTTTTATTTATATTTAGCATGAAGGCAAAAACCGAAAGTCAACACTATATGGAATAATTACTGTAGGAAACGGTACAAAATGGCTTTGAGTTGTAAAGGTTGCCGATCCCAGCTCCGTTTAAATCTAAATCTCTACACATTCCATTTGCCTCACTTTTAAAATTTCTGGATAACCATTACCTGGTTGAATGAGAACCTAAATGGTAATGATGATTAATGATTAAATTAATGCTCTTGGTAGAGTATATATATTTTTTTCAAATAAAATGTATAAAAATCATTGTAAATGCTTTTCCTGCAATTTGAATACTAACTTTAATCACACACACACACATTCTGTTATAAACAGACGGTTCCTTCAGTTTGGTTGTGCATCCTCACCGGTCAGCATGGCTGTTGTCCCTCGCACTGTTCCGTGTCTCTCTGGTAATGTCAGGTGCAGCCGGCCAGGGCGTGTGGCTCACACCGCCATCAGTAGATCCTCCTCCTGCTGTAGCATTCTCCTGTGATAATGCCGTTTCCAGTAGGGAGGGAGTGTTGCTCATTCTGAGCTCTGGCTCCAAGGAACCTCCTGCTGGACCTTCTGCACCCCCTAGTTCTGGAGGCAGCAGCCTGCAAAAGCCATGGGTGAATAAGAATGTTTTGAATAAGTTATGGGCTGTTACAGTACCCGTTGTTGTTGGTGTTGCGTGAAGATGTTAGCATGTGGAGGGCGGAGGCAGCTGAGGCCATGCTATCTGCCTGGAGGGCTGAGAGTGGGGGCGAGTCCAGACCAGGGACAAGACTTCGCTGTAGGGCTTGGGATGCGATTTCCGGCATGTCCTGGGACATGGCTGTTGAGGCTGAAGAGATAACATCTGGGGATCGGGCTCTCGTTGGGGAGGCTAGATGAAGTTGTGAGGAATCCAGAACCTGTGGACCATCGAGTGCCAGATGCCCACTAGGTGTCGGCAGAGTCTACGAGAAAGAAAGACCAACGGTAACTCTGAGTTAAAGATCATTTATGAACATTTTTGGACATGATTCTTTAAATGAGTAACTTAGTAACAGTTAAAGTGACTCAGTTATTGTAGGTTACTTGCTACTTTCAAAGTAACTAGATATATTGCAATATTGTAGAAACCACAATATAGTTTCTTTTAACACTTTTTCTGGCTTTTACAGCATAGAAAGGACCACATACTTTTTGTAAAAAAAAAAGAAGGTAAAAGTGCTTGTCAAAATATTAAACACATAAACCACATATAACCTTTGAAATAACATTTAATTTAAATTCAGTTATTTTATTTATTATTTATTGTAAAGAATCATTTGATATGTGATTAACATGATTTAATAGTAAGTTAGTAAAACATTTAACGCCGTAATGACTCAACTTAACTTGTTTAATGTATTTCTGTGTCAATATTGATCGACTACGCTGTCAACCTTTACTCGACCAGTATTAAACACAAACTCTCCATCTACTGTATTGAGGCAGATTCCAATGATGAAGTCAACATGAACTTAACAAGAACGTTTGTTATTGTTTACTTTCATGCGGTCGATTGAAAGTTTCTCTCGTCTCTGCAGAACAGTTAATTTCTTCGTTTTGTCTTGTCTTTCTTGTTACTTTGATTTGCGCATATTCTTTGTAGTGATGCGTCTTTAGATGCTTAATCTGGTTAGTGGTGTTAAATCTTTTTCGCATTTTTCACACTGCTCCACAGGTGCCAGCGCGTGACGTCACCGTAAATATAGCTTTTAAAAAAAAAAGAAATACAGTGCTATTGAATAGCAATACAGTATCGGGAATAAAAAAAAGAAATCGCGATGTATCGTTATCGATATTTTCTTACACCCCTAAGAAATACCAACTATACAAAAACTCAAATTGTTGAATAAAAGAGATAACTTGAAACATAAGTGCTGACAACAGTGAATTTATCAAACCCAAATATCACCCTACAGCTCCTTTAAGATCATAACAATTAAAAAAATTGAAATTTATATCAGTTCATTATGACCAAAACTGTCACAGTTATTACTATTAGCAGTGTTGATAGAACGTGCTCAAGAGGTTTAAAAAGTACTTTAACACGATTACATTTTTTTGACAATATACTATTTAATTTAGGGGGGACAATAAGCAGGTGTTTTGTACAATAAATACATTTAAATACATCCATAAATATAATAATGTCTTCGAACAACAATTATTATGTAAACAAATCAAATAAACTAGTCTTAATCTGCTTCAGAAAAGCTAAGCATCTGCTTTTGAGGGACCTTAAAGCGTGGAAGAAGTCTGGACGACTTTTGCTCATGATCGCAGTTTTAAAGTGTTGATCACGTAGAGATGAAGTGTTTAACATTGTTGTGACCTAAATTAAACTTGTCATGTATTTCGTTTACTATTTATCATTGATCGCCCTGAAGTCATTTCGATTAATCCAGTATTAAACACTAACTATTTAATGAATATAGGCGGATCCCAATGATGAAAATAGCATTAACTGCTTCCAATGAATTGCTCTATTTATGACTAGAAGCTTTTCATATCTCTACCTGTATCGGATCTGCAAATCAGACCTTTTTCACTGATTCGCAATTCAATCTTGAGAGGCTGGATAGGACAGAAACAAGAAACCGGGATCGGAAAACTCGTAGTAGTTACTGTAAAACGTTACTCCAATCAATGTTTATGATGTCCGCAGATGTGGTGAAATGAAGAAATAAGGGTTTATGGATAGGTTGTAATCAAACTTTCCCGCTTTTTTGATCAAGCTCGGTTGAGCATTTGCTGTTAAAAATTAAGCAAATAAGAACTTTAAATTCGTACCGGTAGGTTCTCCAGACCAGGTAGGAGGACAGTAGAGATTGGTCTGGGGCTGCTGGTGCTCAGTGACAGACTGGTGATGATGTCAGCTCTGCCAGGACTCTGGCTGATGTCGTCCATGGGCCTGAAGAGAAGGAAAACGGACCACTCAGTCTTCTGGGGATCAAGTACAGACCGGCTTAGTGAATCCAAACAGCTTGCACCTGCTAGTGGAGTCCGAGTTGCTGCTAATGGCCGTTACAATGGTCAGACTGCTGGCACTGCTTCCTGGAGATGCAGGAACCTGAAGGTGATATGACGAAAAGTATTTAATTGATGTCTAAATCCAGGTCTCTTGATTAAAGACTTGTGCTACTCACGGGCCCTGTGAGATGCAGCACATAATATCTAACACAACTAAATAAATAAACTAAAAACAAAGAATGTTTTAAACGCTCTCACCGAAGCGCTCGGCGTCATAAAGGCATCAGGAGTCATCAGCTTTGGCATAGCTGCGCTAGCATTAGACAGAAAGTCAGTGGGTGTAGGAAGTGAGGGGATCTTCCTTAGGTCAGTTTGGGAGCCACTGATCGAGTCCTTGTCTGAGCTCTGATCTGTCAGATGATCGGACAATGAGGCTGGATAAGAAAAGGGGGTCATTATTGAACATTTTTAATTAATCTTTCATTGTTTATTTTAAGGGTTAAATATCCACCCAAACCATCTTGACTGTCACAGATAGGCGGGAAGGCACAAGAGTTGGAATCTGCTTGGGGTTGGAACCAGATCTGAACATCTTGCAGGCTCCTGGATACAAAGAACAATTTCTGATGCTACATATATATTTGACATGTTAAAACTCTATAGAAGAAAACTTACTTTGTGTGGACACAGTAAAGTTTAATCCCCACTCCAGATGTAGACTCTGTTGGACCCTGACTTCCCTCTGAAACAACCACATGCTACGTTTAAACAATCTTGACATTTACATTTAGCTCGGCGACCTTGAAAAAAAAAAAACCTGTTGTCAGACTCTCACTGTCATCCTCTGCTGGCAAAACCTCAGTGTGTCGTAACCGACTATGGCCAACATCCCGGACTCCAAAGCTGAGCACTGGGTGTGTGAGCAGGAACTCTGAGATGGTTGTGAAGCTGGCCTTGCCATTCTCCAAGTCCTGTCGGAGCTCCATCACGTAAAGAACCTGGAGAGCAACAGATCTCCGATTTTTAAAATAAAATAAATAAAGGCTAGACCAGTTTACAGTCAGGGTCCGGTTATTTGTGTATGTGTTCAGCATTTCTTATGGGATTCGTTAACATGGTTTCTACAGCTTATGGCACATTTAATTCAATTTGACTTTATTAAGCATTCAAAGAAGTATCACGCTTAAGAAGATGAGCTGTTAAAAAAAAAACAAGAAACTAGTTCATGGTTTACTGTTTAATGAATTAGACACCGACAGTATAAACATTATATACATATAGCTATAGTTTAAATACCGTATATTAAAGGCAATTTCATTTGGACATTGTTTTTTGATAACGATTATAATTCTTTATCATTAAGTGTTGATTTTATTTTGTTCTGGAATTTGGTTTATCGCTTTGCATCTCAACAAATTGTCACTTTGCTTATAGTTTCATTATATTTCTAAACAGTTAATCTCCCTTTTTTGGAAGTTTTAGAGTAAACCAAGTCTAGAATTTACAGGTATTTCAATCGAAAGGCTGGTGAAAAAACCCTATTTAAATAAATACAAATTTTGTAATTCCATATGTAGTCATTTTTGCTTTTTATTCAAACCATGACCAGAATTATCTCACAGTCGTGAAAGAAAGTTTAGACGTCATAGCTCAGATGGTAGAGTGGTTGCCTGCAATCCAAAAGGTTGCAGGTTCAATCCCAGCTCCAGACAAGCTTGTGTCGTTGTGTCCCTGAGCAAGACACTTTACCCCGATTGCGCCTGATGGCAGATTCGGCGCATGTGTGCAGCCTACTCCCATCAGTATGTGTGAATGGCTGTCAAAGCGCTTTGTGACCCTGGTCTAGAAAGGCGCTATATAAATAGAGATTATTATTATTATTTTCAGATTGGTAGATACTCAAAGCCCAGTTATCATTGGGCCCATAAAAGTGGGATTGAAGCATCTCTAAAATGTACATCTTCTGGTGTTGCCCAGAGCAATCACCTCTTTTTCTTAAATTGCTACACGAACCGCGTTGAAGTAGAAATGCAATATGCATCTGCTGAGAGAGTCCCGGCTGATTCCATTGCTCACTACTGTCCATCTGTAAATTTTTCATTTTTTTCTGTCAAGACATTTTAAGCTAATTGCAGATTTTTTCTTTTTAAGGATCCAAGAGGAAGATGTTGAACTTGTGCACATTGATGAAAAAAGAAATTGCATACAGCAATAAATCAGAACCAACCTTCCTCTGGACGTCTGTGAGGATGAGATACTCAGAAGATAGGTCAAGACTTGCCTTCAGTCCCGGCAGGACAGAGTTAAAAATATCGGGGGAGAACCTGGGTAAAAGCAAATCAAAATAGAAATTATAAATATCACATATCAAGGTGCACAACAGAAATGACAGAATAGAGTAGATAAGCCCACCTGATGGTCTGCAAACAGGTCCAGGAGACAGTGCACCACAGCTTTAGCTCCTGGTTCTGGTCTGCTCCAGTGATAAGAAACCTCCAGAACGGAACCCTATGTAAAAAAAAAGCATTAGTGAAGTCATTTCAAGTCAGTCAGCAGCTCACAGATGTAAGCAAACTTACTCTGGGTCCTGCCTCTTGTGGTTGTCACAGAAAAGGAGACATGAGAGGGGTCGTCCTCCATGGGGTCGCAGTTCGTGAAGACATCTGTGGTATGTTGATGAGCAGAAGACGAAGGAAAAAGAAGAGATTTTATAGTCATCACACATAGATCAGCCAAGAACTCATATCTGTTAACTCTTTTGTCTCAACTTTGCTTGTGAAACTCACCGAGGTTTGTCCTGCCAGCCTTCCACATAAATCTGCCAAAACTTTATGTAGCCATCATAGCTGGCGGTTGCTAGCACCGTTCCATCAGGAGAGAGAGCTCCTTCGCTCACACGCTGCAGAAAAGTTGCAGAAAACATTGACTCTCACTAACAAAACTAATATTGTGTGGATCAAATGAAACTAGTCATGGGAAGGGCAACCATCCTGGGTTAAATAAAAATGACACTTATTTTTTTAGGATTATTTGTGATGCTTAATAGCATCTGTCTTACTAGCAAAAAGTACAGTATCTTGTTTTGTAAAGCTTCTATAGCAGTTTTATTGCTTAAACATGCTGATCAAATCCAACAATATTACGATTTCTCTAGTGTTTCTTTATTTGCACAAAACTATGAAAAGGCAAAATGACAATAAAAGTAACCCCACTAACAAGGATTTAGTTGCATGTAGCTTGTTAAATAAATGTGCACAAGTAGAAATATGACTTGTTCATAACATTTTTCATAAGTTATTTCCTCATCCGACACTGGGATTTTTTTCAAAACATAAATTGTTAAGAAAAGATTTAAACAGGCCTCTAATAAACAGAGGAAAAAAGTTTAACTGTTTTAGGTAACCAAAAACAGATATTTTTAGCAAGATATAATGTCAGCCACAACGTGAACTCAACCAACAAAAAGAGTAGAGCCAAGAAGACAAACACCATTAAAACATTTTTTAAAATAAAGCCAGACATGTTTTCATCATTACTGATGTAAAAAATAATATAAAGGTTTAACTTAACCCTTGTCTATGGGTCACCTTGACTAAAGAACAGTATGTTTGTTGCCATGCGACCAAATTCAGCTCAGTGAGTTTGACCGCTCAAAACAAAACAAAAGAATACAATGGCAATATAATTAAAAAATTACATTATTATTAAAAATGCTCGCAAGTGACCATTATTCCTGATGGACAAGAACATCTAGTTGTGATTTCAGTTTATGAACGTATGCATCAAAAAGGGCATTCAGAAAAATAAAGTTCATCTCATGCACACTGATGTAGGAAAATGGCTGGCACCTGAGAATAGCCTTTGACAGTGATGAGTCCTTCTTTCAGGTCTGTGGCGACCACTGGCCAAACGCTGTGGCTGCTTCTCAAGACTTCCAGGTCCCAAACTTCTGCCTGAACGTTCAGAGGAGGAAAAAGTAGCAACTTAAAGCTTACGAGGTGCCATTCATTCAAGTCATGTCAAAGAGCCGACACTGCAGATTTGGCACCTTCTGTGCTTTTCTGTACTCTGCCCTTTCACCTCACAATCCCACACTGATGGTAAAATCGAGACATCAGGATCAATTAGTGTAAAAGTCTTGCTCAGGGACGTCCAAGCTTAACTACCATTTGAGCAATGTTGCTGTATAAAAACTGGGAAGTATGTGAGTGAAAGATGCAACCATATCAAAAAAACAAGACATACATACTTAATCTTAGTGGATGTACTATAAAAGACCATCATTAACTTTTTTTTGTTACCAGATCTCATTTTCATTAACTGTCATTTATTAAAAAAAACTATTTATAGGAGGCCCTAGAGCACACCTTTATATCCATTTAAGTTTACACCATTTTATTGATTAAAAGCTAGTTGGCTAGAAAAATGAAGCAAGTTATTCTAGCAAGATCTCCAGCATCCTCCATGGAATCTTCTGCCCTACTCTATACTCTCTTTTCTCTCAATGTATCCTCATTCAAAATTTTCTTCAAATTAATTTCTATTGAATATATATATATACACCTGGTACACCTGTCCAACGGTAACGCAGGTGTCCTAAGGCGAGCTCAGGGAGGACGGAAACCTCCCGTGGAGCAGAAGGGCAAAAGCTCGCTTGATCTTACTATAGTAAATATAGTAAAATTCGAACTATAAGCCACTAGTTTTTCCCCCACACACATTTATAGATTTTTTTAGGGATCATCGGCCACCAGGGGCCAGTCCTTTAATAAGAGAATGAATTCTGACTTCACTACTGGTTATTTATAACAATGAACGAAAGGCTTACTATCAGTTGCGCTTAATATTCCGAAAATTACAGTATAATGCGTCAGTTCTTATGATAACTATTTGAATGACAATTGAGTTTTATCTTACTGCTATAACTTGTAAATGTAATCTTCAAATATATTTAAACATGATGTATACTTTCCACTCCATTTTTAGTGTGCATGTCAAGCTACAACACTAATGTTGTAGTCACATGACTAGTAGTAGGATGAAAAGAAACTCACCCGGTCTTCATGGAGGAGAGCAAGAGTCTGGCTTGCATCATCCTGGTTTTCCTCATTTTCATCCATGATGAACGGACACCAGATGAGGCGGCGGTGAGAGCTGAGTGGCGTGTTGTCTGGTCTATTGACATGAATTACAATCTGATCTCTGTGTGGCGTAAAAGTTAAGGAGCATCAACTGCACCATCAGTAATAATGCAGCCACAGTCACAAACTCTCTTGGTGTGCGTCCACGTGTTATGCAGGATACAGAATGTTGGCACCAGTGCAGGTGAGCTGCCACACCATGAGGTTTCCAGCTTCATCAACACAACCCAGCAGTGATGAGTCAAGGTGAGCAAATGCCAGATCTGTGACCCCACCAGTGAAGCCCTTGAGAAGAGAGCGCTCGGTAGAACCTACGCTCAGCACACGGATCATGGCGTGGTTGTTGGCTCCTGGGTTAGAAGAAGATCATTTTGGTCACAGGTAATCTATTTCCATGTTGAGACTTGAATCTCAACAAATACTGAAAAATCTAACTGAACCCACAATTATTCTGCTCCATAGAACATATCCGTCATGACTGTACCATACAAATGGCTGGGTAAGATTCGATTTTTATGGCCATAGAATTGTTTAAATGATTAGAAAATAAAAGTTTTCAATGATAGGTTAAACAAGTTACGAATAATTGCATTTGTGATATAAAGGCGATTTTGTTAATTTGACTTTCAGCCTATCACTTAAGTCACGTGACTTACTATTGGCACGAACCACAACGCAAATACATAATAATGATTTGACCGGTTGCTGAATGGCCCCCTGCTCTACAGAAGCTTTTTAGGGGAGCAGTATAGAGTCTTCAAAAACCTCCATAGGACTGCAATTCGAAAACCCCCATAGAAATAAAAAGGAGTCGAGTGCATAACACCAGAACAACCCATCTAATATAATATCTCATAATCGTTCAGCCCATACATGATGACAGGCTCTTCCTAACGATTTTTAAGGGTTGGTTAATCAAGAGCAACCTACGTTGTAGTCAAGGTTAACTAACTTATGAGTGCCAAGGTGATCTAAATCACCAGCATTGAAGTTGGTAACAGTAAGAGAAAGAGTAATATGCATAGCCATGTGCTTGTCGGGCAATTTAAAAGTTGATACTGGAACAGATCAGGTTTGCTGTGGTCTTTTATGCGTGTGTCACTGTTTGGGTCTTGTCACCACATTCTTTTTTTTTTTTTTTACACCAACTTTGTCTAAAATGGTAAAACTGGAAATGTAGCAGTCCCAGTACTGACTCACCTCTGATGGCATATGCCAGGAAGGCGTTGGAGACGGCAATCAATCGGCCGTAGTGGTACTTGTGCTCCCACTCGTATTTGGCAACTGGCTGAATTTTGACCTGAGTCAGAGGAGAAATTGACTTCAATACATAGTACACATAGTAATGTTTGTCTTTCAAATAAAAAAATTAAATTTCACATGTTTGTTGTGGAAAGAAACTGTTGAATTATTTTTAATTTAAACCATCTTATGCTCGACCAACCATCTCCCCCATGAGCAAAAAAAATCTTAATTTAACCGAACTTTTTGTTTCTTATCTCCAGTGATCTATACCGCTGAAACTGACCTTGTTGCTTCCTCTGGCCTTGCTGTTGATGTTGGAGTCTTGACTGGCCACAATCTCCACATTGGAGGAGGTGATGGGGACGCAGGTGGAGCGATCATCACCAGTAAGGCAGCTGAAGGTACAGAGATAAGTTCAAGTAGACCCCTGATAAGATGCCATATGTGATGTGATTCAATACAAGATCATTTTATTCAGTTAATTTGGTGGTTCAAGAATGTATTAGTCCAAGTCTAGTCAGCTTTCTTAGCATAATTCCAATTAACTCATTAACAATTTGAAGAATGTATGCACTCTTCCCTCAATGGTCTGTTTTGAATGGAGCAATGGAGTGTCTAAAATTAAGTATTCAACATAAGTTGAACATACATGTACATGAAATGATCTGCAACACAAATTGATGTGCTGGACAATATTTCTATAATCATTTTTTTTTAACTAAAAGACCTATGACATAAATACAATCTTATGGATGATAATGATTGATGTATACAATTGATTCAATAATTGAAAATAAGTTCAATAGAACAGAAACTTTTTAGAGATGAAGTTGCTCTATAACTCTGAATAGATAATCCCACTGAGGTCCCTTTTCCACCAACTAATAGTGTCCTGCATTGCAGAATTAAAAATTGTGTTGTATATTTTTCAATTCTAAATGGTTTATGTTAGGGTGACTTATTAAGATTTCTATATAGGTTGCCATACTACATAATATAATTTTTCTGCCTGAGAGTTGAGACCTCATTTAATTTAATATTAAAGAAAATGTTTTTTTCGACTGAAATCCTTCTGTTCTAAATGATGTCAGCTGAGTAATATTTTGAGTATATCGAAACTTTGTATATGAAGTCCTTCCTTTATTGAGGTTGAGATACCATTTAGTTTTTTGGATCCTGCCGCATCAGCCTGAACTGCTCCTGAAGGAGAGAATTGAACTTTGAGTCAAACTTCCTGCCACACTTACACTCTCTGCAGCTCCTGCAAGCTGTTGGTGTCCGTAGAAATAGGTCTTGTTGAATCCCCCATGGTGGAAAGATCATTGGAACCGAGAAGGCCTGCGGTCCCAAGCAACCCATTCAGTTCCCCGTTGAGAGACGGTTTCCTCTTGTCATGGTCGGGCAGGGAGTCTGAGAAGAGTTTTCACAATAAGTGATGTGAACAGCAGTCCACTTCAGACACAATCACTTTGACATGTTCCTGCTCGCTGATCCCAAATTCTCCCCCAAGTAAGGGAAATTGAAGTCGTTCTTATATTCGTGTTGAAAATTAAAAAAGATTTATTTTTTAACGCACAAATTAAACTGTTTGGGTTTTCCCCCCAATTTTGTTTCACAATGCCATTTTTAATGTCTTCAAAATCCTGCAATACAGTAAATCATCCATGTAAATAAATTAACTTTTTGGGTATGGTTAAAGGCAGTAGACACCCTGTAAAGGTAACTAGTTTATCACA
Source organism: Callionymus lyra (assembly GCF_982586985.1). Taxonomy (NCBI): domain Eukaryota; kingdom Metazoa; phylum Chordata; class Actinopteri; order Syngnathiformes; family Callionymidae; genus Callionymus; species Callionymus lyra. Next base: position 1,577,214 of record NC_141825.1, on the reverse strand, counting down.
GGACTCATTGAGAGACAACTACTCAATAACACCAGCTGACAATTTAGAATGGTCAACACATTTTTTTTTTCTTTGGATCATGGGAGGGAAACCTTTGTTCATGGAAGAAAATACACCGAACACACAAGTAAATTCCACACTTCATTTGTTATTATCCAAATCATTCGAGCTCTAAGACCCCCTTAAGCACGACGCTGGCTTTGAGCTCGCGACCTTTACTGTGAAATTGTAACATTTTTAGTTTATTTTATATAGCATAGAAAATGTAACTACAAACTTATAATAATATCCCAACGTATGTGGAGAAGTTTAGTTTAATTGGTTCCAGGCTTAATTCAGAGACAAACCGACTACTGAAGACGTTAAGATACTTAGTGACGAACATCACACAAATAAAGACAGACAACATTTGGGCCATGATAAGCATTTACCTAACTCTTGTGAAAACAGATTTAATTTACGGTTTAGCAAACGACTAGCTACACTCCCAACAACCATTTGGATTTTTAAACTGGATAACTTCCCTCTGGTAGTTAGCATCATGTAGCATTAGCTCTGCGTGGCCTATGTTAGCCTAGCCGCCGCAGCATTCCCAGTCAAACTTACCGGTGCAGTTACCGGGCCGGTCCAGTTTTAGGATGTCCCGGAGGTGCTGGGTCGCATCCTCGATATCGATATTTGAATTGGACGCCATGGGCGAGGGAAGGGGGTAGTTGAGGGAGGTTTTTGGTTTAATGCGACACTGTTCGCTCTGTTCACCCAGAGCAACCGTCTAAACTTCCGCTAGTTACTTGCTGTTGGGTCCGTGTCCGTTCTGTCTGGTACATTGGTTCCTACTCTTGGACGTTATTTATTTATTCATTGTTTAATGCTCAGCTATTCTAAACAGATCAACACCGTAAATACGAATGGGAAAATATATAACATTAAGTCAATGAAACGTTCTGACCATCGTAACCGTATATGCTAAATTACTTTTTTTTTTTAAACAAACCAAAATATTTTAAAATAAAAGTTTAACATATGGGAATTAGCAAACGCTACATCAGAGATATGTTCAATAAAAATGCAATTATTTGTTTTTATGATTTACTATTTATTAATTGTTAACAAATATAAACATGTTGGACGTGTTGAAGTGAATATTTTTTAATGTCTCAAAAGACGTGATGACCGCTGTGTCGAAACAAGGTGTCACTGAGGTGGCGAGTATTGTTGGCCAGACTCACCTTTGTGGAATTTTTCACGTTCCTATCACCCTGGCAGGAACCCCCTGTGTTGCCCTCATCAAACCTAGGTCCACAGCATCTACAATGAGACCTCAAGGGGTTCCAACTAGGACCCACTACAGTAAAATGAAAGACAGTGGCTGGTAAATGAACCCCGATGTTTCGGGTCTTTAATATTTGCGAGCAACACACTGTAAGTTGGACCCAGGATTAAAATGGTGTTTCCCACAGAGAGCATACAGCCACAGCTGGCAACCTCAAGTTGAGCAAAGATGCACTATGAACTAGGCCCCTTCCCTTTAAATATGCCATGCAAAACCCATAACCAGCTTGAGACACTGATCCCTGTGCTGGACCTCCTTTGTCCAGTGAAAAAAGAGAAGGTAAAAGTAGCTGAGCAGGAGGTATGGAGATGCAACTGTTAGGGCCTGGATCCAGAACATCAGGGTGAACTGTGGCAGGTACTCTGTGATTCCTACCCATTGCCCCGCTTTGATGAGTCAATAGATCTTATGGCTGGTGTTGGCCGACGTACCCAGTCAGGAGTGTCTGGTTTACTTTGACAACATCTTGGTCTTTCTAGGCAGGCTTAGGAGTCCTAAGGCAGGCATTTTTCGGCGCATTGAGTCAGCAGGGATAAAGCTTCACCCAGACAATTGTTAATTGTTGAGTAAAGATCTGGAGTTCCCTGTAAATTGAGTGGGAGGAGTGGGTATAAGCACTTTAGAAGAGAAAGTCTGTGCAGTGACGGACTGGCTGAACTTAATTTAAAGGAAATGAGAACTTAATTGTGTGAATGTCTTATTGTTGCAAGGCATTGATATCCTTTACGTCTCAGCATTTTACTTTTTTTTTATTAGCATATCTTCACCAGTTACAAACAGATAAGAAGCAAAAATAACAATCAAAGGGTATAATAGTATTGTGTTCATCCTGTGGTGAGGTATCCATTTTCCAACAACAATTTTTCATAGATAGCTAATTAAAGCTTAGTTGTTTTTGCGGTTCATTAAATATTGGACCTGATAGGACCAGAGCTGCACAGCCTACATTTACACGTGTATAAGTGAGTAATCTTTGTATTATTTACAATGATTTAATCTGTGGATTCATGGTTTACTATTTACATTGTTGGTTTAAACTTGCTCTATGCTACCAGTGCAGCTCTAGTTCCCGGACAAGAGCTTATGATAGCAACATCACTGTGGCAAGGAAAATCTGCCTCTGGGAGGCAGAAACCTTTAAAGGACCAGGCTCCCGGCATGCAGTCTCCTTCACAACTGATCAGGCCGATTACAAATGTATATAATACACAGGTAAACAGGCTCAAGTGGGAGAGAAGGTGAGGTGTGTGTGTGTGTGTGTGTGTGTGTGTGTGTGTGTGTGTGTGTGTGTGTGTGTGTGTGTGTGTGTGTGTGTGTGTGTGTGTGTGTGTGTGTGTGTGTGTGTGTGTGTGTGTTTGTGCGTGCATGCGTGCGTGCGTGTGAGTGTGTGTGAGAGTGTGTGCAGAGACCCAGAAGTGCCAGCTGTACACATCTGCAGGACGGGCAAGAGGCCCAGTGACACTGAGAAGCCACGCTGCCCAACCAAGCCAGTTGGCCCATGCCTAGCCCTGCAAGATCCCGGCGCGAGTGTCCCAGCTGCGGTTGGAGCCTGTGGGAGTCCTCTACCAGCAGGCAAGATAACCACCACAGCCAGCCATGACCCCGAACAGCGATGAAAAAATAAACACACCCAGGAGGCCCCCAGTGTTGCACAGAGGCAAGGAACAGTGAGGTGATGGCGGAGGAAGTGAATTGAGGAGGCACCAGGAGCAGGCGCCGGGACAGAGGGGCCGGAGGGCCAATTGGCGGCGGACAGCCAGCGAACCAGTCAAAGGACAATGCATCAGGGCAAGCCCGTGCCCCAGAAGACCCCCCGGCCACCAGGCCACCACCCCGCCCACAACAGAGAACCATAGGAAGACAGGCCAGAGTGATAGAAAGTCACCACAGCAGTAGCGGTGAAGTCCATGCATGCCCCTCAATAACACAGCCAGTAGTTGGGTCGAGTACCACCGCAGGAGGCGGGGAGTAGCAAGGCCAAGTACCAGTCGAGGTCTTCCAGTGAGTGTTTCCCGGGCCACGGTCGTGTGGGTAGAGAAATAAAACCTGGTATCAGGGAAGGGCTTCCCTGTGACAGCCACAGCCCTCCCCCTCGTCATGAGCCCCAGGGGGGACAGCAGCGTTCCATGGACGGTCCACAGTCTCTGTGGTACGAAGGGTCCGACCACCACTCTCGCCGGCCCCCTACCATGTCCCCGTACATTTTGTTGCCCCACAACCCGGGCAGCCCCCGAAAGACCGACCAGCCACCGCCCCCAGCCAGGGAGGCAAACGCCCCCAACCCGGCACATGCAACACAGGGCACACGCAGAGAGTCACAGGCACAACTGCAGTTGGCATCCACCCCAAGACCACCCCTCGACAGCCCCCCATCATGGACAATGTGGAAGGCCACCCAGGGCAGAGGGCCATCCAGAACGACTGGCAAACCTCAAGCCCCAACCCCAACAATCCACATACCGCCCCAGCTGGTCAGCCCACCAGGCCCCTGACCCCACCCCAAAGGCCTTTCCAAATTCGGATGTTGACGTATTCCTTAGTCTTCTAGTTCAGAAGGATTGTGTTTGTGGCTATATTTAGACAAGTTAACAATATGGTCTGTGTTTTTCTTGGTAGGGGGAGCTGAGAAGTGTCTCCCAATATGCAAATCTTTGGACAGCATGTAACCGTGAAGTTCAGAAATGATGATATGTTAGTTGTTCCATTAAGCCAAAATAACTTGACTGATGTGCATTTCCACAGTGAGTGAAAGTAAGAGTATTTTGTGCCCAGGGAGCAGCTGGTGCATCTATCTGATTCAGTGAATTTTTGGCAGAATTGACATTTTTACCTATTTCTATTCTTTCTATAAGTGAGAAAAGTAATTTTGTCAAGCGATTTAGGTCATCCTGTATACTTTGAAGTAGTGGAGAGAAATTCAAGGAGAACCATTCTAATAGATTAGGGGAGATGTAGATTCCTAAATATTAAACATACTGTTAGACGGTGTGAAGAAACGTTGACACACATTATTTGGCCTTTACAGGTGGCAAAATAGTTGATTTTGACCAGTTTAGAGTGTAGCAGGAGATACTAGAAAATGTTTGGATGTTGTTGAAAACATTCTTTAAGAGATGACTCTGGCTTCCTAAGGAGGTATTCTTAAGTATTTTACTTCTTGTGACCTAATTTTGTACCACATCTCCTCCTAAAAATGTTTTCTGATTTGAACCATTAATTTCAGCTCGTTCCTGAAATGTTTTATTTTATCTCTTCAACTCTTTCTTCTATTCCTATTTTTCTACCATTTTCCCCCTTTCACCTGAATGGCAAAACTCCTCAACTCATGTTTCAACTCTTTCCACCTAGACCTTCAGGAACATTCATCTACTCAAACCTAGAAACTTCAACCTTAAAAGCACTTTTGTCTACTTACTACTACTAATACTACTAGTTATTCTACTACTACTTCTAATAATTCTTCTATTAATACTTTTACCAATACTCCTAATTCTACCTTTGCTTATACTTCTACTTTTCGACTATTTATACTAGTAAATCTACTAGAGTATTGCGTATACTTTTACTACTAATTATTCTACTACTTATTCTACTACAAATTCTAGTACTTCTACTACTTACTGCTACTAATTCTACTACTGCTACTACTACTTTCCCTATACTACTAATTCTACTACTACTTTATTTGTGCAGACTTTTCCTTGATTCTCTGAGACTCCTGTGTTTGTCTGTACTTATAATTTTACAACTAATTCTACTACTACTTGTACTACTAATTCTACCAGTACTTATACTTATACTTTTACTACTAATTGAATACTAATTTTGCTACTACTTATACTTATACTTTGACTATTAATTCTACTTATATTTCTACTACTACTTCTACAACTAATTATACAACTTCTTATACTTATACTACTTATTTAACTACTAATTCTACTACTACTTATAGTTTTACTTATACTCATACTTTTACTACTAATTCTACTTCTACTTCTAATTTTACTGCTAATTATAATTATACTTATACTACTGATTATACTACTACTTATACTTATTCTACTAATTATATTACTTCTTCTACTACTAATTCTACCACTACTTATATTACTAATTGTTAAAGAATTTATGTTTCTTATAGTTTTATCACAATAAACATTAAGTCATACTTGCTGCAGCTCACAATGAGCTGGAAGGAATGTGTCCAGTTATAGTTTCGTTTCTCGAGAAATTACAGTTTGTGCATTAAGATACACTGGCCTTTGCTGGCTGCGTCCAGCAACAAATGAACAGACTGTTGGTATTCAAGTGTGTCGTTATCTGAAATATGGTATAAAAAGCCAGCAAGGAGAGAAGTTCTTCAGTGGTTTGGGACGAGCCGTGAGAAGCGCCGCCACTCCTTGCTGGTGGTATAAACTGAATTCTGACTCTGTTTGTTAATCTAACACTATCTGTTCTCATTCCGATTGTCCGAGAGAAAATCCCTGACACTAATTCTAATACTACTTATACTTTTACTACTAATTATACTACTACTTGTACTTGTAATTAAACTACTAATTCTACTGCTACTTATACTTATACCTTTACTATTAATTCTACTACTACTTATATTTATACTTTTGGGAATCCTACAGACTTTATAAATCCTACAGATTTTATGAATCCTACAGACTTTCATGAATCTTACCGACTTAATGAATCCTACAGACTTTAATGAATTTTACAGACTTAATGAATCCTACAGACTTAATTAATCCTACAGACTTAATTAATCCTACAGACTTTCATGAATCCTACAGCCTTCACAAATCCTACAAATGTTAATAAATCCTACAGACTTTCATGAATTATACAGACCTTCATGAATCCTACAGACTTTCATGAATCCTAGCAACTTCATGAATATTACAGCCTTCATGAATCCTACAGACGTTAGTTAATCCTAAAAAGACGCTAATGAATCCTGCAGACTTTCATGAATCCTGCACTTTCATTAATCCAACAGACTTTATACATCCTACAGACTTTCATTAATACTACAGATTTAATGAATCCTACAGACTTTAATGAATCCTACAGACTAAATGAATCCTACAGACTTTCATGAATCCTAGCAACTTCATGAATCCTAAAGACCTTCATGAATCCAACAGACTTTCATGAATCCTACAGACGTTGGTTAATCCTAAAAATACGCTAATGAATCTTGCAGACACACGAATCCTGCAGACTTTCATTAATCCAACAGACTTTAATGAGTCCTAGAGACTTTTGTGAATCTTACAAGACTTTATGAATCCTACAGACTTTATGATTAAAGCAGGTTAGTTTTTACAAAATGATGAAACTAAACAGGTTAAGGTGGGCAAATATTTTACCTCCAGTACAATTTAGAACACATATTTAGCCGTCTTAAATTAAAATATAATATGAGCCCACACACACATTTCTTCATAGTACCTCAGTTTACAGAAAATAAGATCTTCCAATATATTTTATCATAACAAAACCGTTAACCATGGTATTAAAATAATAGCTATTTGAAGGCTTTACATCCAAAACACTTTCACTTCCACTGCATCTTCACATGGACCTGCAAAATATATTTAAAAAAAACTTGTAACACACATACCCCTATATTTCTTTATTGAAACGTTTTAAAAAGCTTTTTATTATTTATTTGAACAATTAAATGCAATTATTTCCTAATTGATAGATATGAAAGATCAGTTTTGTATCCCGCAAAACCTTTTTACTGTAAAACAATAGAACTGCCACTTTATGGTTAATGCATGTATTAAATTAAAATCACATCTGAAAGAGTCATCGCTAATGCTAATGCTAAAGCTAAGAAGAACACCTGACACTAATGAGGTCAAAGGTCAGTAGCACATTATCCACACCTATGGGGAAAGTAAAATATTAGTCAAGAAAATCTGGTTAAATGTTAATTCATGTGGTTATAATATATAATAATGTATTCATTCAAACTAATTTATTGAAGGTTTAAAGTAAGAAAAATGTTTATTTCAAGGGTTTTACTTTTACTTTAGTTAACCTTGTTTATCACCCTTAAATGTTTTTAAGTCTATCAAAAATCTTTTAAATGATGAGAAAGAAAAATCTCTCGACAATAAATATTTAATTTGAATCTCTTGTTTTCACACTCGAGCCATGTATTTATTTAATATCTTTCCTTCATTAAAGATGGACACAACATATCCATACATTAGTTAATGACATGTTTATATATTTAAATTTGCTCACGAATAAAGAAAACCAAAATAATCTACAGAAAACATAGTTATTTATATATTACAATTCCTGTATATTTTTTTAAGGGAAATCCAAAGATTTCTTTTTTTTTTATTATAATCCATTTAGTAATTAAAAATGATAATATTAGGAGTGCATTTTTAAATAGACTTGAGAATGTGATAATGCTGAGGATGAAGGAAAGGTTTATAAGAAGTTTCTTATTTGTATCTTGGAGTCAATAATACAATAATTAAGGATGAACTGATCCAACTTTTCTGGTCCAGATACAAATACCAGAGCTTAGTATCAACTGATCCAGATCTGATACTAGTGTTAAAATATCAACTCTCTTGAGCAATTGTGAGAGAACTCTGCTCATGCTTTGAATAAAAATAAAAAAAACATATGGAACTACAAAGTTATTGATGGAAAAGAAGAATTGTTGAACAATCCAACATAAACAAGGTGCGGAACATAAACAACTGCAGGTGTCAACTCCTGTCAGTAAAAAAGACCAACATTTCAGAACTAAACACAATAAACACTTTTATAGACTAAAGAAAGGGATGAAACAGTATGCAAATGTAATATGACATGATATAGAAGCATGTGAATGACTTCAGGAACGTCTTGGTGAGGATCTGCTGCTCTGACGGTTGTATTTGACCTTTGACCTGAGATGTGACGTCTTCTGTTCCCCCAGGAGCGTCTGAAACTGCTACATGGAGAACCTGAGGAGTCTTCGCGCAGGGGATGAGAGACACATTTTGAAGCCACTTCTTCAGTTGCAAAATAAAAATATAACCTCCTCCTTTGGTTTGTGGCGTTAATTGGCACATAGCTAAAAATGTTGAATACAAGATTTTTTTTTAACATGATACCTTTAGAAAAGTAATTTTTTTCTTTCCTTTAATACTCTCATATTACTTATTTACATAAGTAAATATATAAATACATCAGTATGTAAGTAAGTAACATTAAATAAGTTACTTACTAAATAAGTAACTTATGTAAGTCAAGTAAACATGATACCTTTTGAAAAGTAAAATTTTTTCTTGCCTTTAAACCTCTCATATTTCTTACATAAGTAAATACTTAAATACATCAGTAATTAAGCACACAAGTAAGTAACAATAAATAAGTTACTTGCTAAATAAGTAACTTATGAAAGTCAAGTAACCATGATAACTTTTGAAAAGAAAAATTTGTCTTACCTTTAAACCTCTCATATTTCTTACATAAGTAAATACTTAAATACATCAGTGAGTAAGGACATAAGTAAGTAACATTAAATAAGTTACTTACTAAATAAGTTACTTACGTAAAAGGACAGACACATTTTAAGACACTTGTTTAACCCCCTCCTTTTGTTCTCTTCATCTTTTTCCTTACTTAGTTAAGTGTTTCAATGAATGGTGTATATAACACATCTTATTCTACAACATGATGTCTGGATTGATTGATATATATATAATATATAACAAGCAGAGATGACTTACAGACCAGGGATGTTTCATCCAAACATTCGACCACACTCAGACATTTGATCAGGATATATTTATCTTGATTATTTATGAAATGATAAAAACATGATGACAAGGGTAGGAATTGAAGCTGCAACCTTCTGATGTCCACATTTAAGTTTGCTCTAACCACTTGACCATAGGCACCAGACATTTATACATTCAGAGACAAGTGATGAAATCATAAAAGAGATGGGTGGGAGTAACATTAAAAGAACAGACAATTTTTTAAGTCACTTGGATAAACCCCTCCTTTTGTTCTCTTCATAGACAATTGTGGACCTGGTATGGTTTGATACAGCTCCTTGAGGGAAGGCTAGTGAAGCTTGGTCAGTTGATCTCACACCTACAATAGATGATTTTGTTTTGTTTTAATTGACCTTAAATCTGAGTTAAAAATCTCAAGACTAAAGGTACAGCTGGGGCTTGAACCCAAGAACTTTGAATGGCCATGCAGGAACTCAAATCACTGGACTACTAGAGGAGCTTGACTCCATTTCATTTCGTTTGGACACCTTTGACCCTCACTATTGTAAATCTGTGTTAAAAATCTAAAGATATAGCCGGGTATTAAACCCAAGACCTCTGAATCTCTGAATTTCATTAAACGTATTGATCACTGAAGACATGATCCAAACTAAATAAAACTTCCTGGACTAGGGTTTGATCAGTAAAAGGCTGTATTGATCGCTTTCCAGCTTATTGGAGATCCACTACATCTTGACATCAGGTATTTTTTCTTTTTCTAAAGTATTGAATCATTGAATCATGACTCGATACATTAAATCTGCTAGTCTATACACAACTCTTGAAAAAACAGAGTTACACACGTGTTTCTAAATATTGCTCAACTTCCAGACTCTATCAATCCCTTTGGAGATCTTAGGGAAATGAATTTGCTGAATGAATAATAAACTGTTTATTTTCAATATACATGCTGCCCCCGTGACCTGACACAGGATAAACAAAAGAGGAAGAGATACTGTAAGAACATTAGAAGAACACAGAAGAAGAATCATTAAATTGATCCCTGGATTTATGATAAAATACTTGACATTCACCTTTTTTTCACCTTCTATTTCAAAGTTGCATTAAATCTGCTGTTTATAGCTCAGTGGGTAGAGCTCCTGGTTCCTATATTTTCAGTTCTGGGTTCAAATCCCAGAAACCAATTATTCACAAGAGAATGTTGATCATGTTGGAGAAGTTCCAGCTGTATCATCTACACCAGGGGTAGGCAACCTGGTCCAGAAAGAGCCGCAGTGGGTGCAGGTTTTCGTTCCAACCATTCAAGAGGACACATTTTGACCAATCAGGTGTCTTAGGAGTGTAATCAGTTGATTGTCAGTCTGGTGTTGCTTGTTCAGCTGAAACCTCATTGGTTAAACTGTATATGCTTGATCGGTTGGAACAAAAACCTGCACCCACTGCGGCTCTTTCTGGACCAGGGTGCCTACCCCTGATCTACACTTTTCTACTCATCTTTGTTTCTATAAAAACTGGAGGTAGAAATAAGAGCTTCTTCTATAAGAGTCAACCTTTCAAATTCAAGTCCAAAAGCTGTACCTTTACCTTTACTTTCACTTGATTGCTCCCAATCCTCGTCAGATTCAACAGCTCAATTGATGTGTTTAAACATTTGAATCAGTAAGATGAATAAATTAATATTCCACCTTACTTCTTTTTAGTTTTCTGCTGTTGTTGTTTTAAACCCTTCAGGTAAACAAACCCTGCAGGACGTTTCATTACAAGAGAGCAACATTCATGTGAAGAATTCTCCCTCAGAAACCAGCATGGTCGAACATGAGCGTGAAATCCTTGGAGTTGGTCGCACATCTCTTGGCAGCAACATCCAACCATCGCCTGTGAAAAGACCTGCAGCAACACTCCGGAGAATCACGGCTGCGCTGGAATTGTTTCACGCTCTTCTTTTTCTCTTTGTCACACAAAGATGTGAACACACTCATTGACGCGTCACATGATCAACATAGCGGATTGTAATTGTAATTCAAGTCTTTTGTTGGGAACATAGAAACGATCATAAATAAAGAAGGTTTTTAGGGCTGTGGAGTTAAACTGCTATTCAATCGTGGATATTCTATCAAAAACATAATGTTTTAGTCTTGTAGATTTGAAAAATAAAATGGAGGTCAAATGTATTACTGTGTGTGCATATGTGTGCATGTGTGTGATAGAAAAATACTAAATTAGTGTGTTGACTGTTATCAACGTGCTGTTGTATTTGTTCGACTTGAATTTTTTGGCCATACTTAATGCTAGTACAAATTAATGCTGGAGGGTAATCAAATACATTGTAATGTTGCTGTCTCAGTTTCAAACATTTATCAACTCAGTTTAAATTAATTTAAATTAATTTAAACATTAATCAACTCAGCAGTTACTATTATGTGATCAGGGTGTAGTTCTTCAGTTGATTGGTAAAAACCTGCATTCAAATATACATGCTTTAAAATCACTGCACTGCTGTATTATTTAACTATAGGCTACTTACGGCATCAGGTAAATGTTTAATATATGATTATGGTACAAAACCACATGAAATTATGTGTTTTCATCAAGGTACAGAAATACTCGCATACTTCTCTTAGTGCACTGGGGGTTAGAATGCATCAGGATGGTGTAGTACTAACTAGTACGCAAATTCTCGACAGATAGCATGTCAAAAATCAAACACTGCTGCTATGCGCTAACTGGAAATGATGTGACAGCTTCTTCTTCTACTATTTGACGATGATTGCAACCAGCTGTAGGAACACTAAGGCCGAAACCTGCTGGCAGCACGTTTTTGCAAGTTTGGATCAAGAAATATGAGAAACGAAATATTTGTGTGGGAATTCTGACCCACTCAAGTAGAAGAACTCACATTTCTCCGATCTCCGAACATTTCTCTTCACTGGCTTCCAGTTTCTTTCAGGATCAATTTTAAAATTCTGGTTCTTACTATCAGAGCTATACATGGTCAGGCTCCTCCTTATATCAGTGATCTGATCCAGCTTTACACCTCAGCTCAGGCTCTGAGGTCTGTGGATCAGAATCTACTGATAGTTCCTCGCACACGGTTCAGGACCAGAGGAGAGAAATCCTTCCAGGCTGTTGCTCCTAAGCTTTGGAATGATCTTTCTCTCTCTTTGCGCTTGATGGACCTTACTGACTCCTTCAAAAAAATTCTAAAGACGTTTTTATTTGTTTAGGCTTTTCCTTGATTTTCTGGAACTCCTGTGTTGTTCTGTCCAATTTTAAACATTCAAACTTTTATCAATTCGGCTAATTCCCGAAATGCGGTCTACGTTCTCACTCTTTCTTCTATTCCACTTTTTCTACAATTTTTGCCCCATTCACTTGTATGGGAAAAATCTTCAACTCATGTTTCAACTCCTTGCACTTTGACCTTCAGGTACATTCATCTACTCACACCTACAAACTTCATTCAACTTTAAAATCACTTTTGTCTACTTACTACTACTAATTCTACTACTGCTTATACTACTTCTTCTACTAGGTACTACTACTTCTACTCCTTATTCAAGCTCTGTCAAATGTTTATATGCATTCATTTGACTCCTTGGAAACTACTGCAACTCTATTTTCACTGGCATAAACAAAAGCCCTCTTTCACATCTGGTTCAAAACATAGCAGGTTCTAACAGACACAACAACATAATACCTCCATAGTGTTGCTACACTGGCTCCCTGTGCACTTTAGGATTTACCCAAGATTTTATTCATAACTTTTTATTTGGGGAGTGGGAGGTTGCTGGTCCGGCTCAACATGACAACAAAGTAAGATTTCCATCAATTATAAAGGTTTCTGAAATAATGTTTTAAAATATATTGTGAGATATTAAGGATGACGTTAATAAACTTTACTTTATTGAAAATAAATCAATATTCCACAGTAAACCGACGAAAACTTTTTCACATAACTATTACTTACTTTATAGTTAAAACCTGCTGAACAATAACATCAAGTCAGATTGTCGGTTTTTCAACAACTTTTCATGTAAATTACAATACATTGTGTAATATTAAGAGTGACATCAATAGGCTATACTTAGGGGACAATTACTATTGTAATTTCCGAACAAACAGTACCAGAGCATGTATTGTTTTGTGATAGGATTTAGAAACATTTATCACCCAGTAAAGATGCTAAGAGTAAGAGGCACCCCTCTTGTAGCTGCTCTGTGTTTCAAACAAAATAAACTACATTTATATAACCACTTGATTGTACAGAAAATAGGTTATCAAACAATGCATTTCAATCGTCCAATATTATTTATCTGTGACAGAAAAGTTAATAATGGTATTAAACCAGTAGCTATTGGAAAGCTTGCTATCCCAAACCTTTGCAGTTCCATCGCATCTTTACATGGGCCTGTAAACACAATAAAATAACACTTCTAATACACTTTTGCATGATTAGATAGACTTTAATAATCCCACTGGAGATATCCATCAGGAAATTATCATTATACTGTATGTCACAGATGTGAATGAAAAAACTGTTATGTTGAAATATTGTCACCCTTTGACATTTCTGTTCTAAGGCAGAATAAAATCAAGCTAATAACCAAGTCCATTTAATTTGTATGTCTCTTCCTTGGAGTCGAAGAGTCCGTGTCTCTATCTACCGCTCCATTTGAAGATCATCACCATCCTCACGCTGCCATCATTCCACCTAGCTGTTGTTGTGGTAGGTGACAGTTTTCTGATGCTCTTATGCATTAGTCTGTATTTACTGATGTGGGCTGTGAGGCGGTATCCACAGAGAGGTTATTTTGGGTGAGAGCTCCCTTTTTTCTGGACCTACCAGGGATAGATGGTTCTCCTCCTGATGGTCTTGGGTCTCACCGGTCATAAAGTCAATACAGAAACATATTATTGTTATTGTTATTTTATATGATTTATAGTAACGTGGGATTATTCTAGAGTTACAGCAACAAATGGTAGCCTAGTTTGCATATTTAGCACAGATCCACATTGATGTTTTTCATGAATTGTGGGTAATTTATAGTTTACATTGATATTCACTCGATCCCTTTGACCTCAAGGGCAGATTTCTCGAAGTTCACTTCTGCTGTACTCAGATTTTTGACCGACCCTTAAAATGGCAGCGGGTATTCCCCCACATGGCAGTGCTGAGGTCAAGTGAGTGAGGGCACATAAATTGGGTATTGATACACAGCCTCAGAGACGAGGCAGGGCCTCGAGGATTAACTAAGCAAAGCTTGGTTAGTGCGGCTTTGCACCAATCATAGAACCTGATGTTATGATTATTGGATTTGAGTGTATGTATGATTTTAGAAAGAAATCCATAAAACAATTAGTACATGAGGCACCATGTATTTAAAGATAAAAGTAAGCTAGCTCTGTTTTTGTACATTTTGTTTGAATTAATGAATGAACACATATAATCCATTCCCATTTCTAATACATTTTTAAGGTTTGACAAGATTATTTATATTTTTATGTTTAAGGCTTTAAAGTTACATTCGGTTCAACCCTAACATTCATGGAATTCCGATCGTTAATATCAAGAGCCGATTTTCTTCGTCTGTCTTCAGTGGGGCCCGGAGTCCATCTTCAGTTTTAGTGTTTTATAACTAATTTTCGTGTAAAACAGACTCTATATATATATATATATATATATATATATACACACATTTAACAATTACCAATTGCCCCTATTGGTAATTGTTAAATGTTTTATAATGTGATAAATATTAGAAGAATATTATCTATTATCCAAAATAATAATCTATTTATTCTGTGTCATTTGTATTCCACAGGCAGACGAGGAATATATATATATATATATATATATATATATATACACACAAACACACAAAATACTTTATTATGGGAAACTTTTGTGAGCGTGTTTACAAAAACAGAGGGTTTTATCAAAACTCACAAAACAAGGTGATAAACTGGCTAACTCTGTCGCATGACTAAAAAGACTGTTTCAATAAAAACCTGTTTGAGATGGTTGGTCTGCATTAGATTTCTAAATTCTCAACTCATCTATCAATGTCTGGTTTTCTGCAGCCAATCACAGACAGAGTTCTTCATTGACCTACATTTTGTAATGATTAGCAATGCACCTTGGGCAGGAGGCAGCCAGGTAGAACATGTCTATCTTTTGACCAACATTTAAAACTAGCATGTCAGTAAAGAGAAAAGAAGGAAAAGTTAAGAAATCGTCCAGGTTTTATTGGGTATTGTTGCCATCTTCCATGAAATGTTGAAGAAAACGTACAGGAGGGGTTAGAAGAGTGCCTAGCGCACTAAAGAACCAGGCGTGCGAGAACAGCGCAGACTGATTACATGGAAGTCCAGGGAAAGGGTTAGGGGTGCTAATGGAGCCATTATCCTTCTTGTTGCTTGAGTGCAGATCAGATGAAAAAGTATTTGTCTTGCCGCTTGCTTCTTAAATGAGCCAGCAGGGAGGGGACAAGCCACCTGCCCAAGGTTTGATTAACTGAAGTTGTGGAGCGCCAGTCGGAACATTTCATTGGTACAAATCCATGTGTTGTTCATGTTCTTCAGGATGAAGCATTGGTGGAAACCCATGACGTTGTCCTCGTCCGCCTGTGGAACACAAATGACGCAGAATAAATTTAGATTATTATTTTGGATAAGAAATTATATTCTTCTACTATATTGATCACATTATAAAACATTTAACAATTACCAATGGGGGAAATTGGCAACTAGAAGGGAAAAACAAAATCAAACATAATAATGTGGTTATTGTATAAAAAATGTTTTTTTGAACAGATCCAAAGGGCTACTCTGTGGGGCACCACGTTGGTAACCTCTGGTGTAGTGAAAGTTGGTGTAACACATGTCAGATTAAAAGCTCAATTAAATGCATCATGTTTAACGCCCCACTTTGGCTTTTGTGATCCTTGTGATTCTATGCTTGAATTTCACTTGTAAGCACCCTAATGGTTTTGGCACTAAAAGTGCAGTATACTTCATTAATGACTATATACATGCTTCAGAAAAATGAAAGTGACACACACCCTGAGCTGCCCCACAACCATACTGAGGATGGAGGAGTCCATGGTGGGCAAGTGGTCCTGTGCCGTTATAACATGCTCTATTTTTCCAAAGGGCAGACTCTGAAAATACAGTCACACATAATCATATTATTACAAGTCAAGTGAAGTGAAGAGCGGCAGGTGTGAGGCAAAGAAAACAGACTCACAGAGAGTTTATCGATAATGGCCTTCTTGCCCTGGAACTGCTCCCCTTCCCACGACAGAATCGAGTGATCACACTAGAGGATGGAAGTTTAAGGACAGTCATGTTGTTCACGAGCACCGGTGGTCATTAATTATCAACCCTGATACAGTCTTGGCTTTCTTACGATGGAGCTTCTGCTCCGTCTCATTTTCTTACCCGAGCTAACACGGGTGGTTAGCGGGTATAACAGCATTACAAATAATTCAAAACATTAGTGATATAATAATAATGAAGCTTGCAGCTTCTAGACTGATTCATACAGATTGACCTGTCCTCATAAATCAACATCATAACATACTAAACATAAATATTTTAAGTCATATTTTGTCATATATATTCACGTAACAGTACGGTTAACAGTATGCATCTTGTTTGTTTTTTTGCCATTTTGCCTATTTTGCTGCTTAAAATGAACATGAATTAAAAAAAGAATGTAGAGACTTACGTAGAGCATTCCAAGCTGTGATCTGTTGGTATCGAACACATTGTAGTAATGTTGCACAAAGCCGGTTCCTATTTGCACCCACAGTGGGGCGGCCATTCTGAAGCACCGTGCTACAAAACACTGACAAGACAAAAGTTTTACAATCTTAACATAAAAATACTAAATATTTTCATTGTATAGTTTACAGTATCCAGTGCCACTTATCGAGACAACTCTTCCAAATAGATGACTGACATAAAGTCCTGATCTGCCCGTCAGTGTGAAGTCAACCGATAGGCAATTTTGAACACACAGGTCTGTCACATATCTTTACAAATGTCATCATCATACAAAATTTTTGACAGAGGATGTTGAATTTTGAATGAACCATGCTTTATGCTAAACGTTTTTTATCCCAGCTGTTTAATTCTGCAGTTGAAGTAACCTGACATTCGAGTTCTGACATAGGTAGGCCTGCTCTGAATTAATTCTTCCCCACAGGAGCCCTAAACAATAATGGACATTTAATTTAGAAGTACTAGAAGGCAAGACCTGATGACTGTATTTGTATTAACTCGCAGCAGATTGTTTAATACCGTTTCACATTTAAGTCAAGATGTGGTTGAATAGATGTTTTTATATACTCAAATGTTTTAATTTGTTTTCATGTGATGTATCAAAGGAATCAATGCAGATATCAGAAATGAATTATCTTCTGGCGACATGTATATTACATGGTTTGACAAAAACTTTTCCCATATTTCACATTGTGTAAATATGATCATTCATTGTTGATGTTCTTAGGTTTGACAATCAATACATGGTAACTTATTGGTAGTGCTCTGCATCTTTATTGGTTGCCAAACCGTTTATATTTAAAAAAAAAAAAAAGAAGTCAGTCTTAACATGGGATTCGACACACTATCTGAAATATTTCTAAGCTCTTTATTAAGCAAGTATGGCCATTTAGGTTTTTAAAAATAATTATTTATATTAAAAGACTCTTTAAATGCTACTAGGTTTATTTATCAAGTTCATTACCTGTCATTTCACATTGTTTTGCCAACAACATAAACACATCGAAAGTACAAATGATGATTGCAGAGAACAATAAGAGAACAATAAGAAACAAAGCGTGTACAGCTTATACGTTTGAATGTTGTTATTGTTTATAAAAGTGTGTGTGATGGGTTGTTTATACGTCTGCCCTGGACCTGTTCAGGGTGTCCTTCGGATTTTACGTTTATTGATGTATGATCAGGTGTGGAATTGTTCAAGTATTTAATTGACACCAGCTATTTTACAAAATAAAAGCAGGAAGTCTATTGTTACAAAAAAGATCAAATAATCTGCATACAAACGATACATCGTGCAGTGCTAGCTAAAGGTTAAAACGTATGTAATAATAATAAATAGGTCGGGTCTCCCTCCATACCTACTGTTGCTGACAATTGTTCTGATGAATATGATCGGATCAAGCAATTTTTTTTAAATACAATTTTACCCCAAAAGTTACCAACGCATGTATTATTTGGGCTGATATCGTATTGGATCGATAGCAGTATAGTATAGGAAGTGAGAAGGTTGTAGAGCGACACCCAGGTCTTAAACCCTCCTCTCCCGCGATGACACGCGAGTCAGTCATGTGCTACTACACCACCATAGTCTCTGGAACATTCGAGACTCCAAATAATACACTAGGACATTGTTTTCCCCTTTACATCAAGGACCAATGTCATCCATGACCCATGCGGTGATCGCCTAAATAAAGGCAAACCTTGAACTCGGTGAAGAGCTAATTATATCCTGCTAACTAGCCGCTAGCTCCTGAGCGCTCCTCTTGCTTGTGTTGACTTGGCAAAGCTAGCAAAGGAACGCCACGAGATGTAGCAATGTCGTTTCTTCGCGTGTGGCCGAGGATTCGTTTTGAAGGTTCTGGTTGCAGTTGGCTAAAAATATCCCCCGTCACCCCGAGTGTTCGCCGCTCCTGTGGGCCCATTACATTCGGTACCCCCGCAGCAGCTCCCTTCCATAGGCGTGTCGAAGGTTTCTATCATGTACGCTTCCATGTGGATATCATAATGGATTTAATGTCGCACTGAGCGGTCTTTAGTGCTTTTAAAAAACATTCCCATTCATTTATCATCTAATATACCACGAAACTAAACTTACCTCTCACAAACACCGAGACCGGCAGCAAGATGGCACGGCGCGCTGTGTGCTGTACGTAAGCGCACGCACCAATAACCGTTGACGCAGCTTGTACGTATGAGGCATTATGGGTAATGTCGTTTTTCTATCGTTGCAATTAGGTAAGGTTAGGTAAGGTAAGGTAAGGTAAAACTTGATTGATCTCTCAGGAGGTCTCCTTAGGGAAATTGTTTTTTTTCCAATAGCCAGCAATTTTTCATAAACAATAAAAAATAATACATAAAAAATAAAATAAGAACAAGAACATAAAGAAGAAGAACAAGATGACACAATCTAAGTCTAAAGATAAAGACAAAGAACAAAGGTCAAAGAAAAATAACAAAGACAAAGGATATAAAGACTAACATAGAACAGAACATCCAGATACTCTCACTCCACTCCTGCCCCCGAACTCAGAATTGTACAATTTTAATAGCCCGAGGGATGAATGAGTCCCTGAGTCTATTTGTTTTGCACCTGGGTAGGAGCATTCGTGCACTCATTCTGCTTCTCTGCTCACTGATGACAGTGTTCAGAGGATGACTGTCATCATCCATGATGGACAGTAGTTTGTTCAATGATCTCCTCTCAGCAACTGTCACCAGTGAGTCCAGCTTCATTCCAACTAACATCAACTATTGACCATTATGTGATCATTCTTTTCATGTCAGTATAGATAATAATGTCAGAATAAAATTGTTATATACATATACGGCATACTTAAAGTAATGCTAAAAGATAATCAAATATAAAGTTAGGGAATAATAAAATATACTCTGCCTGATGCTATGAGCAGGGAAACACCCCCCCCCCCTTACACACACTATCAACATACATGCATACTGATTACTGAGTTAGGGACCAGCACAACTCAGGATTAGAGTCAAATCACCGGTAGAATAAACATATCTGCGGCCTGGCAACCAGAGACACCAGGGGGGAAGCGGTAAACAGGAAACAATGCCCATAACGAGTGTGACCATCAACCGGGAACATCTGAATTATAAGATTACAGGAGACAACATGCAAGCTCTCTCAGCGGGACACCGGGGATCAGAAAACTTGAAAGAAAAATTTAGCCGGAAGACTTGACCCCTTGGGCGGGGAATTGGATTTAAATAGCGCAAGCTTTCTACAGCTTGAGGCTATTCTTTCCTGGACTTTCAATTTGTTGAGTCGCAGGAAGAATCGGTCGATCGTGAACGAAGCTTGTATTTCTTTTGCTTGGAAGAGGTAAATAAACGACCCGAACATACTCTGGATTGTTCCTTTCCTCCATAAATCGAAGTACAAGACCCGGGCAGAAGTGACCGGTGTCTGTGCGCAGATGTCGTGTTTGACTTTAATAATACATTAATACATACAAATAAATACATAGCGTGGCTCCGAGGACACACCCTCAACACAGAGAAGACGAAGGAGATTATAATGGACATGATGAAGGAGAGGAAGTCTCACCAGCCACAATAAATCAAGAGAGCTTGAAGTGGAGAGGTTGAGCAGCTTCAAATACCTGGGCCTCCAGGTCACTGAGGATCTTACCTGGACACTTAATACCACACAGCTGGTCAAGAAGGCACAACAGCGGCTGTATTTCCTGAGGAGGCTATGAAAGTTTCGGTATGTCAACCAAGATCCTCAAGAACTTCTACAGCTGCATCGTTGAAAGCATCTTGACCAGCTGCATCACCGTGTGGGATGGCAGCACTACTGTGACGGACCGCAAACGCCTGCAGAGAGTGGTGAAGACAGCTGAGAGGATTACCAGAACTTCTCTGCCCTCCCTGCAGAGCATATACCACCGCTGGGTCCACAGTAGAGCTGCCTCCACCCTCAAGGATCACACCGACCCACAGCACGGACTGTTCACACTTCTGCCCTCAGTCCGCAGGTACAGGAGTCTGAAGTGTAGAACAACGAGACTGAATAACTCTTTCTTTCCAACCGCCATCAGACTTCTCAACAGCTAATCAACCATCTACCTTATGCCGACTAATTTTACTTGTTTTTACACTGTTATTTTTAGATTTTAGTTCTTTGAAATGTATATTTATTTATACTGTGCACTTTTGTTGGGGGAACAAAGAAAGAATTTCATGGTACGCAGTACATATGACAATAAACGCTTTGAATCTTGAAACTTGAATCTACATAAAGTGATAAAGGACCAAAGAGTGTCCAACATGTTCATATAAATTATTATAGCTTTGTCCAACTTTCTTTGGGTTAAGCATGGCTTTAGTTCAACACAATCAATACGCAATAGCACAGTAATGGATTAGACTGTTAGAACAATATCTTAATCATCACTTTTTACTCTTGACAGAGAGAAATAACAGCTAATTTAAATAGAATAATTTTGAATACTGTGAATACTGTAATTTGAATTTCAGTTATAAGTTACGGAAGCATATTGCATTCACTTGAAGAAACAAAAAACATGGTTTTTGGGTAATTTATTTTTCGGATCGTATTTATTTTATAATAAATTTTTTTTACTATTATCATTATTATTATATTTTTTTCTTATTCCAGGTTAATAGTCTTTGAATGACTAAATCTAAAGTCAAGTAAAAAAGCCAAAAGCTGCCAGAAAGCATGAGACGATTGGAACGTGCCTGCAATTGTTGTTGTAGTACAATATATGAACAATAAAAAGCACGGTTGAGCGAGCGTTGTATCTTTATACATTTTATACTTCTCTTGGTCAACAGCCCAATAAGTCAGATTTCCAACTTGACACCGTTCTCTCACTTCCTGGTTTGACTAAGCACATGACTTTTAGCCCAATGGAATGCATCCCGGATACCTGTGGCCGATTGGCTAAAACGTGTTTCACTAAAAAATAATTTACTAGTAACTGTACCATGCAATACAAACATCCATGCGACTTACATTGATTACTAAATAAATATCTGTTCAGATATAAAAAGAAAAATGTTGAAATGTACTTGAAACTGGACTGGGATTATTGTGATTTCTTCTCAATTGGACCTGAACGCAAAGATTTCTTGAAGTTATAAGAAAATAATATCTATAAAAAAGATGATTACAACAACTGCACCTTTTTTGGCCTGACCAAGTCACTTCAACTTCTTTGGACTAACTTGGAATAATGTTAAGTTGATAAAAGTATACTAGACAGTTTATTTTCAAATATTCAAACATTTATTAAATCATTAAAGATGTTCATTTCAGACAGTCACGCTATCGCTGGAAAATAATTGAAAATGTGCACTTTATTGTTTTGATTTTTTAAGTGCTTTGTGACCCTTGTCTAGAAGAGTGCTCTACAAATATTAGTTACTTACTTACCTACTTTGGCCTACAAAAACAGTAGTATAAAAGTATCTCTAAGAACAAGTCCTTTTCAAAAAAAAAACCTGTTGAAAGTTCTGCTTGAGCTAAAAATTAATTTTCTATTTCTCTGCGGTCTTTGATGACTTGAGAGGACTGTAAGACAATGTCGAACAATTGCAATATTCATTCATCAAAAAATAAACTTTAAGCTTAATTCTGAGCAAAATAAGTTGGCTTTCTCCTTGTATTTATAATCCAAGTTATTATAATGTAAAATGAGACAACCTTTTATAAATTTTTAGTTTCCAGTTGTATGTAAGTAAAAATAAAAATAATTGTACAATTTAAATACTATATGAGACTTTAATTTATCTTTTATAAGGTCACATTCTTTCTTATTAAAGGTGAAAACAACCAAACTCACTCACCTTGAAATAGAGTCATCGCTCTCCTGCATGCTTGACGACGCTAATGGTAGAATTAAAAATTCTTTATTGACGGCATCTTCATCTGAAAAACACAATAATGTCATTTAAATTAAAGGCAATGATGAATATTTGATCTGTACTCGTTTGTGCATTTCCACATTATTTATGCTGTTCACGTTACCCTGGTAACAACTGCAATCACGTGACTCTACATAGCAGACCCAGAAGCGCCTGTCCAGAATTATTATTTAAAAAGGCTATCTCGTGATAATAAACAAACACACCTGTTTATGATATATATATTTGTTTGGTTTCTGTATCAAATAATAATTGCAGATAACTGTAATCTTTTATCATCCTGAAGGCACAAAACAACTTTATTAACTTATTCTGTATTATTATACATTGTAACAAAATAATTCTATAATAATACAAAAATAATTTGAAATAATAGATATTAATGAAAGAAAATGTTTTTAACACTGTAGTCCTTTACTCATGTGTTTATAAAATCAAAAAATGTCGATCACTTAAATATGCCTTACTGGGTTTACTCCGATTTATTATATACTGTATAAAAGTGGACGTTTATAACCACATTTAAAAAAAATAAAATCGTCCAGAAAAACTCTCACGAAAACGACGCCCACTTAGGCCATTTACCCTTGACATATTGTAGTCCTCTACTGATCAAAAGCCATGTATCGTGATTACAAAGAGACTACAACACCCAAAATGCATTGTTCGGTGATGCATTAAAGGCGATGAACTGGTATCAAATTTGTTGTAGGAGAATCAAAGATGGTTAAGAAGAATCAAAGGTGTTCGAGGACAGTCGAAGATAAAGAAAAGGAATAATAACAAGATAAAATATTACGGTAAATAATGCCAAGTTGGCTGGAAAGAACAATCGCAATCCAGCCTTATCCGGTTGTGTCACAGCGCTGCTATTTTCACACTCACTTCCAGCTCGCTGCTCCAGAGCGGTGACACGGTGGCTGTGCTTGGAGAGAACCCAACACCAGGACTCAAAACACTGTTTGGAAAACAGGGGGCCCTCAAAACACTGGAGACATGGCAGATATTGGAGTGGGTATCGTGCCGATCGGGGATCACGCTTTTAACTTCCAGGAGCACGAGCTGAACGAGAGGCTGAAGCGACTGTACCCGGCTGTGAACGAGGAAGAGACCCCTTTGCCCCGATCCTGGAGCCCCAAGGATAAGTACAGCTACATCGGCCTTTCCCAAAACAATCTACGGGTCCACTACAAAGGTCAGTGAGCAGAGGCCAAGTGGTGATGCAGACTTGACATGATTTTAGAAAAGAGCGGTCGCATTATGTGTGTATTGTGTGTCTTGTGTGTAGTACTAGTGGATCTAGTTTGAGCTGCCTTACTGTCCTGTAACCTTGCTTGCTGATGTGTCTCTTGGCAGAGCAGGCTGACATTATTTGCCACCCTTTCTGAATTCGCTCGATCTGGAACATGTTATGCGATTGTTATCATCGAGCTACATTTTGCCTCCCCGTTAATCCTTTTTTATTTATTATTTTCCTCGTCAAAATGACGTGTTTTACACCCAAAATAAACTCCATTACACTCTTCTTATTGTTAATTCGTCGTTTTGCGCTGTAATATTAATGTGACAGTTTTGCTAACTGCTGTGTGTCAGGTTTGTGTTTGGTTTTGTTGGCTAACAGTTTGAAATATATCAACAGTTAAAAACAGCTCGTATAATACTTAGCTCTTGGTTGCTAGCTAAAGCCTCGGTAGCTCGTCCTTGTGACTTGTTATTGTGCTGAAAAAAACTGTCCACAAGATGGATGCGAGTCAAACTTGTTAACATAATCCAGTTTTCATTTGACGAAAGCGGCTCGAATGGGACACTGAACAAGTTGGTCAGGGTTTTATTTTTATTTAATCCTCATTGTCGTGGACTTTACTCGCCATTTTCTCCGAAGAAAAACAGTTCTGCTCTGGTCAGATCTGTTCGATCCTGACACACAACAACTCACATTCAGCTTCAACAGCTGCTGTCAACAAGAAGGCCTCCGCACAGTTTTAGGCCAAATCTACCCCCATCTTGAAAAATGGAATCACCAGACTGAAGCTTTTTTTTGACAACAACAACAGTGACTATGTGAAAATCAATAATATAGTCATCCATGTAAGTCAGATCTTGAGTTGGGCCTTTCCCCAAATAAAATTAAAATATGACATAGTCAAGACAACAATATAGTTCTCTCAGTTGGTTAGTGTTGTCTGCTTCAAGGCACCGGACTACGGCGAGGGACCGAGGATTGCTTCACTTGCTCTCTGCAGTGGTTGTGGTTCTGTTGGCCTCATCGGCCTGTGACCTTCAACACTCACCAGATTGGTTTGCATCTCTAGCAGCAGGGATGAGGATTAACAACTAATCAACTCAAACACCAATGGTTGTCAACAAGAGACTGCTGGAATGCTAGATACTTTTTGCTGCACATTTTTAAAGTGGATGTTTTCTTTAAAGTAACTTTGAATGAGTTTGGCTGTCCTATTGATTCGATCTATTTCTGCCATGATTTAAACCATGCATTTATTTACAGTTCACCCACAATGACATCCCCCCTGCCAAACGGTTCCTAAAGCACAGAGATTCTTAAACATCCAACCGTCTATTTTGGTGGACATTAAAAGAAGAGAAAGGCTACTGTAGAGAGGAGTCTAGCGATTTTTATAATGCTTTTTTCTCTGATTTAATCCTTTGATTATAACCGTCCAGAGAGGTCCACATTTTGAATTTTCAATAACCACAAAGCTGCATAACATTCTCTTATATACTTATTTTACTTTATTTTTCTGTTTTGATTTGACGCTTTAATTTAACATGTTTTACATTTAAGTGGATGAACAGTGATTGTGTCACTAAAGGGGCGGAACACCAGTAAGATTCAGAATATGCTGTCAAAGAAATGTATGCTTATAAAATAAAAGTATCTTTGGAAGATAAGATATCTGTGCATTCTTAACAAACCATGAATAATGAATAATCCATCCATTGTTTGAAACATTCACACCCTGTAAGTCAAGTCAGGTTAGGTTAGGTTAGGTTAGGTAGAACTTTATTGATTGTAATAAAAAAAAAAAGTTCTTCCAATTAGACACAGCAATACAGCAATTATTCATAAAAATAAGATCAAGAACAAATAGAAAGAATAAGATGATACAATCCAAGTAAAGATAAAGAATGTATATCAATGAAAAATAACAAAGACAAAGACAGGTTTTAGGCCAAATCTACCCCCATCTTGAAAAAATTCTTGGCAAAGACAAAGGATACAAAGAGTAACATAGAATAGAACATCATGATACTTTCGCTCCACTCCTGCCCCCAAACTCAGAATTGTACAATCTAATAGCACGAGGAATGAATGAGTCCTTGAGTCTATTAGTGTTGCATCTTGGAAGGAGCATTCATGCTCCATCTGCTTCTCTGCTCACTGATGACAGTGTTCAGAGGAAGAATGTCATCTTCTGTGATGGACAGTAGTTCGTTCAGTGATCTCCTCTCAGCAACTCTCACCAGTGAGTCCAGTTTCATTCCAACCACAGAACTAGCCCTTCTGATCAACCTGTCCAACCTGTTGACACTCCTCTTGGACACATTCCCACCCCAACACGCCAAAGCATAGAACAGAACACTGGCCACTACAGACTGGTAGAACATGCAGAGGAGCTTCCTGCAGATGAATGATATGGATTAAATGATCGGAGCCTCCTCAGAAAGTACAGTCTACTCTGAACTTTCTTATATACATGGTCTGTGTTGCAGGACCAGTCCAGTTTACTGTCCAGCCACAAACCGAGGTACTTATAATTGTCAACTATCTCCACCTCGTCACATCTGATGGACACTGGACGTGGCTTTGTCCCGGACCTCCCAAAATCCAAGACCAGCTCCTTGGTCTTTGAGGTGTTCAGCTGCAAGTGGTTCCTCTCACTCCAGTCCACAAAGTCACGTATCAGACTCCTATACTCGTCTTCGCTGTTGTCCCTGATGCATTCAACAATGGCAGTGTCGTCAGCATACTTCTGGACCAGACTCAGCTCAGAGTTGTAGCAGAAGTCTGAAGTATAGATGGTGAAGAGGAGAGGGGCCAGTACTGTCCCCTGAGGTGCTCCTGTACTGCACACCACAGTGTCAGACAGTGTCGGTGTAAGTCAAGTGTGATCTACCATTATTATTATCATACGTTTTAATATTTTTCTTCTTTGTTCCCCACATCATTGGATCTTAATAATGAATCTCCAGAGAGACTCTATCTATCTCTATCTCTATTTATCTGTCCAACTCCTTATAAATTACCAGCTTCTGTGCAACAGATAAGTAGCAGTCCCAGTTGTACTTGCCTAATGTTGTTTGATCGCAAAAAACAGCAGTAACTTCATACACTGTACTGAAACTTGTAAGCCATTTATCAATACACATAACCTATACTGTAGGACTCCCAAATAAAGCATCTGCAGCTACCTCAACATACAGTTGTGCCAATAAGTTTACACACTCTGGTCGGCCGCGATATGTTTTATGGCAATGTTTAAAGACTTTGAATAAACACGCAAAACATTTTTTCACTTATGGTGGCTTCATCACAAAGTGATGTTTTGAAGCCATTCATTGTGAAAAAACGTGTGAATTTAAGGCCTAATTGCCAAAAGAAAGACATTTCCGTCATTACTTGGGTGAGTTAGGCCAGTCTTTCAAACTGAGCCTGAGAAACCTGGGTGTTGTATTTGACAAAGACATGTCTCTAGTAACACTGCAAAAAACTGACAAACTGGTTTCATCAACTGAGAAAATCTTTAAATTTAAGGAAAATGGTGTCACAACACAATTTAGAGCTTATAATCCATGAGTTTGTGTCTTCTCGTTAAGACTATTCTAACAGTTTATTTTAGTGTCTAAACAAGAGGGAGCTGTCTCGCCTGCAGTTGATACAAAATTCTGAGCCGCTCTAGTAGAAAAACTCTTCTCCGATCCTTAAATCTCTTCACTGGCTGCCAGTTTCTTTCCGGATCCATTTTTAAATTCTTGTTCTTACTTTCAGAGCTATTCATGGTCAGGCTCCTCCTTACATCAGTGATCTGATCCAGCCTTACACCCCAGCTCGGGCTCTGAGGTCTGTGGATCAGAATCTACTGATGGTTCCTCTCACACGGTTCAGGACCAGAGGAAAGAAATACTTCCAGGCTGTTGCTCCTAAGCTTTGGAACGATCTTCTTCTCCCTCTGTGTTTGGTGGAGTCTACTGACTCTTTCAAGAAACATCTTAAGACCTTTTTATATGTGCAGGCTTTCTCTTAATTTTTGGGGTTGCTGTCTTTGTCTCTATATCATCCAAGGCCTTTTAATGTTTGTATTTTTTACTATGTATCAGATTTGATTGTTCAAGCACTTTGTGACCCTGGTCTGAGGAAGGAGCTTTACAAATAATTACTTACTCACTTATTTACACTACAACACAAACTCCACAAATCATCTCGCTTACAAAATGCCAAACAGCCTGGAGAAAGTCACAACCTTTTCTCGAACCAAATTTGAACTTTTTGTTGCAACCATAAGTGCACGATTCCTACTTTGAAATGCGGAGGTTGTTCCTAGAAACTTTTAGGGATGTGTTAGTTACCAAGGAACTGGAAACCTGGTCAAAATGAATGACAGGATTTTAATTTAATTTATCCTCAATCTTGAGTTATATAAAAAACACAATTTTTTGCTTGTTTTAAGACCTGCCTCTCTGCCTTTAGCTTGATCTCGATGCTCAGCGGAAGTCATTCTCAAGACATTGCTATTCTGTACTCGTATTGAAACGGATGTTCGGGATTATTTACTGCTCAAATACCACTCAAATACGACAAAATCCCTCGTAAGTGATTTTCAGCGGACCTTAACAACATGAACAGACCAGGAACCTCCTCAAGATGTTCTAAAAAAGAATACACATTCATTCACATAACTAGGGCTGCATCCATTAGTAGATAAAAATAACTTATGGGTTGACAAAATTAAATTGACGACTATTGTCGCCAGACGTATAGAGTGAGACACCTAACTTTATTACTATTAATACATTTTATCTATCTATCTATCTCTGTCCCAAATATAGTGATGCAAATTCCAAATGTTGAAAGTAAGGGAGCATCTCGTCTTGGACATGTTGGATAAAAGGATGAACCAAAGCAGACTTTGATACACTTGCATGCAAGGAGAACACACGTCAGACTGAAAGAGTCTCACTAATACTGTAGAAGCATACTAGGATAGGACATCTCAAACAATATAGTGACTTACATGAACATTTCACAAGTGTGTTTTGGCTTTAAAAGAGAGCTTTAACGTCCTGCCTGACATGCGTATTTTCAATTAAATGGATGCAGTACAAAAAGGAGAGCCTGTTGAGAATTCCCCTTGTTGCAGACTGTTGTACGTAAATAACAAAACTGCAGCTGTAAATCTTTTTCCAGAAACATTTAATAAAGGAGCATTTTTCATTGAAGTAACCATTATCCTGTGTTTAGAAAATTGTTTGTACCGTGGGAGTAATAGTTTGTCATTTTAGTTTGGTCATGAAAGTTCAGATTGAAGAATACATATTTTAAAATAGCTGACTAACTAGTCAACAATTAAAATAGTTGTTGTATTTCAGCCATACTGCATCTGTTCAATGTAATCACAATTATAAAACATTGAATTATCTTTTTTCTCTGTATTTTCACTCGGTTTTACTATGGTAGTCAATGAGATGGAGCTGGCGACTTCACCCATTAACATCACGCATAACCACAGACAGTTTTTGTGTTTTCACAAGGCCTGCAAGGGATCTGGTTTCCCTGTCTGAGCTCAGGCTGTTAATATTAGTTTTGTCTGTCCTCCACTCCTGATTTAATGTTTAATTATGCAGCAATAAATTTAGCTATAATTTAAACATTATACGTTTATTTCACATTTAGAAACGCTGCTGTTGACCTCACGGCCAAATGGTTTACTCTGACATTGGCTGGTTTACGCCTTAAGTTTACTGTAATCCTAATGTTGTAGATTTCACTGATCTTTTGGTTGGTGTTAAGTGGTAACATTTCTTGGAGCTCATGGTGGCTAATGTGGTGCGAGTTCACTCATGGTTACATGGTATTAGTTGCGGTGGATATAATCATGAACAAGTTGACTTCTGTAGTGGAATTCTGTGTGACACTTGTAGGGAACATCGTAAACTTTTTAAAATTGTTACTGAGCATCATTGTTAAGCACTCCTGGCTCTATAGCTCACTGTCTTACATTGCAGAGTGATGGCTCTGGACTCATTGTATCATTGTATGAGAGTAAGTGCTGATTGAGTTTCAGGGCGTGACTGTAAAATTCACTTCACTGTCACTTTATGTCGTCACATTCTAATATTCAACTGCAAATAAAGAACAGCAAATGTTTGCATTGCCACTCATAGTTCAGACCTGACTTTTGCCACAGAATCAAAAATCTTAAAATAAATGCCTTTAGCGTCAAACAATCATCTTGTGTTGTACATATTTTTGTTATTTCCACTTTGGTTTGGTCATTAAAGTTACATATAAATAACGATGGTGTGTCAATCATTTGCTTGCTATATATGTTTATGTGGTCATGTGACTTGATGACACTGGAGATGCAGTCATAGCTGTAACGCGACCTTGATCCTCCTGGACTCCTGAATTCATTTCAGCTTCAGAATTGATCAAATTAGCCGGCAAGTGTCTATGATCCTCTTCTGAACTTTTTAACTGTAAACACAAATGGAGGTTTTGAAGAACAAAAGAAAAATAACTCGAAGTGAAAAGAATTATCAGCAGCGGAGGCAGATATTTTTAAGGTAAAGGCAAATTAAGCATCCATTGAAATAAACGGGTTAATTTAGTTACTTTAATTATAGTTTTAAACAAACGTATAACTTAAAGCCTTAAATAGATATTCCTTATATATAGCTTAAGTCTTAAATGTTAATTGAACATTAACAAAAAAAAAAACTCCTGCAAAAAAGCCTGCACAGAGACATGGCAGCAGCACATCTCAATTCAAATTTACGAACCGATGTCAGGATGTGAACGTGTTAAACCCTTTAGTCTTGTTCTTTCATTGATCTGAGCTGCCATGAGGCAGTGCCTCACCTCTCAATGCGCAATCCATCACAAACTGAGTTGATACATGCAAGTGACGTGCCAGTTGCCATATCTCTAAATGACGCCACTATTATGCTCACAGATACAAAGATATGGTTTATTTGTCTTGGTTTTCCACAGTCTGGCTGATGTCTTTAACCGTTAAAGTTTAATGTTTGTTAGGGTCTTTTTTAGTTTCGCTGATCGTAGATACAACCACAGTGAAAAGGCAAAGTTGGAGGCACACTCTAATGATCCTCCAAAAAATTATATCACATCTCCATTGAGGCGGAGAGACTTTTAAAACTAAAGGAAGGAGGTGGACTTTTACAACAAAGTAACGGAGGTTTGTGTGGCGAAGGACAGGCGCATGGACTTAATCTACAAATAAAATCAAAACGGTTTTAATTTCAATCGTATAAAGAGATAAGAATAAGAAAAATACAATGGAATATTTAAAAACTACATTCTGGCTTTAAATATTGTTTTTCCCATGCTTATATTGACCCATTTAATACTCAATATGTATCATTTTCACCATTATAAACATTTCTTTATTGCTTTAAACCTGTTTTTTAAACATGTCACTTTTACTTTTAATGGTAGATTTATTATAATAATATTTATTGATGAATGGTAAATGTTTTTTTTAGATGACAACTTGTCCAGTTCTCCCACCAAAAGTTATTTAAAAAGGCTTTCTCGAAAAGAAATCCCTGACATGACGAGAACCTGTAGCAGGATCCGTATGTGCACTTGTAAAAAGACCTGTTGGTCTGTCGGGGACTGGTTTTCACAAAAGATTCTAAAAATAGAAGCTGATGAATGTTGCTGGAACCACAATAGTGTACAAAAACACTCTTTCAAACGAGATCACCGGAGAATATATATAACACAGTTCAATAGATGACTGAAAATGGAGGAAGGTGACTAATTTACCTTAACAATTAATTCATTAACAATGTTCATCATGAACTACCACACAAACCACAAAATGTCTACAACATAATTTGCAACAATGTCAAGAGTTTGTCCAGATGATTCATCAACTTTCACTGCACAACTCGTCTGAAAGCTTCATGATTATAGGGAGGTGTACAATGATATTTTTATCTTAGAGGAGAGAAATCCTTCCAGGCTGTTGCTCCTAAGCTTTGGAACGATCTTCCTCTCTCTTTGCGCTTGATGGAGTCTACTGACTCCTTTAAGAAACATCTTAAGACATTCTTATTTGTGAAGGCTTTTTCCTTGATATTCTTGGACTCCTGTGTTTGTCTTATGTGTCTTGGCCTTTTAAAGTATATATTTTAACTGTGTATAGTCCAATGATCAATTAAAATGTATTTCAAGTGTTGTATCATAATGTTTTTCTCAAGACAAGACAGTTTAGGTAAGACCATATTGAAGAAAAGAAAAACAGAACCCTGGAAATCAACAATGAGTGAATAACAGAATCAGTGGAGAGGGAAAACATTGAGTAGAACCAGACTTGGCGTTTACTGCCTCCTCCTGGGATCGGCTGGGACGGTGGATGGGGGGCGTAGACGGATGGATGGAGAAAAGAGTGAGGAAGGATACGTTGAGAGAAAAGAGGAGAGTACAGAGCAGGGCAACAGAGTCCATGGAGGGTCATGGACAGAAATCTGGATCCGTTGAAATGGTGGAGATCCTGGACCCAGAAGCAGCTTCGGAGGTGGAATCCTGGAGCTCTGAGAGAGACTAAAGATGCTAGTTGGTTCCAAAGCAGAGGGGCTTGAAAACTGAAGGTCCTGGCTCCAAATCAACATCTAGAGATTTGTGGTATAACTAATAGATCCAAGTTTAAGGATCGTAGCATCCTAGAAGGCTGATAAGTTTAGATTAGATCTGTGATGTATTTTGGTGCTAGACCATGTAAGGCTTTGCAGGTTAAGAGAAATATGCTTATGGCTACAAACAAAAGCAACTATTATACTATATATTATAACTATTATATTAAATCTACACCCCAGGTCAGGCTCTGAGGTCTGTGGATCAGAATCTACTGATGGTTCCACGCACACGTCTCAGGACCAGAGGAGAGAAATCTTTTAAGGCTGTTGCTCCTAAGCTTTGGAACGATCTTCCTCTCTCTTTGCGCTTGATGGAGTCTACTGACTCCTTTAAGAAACATCTTAAGATGTTTCTATTTGTTCAGGCTTTTCCTTGATTTTCTGGAACTCCTGTTGTTTTAACAGTTTTATCTTGACCTTTAAAGTATATACTTTATTGAGTATTGTTTTGATTGTTTAAGCGCTTTGTGACCCTGGTCTGGAAAAGTGCTATATAAATAAAAATTACTTACTTACCTACTTACTTACTATCTAAAAAAAAAAAAAAGTCATGTGACTGTTGGAGTGCTTTCATTCTTGTTTGAACTTCAGTTTTATGTACGGCACTTGATAAGTGTGTTTATAAAGATCATGTGATGGTAATGAAATCATTTTTGGGAGTCTGGATTGTGGAGAGATGGCTTTTGAAATCATTTTTGGGAGTCTGGATTGTGGAGAGATAGCTTTTGAAATCCTAATTGTGGGTATATTTAATCATGGAACCATCTTATTGCTGGATGTGATCAGCTTGTTTGTACCTTCAACAAACACGGGAACAATAAAATAACAACCTTTTGTTTTTTAATGCAGTTCCCAGAGGGAACTTATAACTTTCCTCAACACTAAGACCAACTCCGCACCATTGTGCTGGTCAGTCAGAGCGAGTGACCAACGTTTGTTATCTCATTCATTGTTTCTTTTCAGTGTCATGTTTCTAAAGAAAAGCGCTGATTTGAAAGAAAACACAGGACTTGCATCATCAGTCTTTTGTCTCGGATCCCTTGTGACTCTCTTGTGAAATCCTTACCACTTCAGAGTCTCTGTTGTGACCCTCAAGACACCTTTATCGGCCAAATGCTCTAAATAACACACACAACAAAAAACAAATGGTGTAGGTAGTGTTAATGTGTGTGAGAAAACGGTGCAAAAAAACACCCAAAAACACAGTAGCGCTGGAGAGCACCAGCATACGTCAGAATATAGAATGAGTATTATGCAGTCCTATTTGTCCACAGTAGCAGTTAAGCCCACTAACCTAGGCTTCTGTTCCCCAGCATATGATTGATACTTTCAGAGCTATTCATGGTCAGGCTCCTCCTTACATCACTGATCTGATCCAGCCTTACACCCCAGCTCGGGCTCTGAGGTCTGTGGATCAGAATCTACTTATGGTTCCACGCACACGGCTAAGGACCAGAGGAGAGAAATCTTTTCAGGCTGTTTCTCCTAAGCTTTGGAACGATCTTCCTCTCTCTTTGCGCTTGATGGAGTCTACTGACTCCTTTAAGAAACACCTTAAGACGTTTCTATTTGTTCAGGCTTTTCCTTGAATTTCTCGAACTCCTGTGTTGTTCTCAGTATTATCTTGATCTTTAAAGTATGTACTTTTTTGAGTATTGTTTTGATTGTCTAAGCGCTTTGTGACCCTGGTCTCGAAAAGCGCTATATAAATAAATATTACTTACTTACTTACTTACTTACTTCCTCCCAAGACCTCCGACTAAAAGCAGTAGCAACAGTATCATTTTTGGTTGACCTGCCTATGGGGATTGGAAAACTGCAGCATGTTACAACTATAAGCATGTTTTATTTTAATCTTTTGGCCCTATTCCTCATCCAAAATACGTGTTGACTTGGTTAATATTTGATATCAGAGTTTCACAGAGACAAAGGAGGAGGGGAAGTGGAAGGCTACAAGCAGAGCTAATGGCTACATTCTGAACAGATATCATCACTCTTCGTTGTACATCATTGATTGAAGTGTAATGTGATGTTTCAACATTCTTCCCGCAGGTCACGGCAAGAACCATAAAGATGCAGCGTCGGTACGAGCAACACACCCGATACCGGCCGCTTGTGGAATCTACTACTTCGAGGTCAAGATAGTCAGCAAAGGTCGAGATGGGTCAGTGAAGTCCCTTGTCTTTTCTGTATTACAGATTTTCAGACCTTTGGTTCAAGTCCTGTAAATTAATAAAAATAGCAGACTCTGTTTATATTCTTGAAATAAAGATATGTGCAGTGTCACATTGTTGAACTGAAATCTAATGGTTATGGTTTGCAGGTACATGGGTATTGGCTTGTCTGCACAAGGAGTCAACATGAACAGACTTCCTGGTGAGTAATGTGTGACCTGCAAATCAAGTTACATGTCGACCATATTTTTTTTGTTGTCATGGAAATGGGGAACCTGGAGATTGGTGAAAGAGTCCACGTGTGCAGACATGCACATGTCTTTTGTTGTTTGTTCCCAACATCTTTGTGTTTATTATTTTATGTGTGTATAATTATTCATGGATTTAAAACTCCATGTTGATAATTATTTAATTTAGTGTTTTTATATGTCCTGCATCCCATAATAGACCTCTGTGGCTCATTCTGCTCTGGATGCCTGCCCATTTCATTAGCATGTTGCAGCAGCCCAGCTTTACAGGCAATATCCCTGTCAGCAGATTAATCTAATACCGCACAACAAATACGCATGTACATAAGTAAATAGGCATGCACACACACACACACACACACACACACGCACACGCATGCACACACACTCTTTAATTGTTCAAATGTTTAGCAGATAATTTGAGAAGTCAGCAGTTGCAACTTTAGTGCACCTCATATTTAAACAAGGTCCACTCTGGGTCACATCCTGACTCATGTCACCTCATCGCTTGGATTAGGGCACACACACACACACACACAAACACACACACGTACACTTACACTCGCACACAAAGCGACCTACTTTTACGAACTCTGCTTTTTGGCAGCGGCTTGTGAGGCATGAGTTAGCAGAGGCACTGACTTCAGCATAAGGAGAATTTACGCAGCTGATCTACTGAACCCATCCATTTTTTCAATATATTGTGTTATTTAATTGAAGATTTGCATAGCTGCTGTAAAGAAAGGTGGTGGCGATGTTGGCTTGTCACTGCTATGTTTGTTGTGTTCTGTGGGCGACTTAAGCCACCCAGTATATGCAGAAGAATGTTTGTTTGCTAAAGCCTGAGATACAAAATCCGGTGATGACGGCAAGAAATGTAAATTATGACTTACTGTGACCTCTGAGGTGTTATTTACATATCTAAGAAATGTGTTGAATCTTCCTACAACATTTTTCAACACCACAAACATCAGAAAACATACATAAAAACATAAAAACCCTGCGCTATTACTCGACTTTAATTCTGAATCAATATTGTTTAATCCATCCTGGGGTATTGTTCATAGTTGAGGGAGCGATGGAGCTGGGGTTGGACTGATGAGGTCTATATATCATCCGTCATAGTTGAAAAAAGGAAGAGCCAAAAGAAGCTCTCCATTTACCCACATAGAGAAAAGGCAGTGGATATGACTTGGGAATACTTTTAGAATGATTTCTCGACCCCTCAAGCCTGTTCCATTGTCCATTTCTAGCTGCAAAAACTGACTCGGAAGGGAAATCATGAACTCAATTGTTGTTTATTGACAAATCCAAATGAAACCATTTGAAAATGTATGACAAAGGAAAAATATTTACAAACCATAATAATATTCGATATGAATAAAAATCAGCCCCTTGCTGCCAAGAGCTTCTGTGATTAATTATTCCATCCACCAGAGAAGAATTGAATCACAGTATATATACAGTGGGCAGAACAAGTATTTGATACACTTTTGAAAAAGTATATATGAAATAAATTTGACAATAAAAAACTGGAACAAAGATAGATTGGACAATGTGATGAAGATGGTTCTAATGATGGCTTCAGTGATAAAGAAGACTGTGTCAGTGATATGTGTCGTACTATATCTGATGGTTTGTTCCAGGGTGGGACAAGCACTCTTACGGTTACCACGGCGATGACGGTCATTCCTTCTGCTCCTCTGGTACCGGGCAGCCGTACGGTCCCACATTCACAACGGGTGACGTCATCGGCTGCTGCGTCAACCTCATAAACAACACATGCTTCTACACGAAGAACGGCATCAGCTTAGGTGAGGGAGATTGGATGTCTGTGTGTGAGAAGACACTGCTAATCTCAATGTTCTCTTGTCTTGCAGGTGTGGCGTTCACCGACCTCCCGGTGAGTTCCAGTTAAAAGCTACTAGAACTGCTAATTGTTACAAGTACTCCTCTAAAAATACCTCATTTGCCCCACCAGCCCAACTTGTACCCCACAGTCGGGCTTCAAACTCCAGGAGAGATCGTGGACGCCAACTTCGGCCAGCAACCGTTTGTCTTTGACATTGAGGACTACATGAGCGAGTGGCGGGCAAAGATCCACGGCATGATCACTCGCTTCCCCATCGGCGAGAGGCTGGGCGAGTGGCAGGCCGTCCTGCAGAAGTAGGTGTTGAAGCCACATGACGCAGCTAAAGATGAGGAAAGGTTGTGTGTTTAGTATAGATTCACTTGTGCCTGTTTTAAGTCGATATCAATTCATCATTCAAATGATTTGGTTGATATAAAAACTGCCCTTATATTTGTACTTTACACATTTTTTTAAAATCATTCACAGATGGTTAATTCAATAATTATTGTATTGAACCACCGACATTCATATAATGAAGATCACATCAAGCATGTTAATTTTATTAAAAAAATTCTAATAATATTATTGGAGAGATCGGGTCTGTCAGTAATTCAGCCTCAGATTTAGGTGGAGCAATGTTTTTTTCGTCTGGGTCATATAACCGTTATTCAGCTCTTTTCCCCCAGCAGAATCCTTCTGGGAGTCCTGTGGGTGGTGCTCCGGGAGTATGGGGTGTCATAGACCTTGATGAGGGCGGCCGTTCGCCGTACGAGTTGTGTCAAAGCTTGCTCCGCATAGCCGCTTGTAAGGCAGACTTGTTTCCAATAAGGGGTTTGTCTCCGCCAGGGTTGCCCTTTCACCGGTGGTGTTCACCATTAGGACAGAATTTCTAGATGCAGCCAGGGTGTGGAGGCAGATGGGGACAGCCTCTGTTATGCTGATGCTGGCAATCTTTCGTTTTGAAAATGGAGCTTAGCCAAAAAGTTTGAGAAAGCTTTCTATGTACAGGTTGATCTACATCAGGTTACAGGTTACCAATGGTCATGAACGATGGGTGGTGACCGAACACCTCAGGGTCCCCCAGGAAGAGCTAGATAGTATATAAGGAGAAAGGGAAGTAGAAAGTTAAATCACCACCTGACTTTTTTCTTTTAAACTTGTGTGTTGCAGCATGGTGTCCAGCTACCTGGTGCATCATGGGTACTGCGCCACGGCAACAGCCTTCGCAAGAGCCACAGAAACGACGATACAAGAAGATCCGACGTCTATAAAGAACAGACAGAGTAAGTGCACACAAACAGGAACTAGGGCAACTAGCAGCAATTTTAAGAGAAAACTAAAACCCAATAAATGGCGAACCCGCTGTTTCCATTCAAATGGTAATCGGTGTAACTCGTATTTAGGCTTGTGGACTCATATTCGGTTCACCACCATGCATGTTGGCGTCACTACTTTTCTCCCTGTGTGATTCCCTTGGACAGGAATACAGAAGTTGGTTCTGGCTGGTAGAGTCGGCGAAGCCATCGAGGCGACCCAGCAGCTCTACCCAGGCCTGCTCGAACACAACCCAAACCTGCTCTTCATGTTGAAGTGAGTGTTCACACACCCGAGGAGCCAAGCGTTGCACTAACACCAGTCTGCCTCTAGGTGCCGCCAGTTTTTGGAGATGGTCAACGGGACAGACAGCGAAGTCCGCTGCCTGACAGTTCGCTCACCGAAGTCCCAGGCCAGTTACCCGGGCTCGCCCAGTCTCAGTCCACGACACAGTGCTGCCAATGCACACCTTCACCCTGGAGGTACTCACACACATTTCTATCTTTAAAATGATGTATTCTTCACTCTTTTGTCAATAAACCTTTCTCCTTCGTGAACTATGACCTACAGGCTCTGAAAGTCCCACCTGCAGTAACGGGGTAACACCCTCCAAAAAGTCAAAGAGCCGCGGCGCCATCAAATATCCCAGCGCCTCATCCTCAACATCCTCCTCCAGCTCCTCGTCCCCGTCTTCTGTCAACTACTCCGAGTCCAACTCCCCCAACTCTACCAAGAGTCAGCAGCACAGTGCGAACAGCAACCAGGAGACCAGGTGACCATCACTACGAGGGTGACCACGGACTACAGAGGGGTGTTGGGATTAGGAGATTTAGATCAGTGAAGATTGTGAACACACAATCGTCACAAGCATCTTAGGAGGATGTCTTAAACTTTCTAACCACCAAAAGTTACATGTTTATCAGAGAATTTGAATGAAGTGTGTGTGTGTCTGTGTGCAGTGACAGTGAGATGGAGATAGATGCAGAACATTATACTAATGGAGTTGTCGATGCATCAACAAATCGGGTCATGAACGGAACCTACAAGCATGAAGAGATTCTACAACTGGATGAGAACAGCAACGGAAACGGAGTCACAGGTACACACACGCATGCACACGCATGCACACGCACACAGTTACACACATGTGCATGGGTAGACACGAGTCAAAGTACATGCGTACACACTAAAGATGTCCATCTCCACTACTGAAGGTGATTCAATACGCATCTCGATACACTGCCACCTATCTGATAAATGTGTGCTAAAAACCCTGATAAGATACAAATAACCTCTCATTCAAAAATGATTTGCACCTGATATGACTTCATTAAAAAGATGAATTTGTGTTTGGTATGTGATTATTTGATACAGTTAGTTTGGGGTACGAGAAGATATTAGTCCAAGTCTAGTCAGTTTTCTTACCTTAACAGCACAGTTCTGATTTACTTGCTTTAAAAGTTTAAGGGATTTATACACTGTTCCCTCAATGGTTCCATATGAATGGAGCCAAACAAACAATATAAATACATAAATCAGTTAGTCCATTAAAAGCTTTTAAATGTACTCAAATTAATTATAGTGTGTCCTATAGTTGTTTTTTCTTAAAGCAAGGTTATAAAAAGAGTGTAAATGTTATGACCTGCAACACAAACTAATGTCTGCCAGACTTATGTGCTGCACAATCTTTCAGTCCGTTGACTTGATGGTGAACATAAACGATGGTAATTCCGTCTTACATGAACGGAAATCAAATGGTGTCTTACAGACTGAATGTTACAATAACTATATTATTGGCAGCAAGTAGCGCAAGTCCTTTAACAAGCTGCTAAAATAGAGGTACTGTTTTCCTAAGTGCAATGTCTATAATACTCCTGTCTACTAAACTGGTATTGGTTGTGATTTTTAATAGGAATTGAACGTTTTATTTAACTGCTTTTATATTTAAAAAAAAGAGATAAACTACAGAGAATGAAACAGTGTTTTAAGTGCCATTGACTACCAACACTTATCTTGCATTATTTATCTCATGTGGATTTGTAGTGTTTTGGTAGTATCAGAAGGGAGGGGGGAAGGAGGGCAGAGCTATCCCAGCCGTGCGTCTTCTCAAGTGTGTCGCCAGGTTCATTGTCCTCGAACTACATGATCGACTCGAGGCATTGTTTGTAAATTGCTGAGTCTTGTCATGTTGACCACTATGATGGAAAAGCCAAACTATTGCCACAAGTTTGACTTGTGTTTTATTGGTGCATTAAATAAGGTTGTTTCCCTCCATCCTTTTATGTATAACTTCTGGGTGCTTGATTCACTGCTGAGGATGAGAT
Organism: Callionymus lyra; assembly: GCF_982586985.1. NCBI lineage: Eukaryota > Metazoa > Chordata > Actinopteri > Syngnathiformes > Callionymidae > Callionymus > Callionymus lyra. The sequence goes on along the minus strand of NC_141825.1, from coordinate 1,536,590 downwards.
GGTGCATTTAGGTTGCCTAATAATTCCACCATGATGTTAACTGCTGCAAAGGAGCTACAACTGATGCATCCTAAATTCACCCGCAAATTAGATCTGATGCACCTTGAATCTACCCATGCAGCCCCATTGTATATGTTTTTATTGATGTGAATACCCATGTCCCTAATACGCAAAGATAAACACACAGACTTATTATTATTATTTAAACACAAACATTCTGGTAAATGGATGGGCACGCACACACACACATATACATGTATGTGAAGACAGGATGACTCATTTATGTGTTTATGTGTGCTTGCATGTGCATCAGAAGAAGACACATACAGGAGAACTAGACAACTCTGTGGAGGGAACCAAGCTGCCACCGAGAGAATGATCCAGTTTGGACGAGAACTTCAGGCACTGAACGATCAGTTGTGTCGCGAGTACGGCAAGAACAACACACAAGAGAAAATGTTGAAGGTAAGCATGACACACACATATATTTTATTGAGTTTTGATTGTTTAAGTGCTTTGTGACTCTGGTCTGTGCTCTAAAATATACATTTAACTTACTTACTTACACAGACATAAAAGTGTTACAATGCTTCTGTGTTTCCGTGTAGGACGCCTTCAGCCTGCTGGCATATCTGGACCCCTGGAACTGCCCGGTGGGTCAACAACTGGACCCCATACAGAGAGAGTCGCTCTGCTCCGCACTCAACAGTGCCATCCTGGGTGAGAACACACACGCACACACACCCAGACACACATTAGAAAAGGTTTCCTGAAGCTATAGGTTAGTGGAGCTTATGAACATACAAAAATACACCTATTCATTCAAAGTGATGAACATGTTGTGAATGTCTAAACGATCTAAACCTTGATCCGTTTTACTTTCCAGAGTCTCAGAATCTGCCTAAGCAGCCGCCTCTGATGCTGGCACTGGGTCAGGCCACAGAGTGCGTCCAACTCATGGCTCGGGTTCGGTCGGGGTCCTGCTCCTTCGCCAGAGTAGACAACTTTTTGCACTAGCCCAAATGAGGTTCGTACTGGCTCTGATGGGTCTGACCGAACTAGGGAAGTCTAAGAGCGCTCTCTCCACAGATGAAGGTGGCGTAGCACTGAGGAGGCGTGTCCAGCAAGTAGTTGTCGTGGCGACAGGAACCAGCATGCGTGTGATTGGTGTGTTTTGCGCCGGCTGAGGAGGAATCTTCCTTTTTGATTTAGTATTATCAAATAAAGTGTGAGACTATTTAAGAATAATTATTATTATTCTGTTCATCTTTATTATTATTATTTTGTTGCCCTGCCCAACCCCATTGTTGCAGTATATCACAGACCTCTGCCGTTACCATGGTGACCCACACATCTGCGTGTTCAAGTGTTTAACAATACTGGATTTAATGCCATAAATGATAATGATGAAGAAGAGGGTTTCATTTTCTGCCAGCACACATTGACGATTTTCGAACATACACAACATTTAAAAAGACAAGTTAATTGATGACTAACTATTTAAAAAATGCTTAATGACACTGAAATACTGTTTCAAATACTAGCCTTACAAAGTATTGAAATGATAACCTCACAGACCACAGATTTCACTGTTTCCCTGAGAACTAGACAGTTGTGTTATCTAGAATATTCAGGTTTGAGGCACAGTAAGGATTGTCTGCTAGGCTCTACATCAGTGCTTGATAGACACAAAAGGTGTGTGTATATTGCACGCAAGAGAGGTGTGACCCTGGTCTGGAAAAGCGCTATACAAATAAAAATTACTTATTTACTTAATATAAATGATTCATTAATGAGAAAGTGTGAACAAAGTTCAGGTCACCAGAGGTAAAAGGTCAACTCCACAACCTGTTATAGGAATTTTCCAATACGCATGCGCACGCATACAGACATGCACAGACACACATGCATACAGACATGCACAGACGTGCACACACTGGTAAATGGACTCAACACAGTTATATGCACAAACACACACACCTGCAGGTCAGCAGCTTCTTCAGGAAAGGTTGGATTTCAGCGATGTGCACAACTTCAATCATCAATTAATGTTTTGAGTTTTTAGCCGATTGACAAAATGTGAAATGTTTTACTTCTATTAGCATGAAAATGTACTGGAAACATGTTTAGGATGTCTGTTGACATTCTGACAGAACTATTTTTATTAAAATACGTCATACGCACTCGTCTCTGTCTGTGTCTCACTGGGAAAGTAAGTGTTTGTGTGTAAACGTTAAAACCTTTTTCTTCCACTTTTAGACTCGATAAATTATCTCTCACAAGTTGTGGCCGATTAGAATCTACAAGTCTAGTCTGGTGTTCCTCATTGCCCCTGTTCAGACCTTTTATGACTTAATTGAACTAAAAAAAATGTTGTAAATTTCAATTTTAAACGTTGATATGTTGATACGTAAGAGTAGCATTCTTCTAGTTCTGCTGCTTTTGAACTACTCAAAGTAGAATATAATTCATACATACAAAAAAACTTTCTGACTTTTAAACAAAACAAATATTTTATTGGCTGTCATGTCTATCAACTCCTTCACATTTTCTGATTTACAACTTTTAATTTTATCCGGTTTCAGTCTAAGAATCCAATCACCTTTTCTTTTTTTTAATTGTCACTTGGTTGTACATTCAGCAGTAGTGCAACAAAAAGAGAGAGAGTATCTAAGGGATCCAAGACTTGATCACTTCACACAATCCTACACAGCAGTACACACTCAAACACTTGGATACATTCCCTGAGACATTTGCAGCAAAATTGACATTAAAGTGTAAAAGTGCAAAGTGGAATGACATAACTAAAAACTGGGACAATGAAAATAAACGGTATAAAAACTGCAGCTATCCCTTTTGACTAAAAGCAAAGATTATTTTTTAAGGAGCAAAAGTGATGTCAGTGATCAGCAGTTTAACATTGTGACAGCCTGTGGAATAAAGCTGTTGATCAGTCTGGTGGTTCTGCATTTTATGCTCCGGAAGAGTTTGCCTGACAGCAGCAGTTCAAAAAGTTTGTTTAGAGGATGCAAGAGGTCCCTGACGATGTTCGATGCCTCTTCTTGCAGCGGCTCTGGAACAGTTCTTCAATAGTGGGGAGGGAAACTCCAATGACGGGGATGCTTTTTTTTGGCACACATACTGCAGCTGAAGTACCATGTGGAGATGCAGTATGTCAGGACGCTCTCAACTACTCCTCGGTAGAAGGTCCTGAGGATGCTGGTCGGAAGAGAGGCTCGTTTAAGTTTCCTCAGGTAGTACAGTCTCTCCTGGGCCTGTTTTGTAATGTAGGCCGTGTTCTTATTCCAGCTCAGGTCATGAGAGGAATTTAATGTTCGGTCGCAGATGCTGAGGGAGACATACTCGGGTTGTGATCTACAGTAGTGGATGATCATCTCTTTCGTTTTATCCACGTTCAGCAGCACATTGTTCTCCCCACACCAGCCCTCAGGTGTTGAACTTCTTCCCTGTACATACAGCTATGTTCAAAATAATAGCAGTGTTTTTAATAAAGTGAATAATAAGCTCAAAATCCTTATAATTTCTATTTTTTTC